>NC_052629.1:89228480-89528480 GCF_016161935.1 Mauremys reevesii
AAATAGGGATTAAGTAGTACAGTGGGTTTGTGCTTACCCTCTGAACAGGAGTGAATTTCACCCTAATGAGAACTTCTCTTGCAGTGTTATGATTTTTCATTTTTGGAGTGCTTGATGTTAAGTACAATTTTAAAATATAGCGAACAATGGCAGAAGGCATTTTATGGCATTAAGAAATAAATGGAAATGTGTGGTGTAAGAAGTTAAAGAATGCTCTTGGTTTTTATACTTACTATAACATTTAAGCAAAGATATAAATTAGAGGTGGGATAAAATTAAGAACCATTTATTAGAACTCTGGAGAAAACAGAACTTGGATTCATGCTAACTCTGGCTGAACTTTTGCAAAAACTACTAGGAGAAATAGGACCGGACTCTGCTCTGTTACACTGATGTCTATCTGGATTAACTCCAGTGAAGTTATTCAGGGTTTAGAACAGTGAAAACTAGCAGAAGTTGGCCCATAACAGGTCTGTTTCTGCAATCATGCTCTATTTGTAAAACTGCTGTTCAGTCTTTTCAAATCCTTTAATTTCTTGTTGGGGGACATTCTGATGAGTCCACTGCTAGTTATAGACACAACACCCTGCAAAATCTGTTGGCTAGTATAAAATGTTTCCGGTAAAGTACTGAATACTTGCAGATACTTTACTGGAAAATAGCCCTTCTAGAGAGAGAGAGAGAGAGAGAGCGAGAGGAGTATAGTTTTACTCAAGCTATTTATTTTTTGCAACCGTAGTAAAAATATGGAGGTACAATGTAGCATTTATTATGATAGTCCTATAGTTTTACAAGGAACTGAAGGAACAGTGCCACTTGCTGGTAAAGTTAAAACTTATTCAAATGCCTGACGTAAGGTACAAAGTGAATATTGCAAGTGAGGAAGATAGTGCATGTGACCAGTAATTGTAGTGTTTTAGTGGAGAATAGTGAACAAGTGTCACCGTTGGTTTTGTTTGGTTTTTTTTGTCTCAAACTTTGTTTTTCTGACCCTGGTCAAAAGGTTATCTACATTTGTTATTTTAATTTACAACACTTACGTTGTCTACTACAAAACATGACTGCACTCATACAACTTTTAGTATGATATAGCAAACAGGAATGCATATAACTTCCCATGTGATAGTGCTCAAAGTTAGCTAGTTGCAGACTGCAAAATTTTAAAACGCCCAGAAAACTCATACAAGTCTTTTCCTTCTTGTGTCATGTTAATGTCTCGTAAGAGATATATATGTGTCTCAGACGCATCAGAGTTCTACTGTTAGTTTTCAAATATTGCAGGAAGGCATGTCCGGTATATAGAGGGAGAAGTGAAGCTTGGACCCAAAGATTTCCTATTTAGGGATTTGTTTTCACAGCATTGCATGTGTGTTTTAATGTAACAATTTGTCCTCTTCGGAATTGTTCTGTTCTTGATCAGGGCTGTCACCAATGTAGAAGTGATTTTCGGCTATCTCCCGGTAGACAGTGATATACTTGGAAGCTTTCCTTGTCTGTGGTATCACAAATCTTTCTGTGAATTTACTTTTACTCATTGGCTGCTTACCTTGTGCAGTCAAAACACAGTTAATAAATGCCAGTGCATAAGTATAACAATTGTGGTAGTGTTCATCATACCTGTGAAACAGATAACCAGGTTAATGAGACAAACTAGTTCTTTAAATAGTATGTGTAAATTGGAGATATTTTATTGGCTGAGATAAAGAACCATACACCTTCCAAAAATGCTAAAATTCTCTTAATGCTAGAACTTAAATGCACCTGTAATGATGATTGTCCCTCTGATGCTCACAGATGCTGGAAAATTGTGGGCATAAAAAAAAGTACAGATTCTAAGCACTAGCACAGCGTTTCTCAGATGTGGCCACCAGGCTTTTCGTGCAGCCACATCCTCCTTGGTTTGGGGGGGGAGGGGCTCCCCCCAGGACTGCCAGTAGGGGTTGGGCCCTGTCCCCCTCTGGAGCCACAAATGCTGGAGGGTCAGGCAGGCAGTGGGGGTCAGGCTTCAGACTTGGGGTGGTGGGTGGCAGGCTCATTCCCCTGGCCACAGGCTTTGAGCCCTGGCCCCACGCCCACCCTCCCCCACCCCACGCCCAGCCCGCTGCCTCCTCTGGCTCTGGGCTACGGCTGTGCAGCAGTGGGCTCTGACCCCCAGCCACGTGATCCAGCCCCAGCCGTGCAGCATTGACTGCTGGCCCCAAGCTCACCCCCCCGCCCCAAACACACACACATTGCCCCTGGCCCCCACTTCAACCTCTGGCCCCAGTGCACAGCTGCTGGGCTCCAGTCCCCAGACTCTTGCTCCTGTCACCCCTGGCCCTGAGCTGCCTCCCTACCCACCTCTCCATCCAGGGCTTAATTTGTCCCCCAGCTTGCCAGGGCTGAGTAAGTCTGTTGTGAAAAGTGATATTTGTATGTTTGTTACTATCACTTTTCACTGCCTCCCTGCTAGCTAGCAAGTCTGCTGCTGTGAAAAGTGATAAACAAAATACAAATTTCACTTTTCACAGAAACAGACTTACTAGCTAGCAAGTCTTTAAAAAAAAAAAAACAACCAAAAAAGCAAAAGAAACAACAAAAAGGGACAAGAATGTGCAAAGCACATTATTTGTGTGTCTTCTGTTTAGGTCTAGTAAAGAACAAAGAAAACTGTACATTTTTATTGAGTCTGTGAAAAAACCTACATAAATAAATTACAATGATTTGGACATGTATATGTGCATATATTTGTTTTTCCTAAAGTTAACTAAGTATTTTAGGAAAAATTATCAGAGCAGCCCCAAGCAATAGTTGGTGGCCGCACTCAAAGGCCATCAAAGATTTTTCTTATGAGAACCCCTGCTCTAGCATATGCAATAACAAATTCCAGTGTTTAAAATAAAAAGATGGATAGCTTTTACCAAGTTAGTCGTCCCCTTGTTAATTGCTGTACTATGATCCTGTCCAGAAAGCTGTCACCTGCAGCAGTGATGTGAATTGTGCCACAACATACATCTTTCACTGTGGTATTTCTTTGGAAGCACAGTTTAAACCAATTAAATGCTATTATTAATGTTGATCTAGGGGCATATACTCTGCCTGGCAAACTCCCATTGACAATAATAAATTGCAGATGTATCACAAGGGCAGAAATTGAAATGGCGTTAAGAACATTTTAAAGACAAATTAACTCTTGTATGTTCTTTTCCCCATTTTAACAAGAATATTGTTCTTCAAGTTGGACTGTCCTATGGAACCCCCTAAGTCAAAAGTAGGCTGCAATTATCTGTCTTTTCAATTATCTGTCTTGGTAATGTTTCTCAACCTCTCCTATAAGTTGTTAATATGTATCCTAAGAATTTTTACAGCAATACTAGTTAACTTGAATATATCTTATTTCTTCCTCCTCCTGCACAGCCCTTGTCTTCTTACTGCCCCTTCTCGCTCTCTCCCACCCTTACTACTGCACTGCCCTTCTGTAAACCCCTGCACAGACCTACTGCTCTGTCCCCTACCTGATTCTATGCCCTTTCCATAACCACCTCCCATTCCTACAGAAATCTTGCTTCTCCTAGTCCTTTGACCCTCCCGCTCTTGCCTTCTGTATAGCTGTCACTTCTGTTCCATATATTATATACTGTATATCTCCTGGCAAGGGGACCTATGAATGCACAAGACTTGCTTGTTACTCCTGGGCATTTACAACATTCTTTTGCAACATCCAGTCTTCTGCAGACTTGTAACATGGAGGACTGAGCCTAGTTCAAAGTATCCTGCTATTTCTCTTCAGAGCTCTTTTGCTTTGGTGCACGATGTATTTATAGTGACCTCTGACTTCTGGTTTGCTAAGCATGTTATTGCCTGAATATACTTGCTTCACCATAGCTTATTGTTTTAGTTAAGTAAGTATAAGCAGATATGCTGTACTGCACAACAGCTGGGAAACCCCAGTGCAATTTTCTAACTAGTCCTAGTCCAAATCTAAAATGTTTGAATGCCTAAAATTAGTCTGCTTGTGCCCAACCCAGCAAAGCACATGCTTAAGTGTTTTTGCTGAAACAAGGTCAAAATGGGGGCATAGCATTGTAACAGAAAATAGGTTCCCTTGCTGTTTTAGTGAAGATAACTTGGGGGATTTTAGTTTGCCATTGTATTTCTAACAAATGACCCTTTATCACCTTCATCACTATCAAACATGTTCAGGGCCATCCTTAGGATTTATGGGGCCCTATGCCTGGCAGCAGCCCTGCTCGCATGTGTATTTTAGATCAGGGTGGTCTTTTGAAGGATTTATTTATGTCTGAAGATCCAAGCCTTTAAGGCGAAAGATGAATACTCAGATTGTGCATCTAAAAATCTATGCAAAGATTATTTTTTTTTTAGAGATGTGATTTTATAGTCTTCAGCAACTCACTAATGAAATATTTTTAAAGTAAATTTTAAACTAAGGTCCTGTAAACTAACATGTTCTGAGTAAATATTACAGTAATGCACAACTGGGTGTCGGTAAATTCAGATACTGAATACCTGGAGGTTGGCAAATAGCTGTTAAAGAGCCATTCAAGTGGTAATGAAGCCCTTTAACAGCTTCAATGTTATGTTAATAGGTCTGGAAGGCTTTTTCACTTTTAAGTACTAGATCCCCGCTGGAGGAAGACTCTCAAGGCTGCAGCAGCCAGCTGTGGTGGGAGCCTGCGGGAAGGGTCAGAACATGGATGGGAAGAGGCGGAAGCGTGGACACTAAGGGCTTGGCTAAACTTGAAAGTTGCAGCACTGGGAGTTACAGCGCTGGTCGTGCAGCTGTGTAGGGACAGCGCTGGTGTGTGGCCACACTCACAGCTACCAGCGCTGGTGTGTGGCCACATTTGCAGCGGTTGCAGCGCTGTTGGGAGTGATGCATTATGGGCAGCTATCCCAGCGTTCAAGTGGCAGCAACGTGCTTTTCAAAAGAGGGGGTGGGGTGGGGCGTACTGTGACAGGGAGCGGGCGAGAGAGAGAGAGTGGATTTTTGGAGCCAACACTGTTACCTTCCTGTCTTGAAAAATCAGAACATGTTCCCGATCCCTTACCCTTAACTTCAAACAGCCTGCAGCCAACGCACTCCCTCTGCCCTGTTTCTGTCAAGCAAACACTCACTCCCTGCCTCATTATCTCATTTGATTGTTCACAGATTGATCACAGCAAACAGGAGCTGTGTTTGTAGATAAGCAGCTCTGCTCCGAGTTCACAACAAAACAAAGAGAGGCTGCATAACAAAACAAAGAGTAATTTATAAAAGGATTCTGGGATATCTGCTAATACCCTGGAGGCCAATAACAGCGCTGGTGTGTGTCCACACTTGACGAGCAGTGCTGCAGCACCAGCGCTGCAATCGCTACACCCCAACCAGACCAGGTGTTCAGCCAGCGCTGCAGCCAGGGAGTTGCAGCGCCGGATGTGCCTTGCAGGTGTGGACAGTTACTAATTGCAGCGCTGGAAAGCCTCCACCAGTGCTGCAGCTTTCAAGTGTAGCCAAGCCCTAAAGCCGTGGCTACACTGGTGCTTAACAGCACTGCAAGTTTCTCGCTCGGGTGTGGAAAAACAGCACTGCAAGTTTCTCGCTCAGGGGTGTGGAAAAACAACACCCCCCTGAGCGCTGCAAGATACAGCACTGTAAAGCGCCAGTGTAAACAGTGCCACAGCGCTGGAAGCGCAGCTCCCAGCGCTGCAAGCTAATCCCCACGGGGAGGTGGAGTACCTGCAGCGACTCTCCCAGCGCTGGCGCTGCGGCCACACTCACACTTCAAAGTGCTCCCGCGGCAGTGCTCCTGCGGCAGCGCTTTGAAGTTTCGAGTGTAGCCAAGCCCTAAGACTCTTCCAATAAAAATCAAGGTATAGTTCAGTGTCCCCCCGCAGATAACTGAATTTAAATTAAGAGAGAGAATTAGGTATTTTATAGCCTCCTCTACATTCCTAGGCAATAAACAAAGTGTGTGGGCTCCCTTACAACACGTGAGTCTTTTCCCACAAATGTTTTATAACCTTTAATTTAGAAGCAAAGCTGAGACAGCATGGCTTATTTTAAAAATTGAGTTCAGATGGTGATTTATTCTTTTCCTACGGAGCTGCTCCCAGTGAAATCACAAATATTCCTTGGATACATTTTTACTCTTCACTTGCTGCCTCTACTTACTTTCCACAGATCAAGTAATGATCCCAGTAGAGACCACTCCTGGGATCTGTGTATCTGATTTGTAACTTGGAAGCATGACTGATTTCCTTTCAGGTCTTGGGAAAGGACATATTAAATCAGATTTTTCATGCTGAAGCCCAAGATCATTCACATAGTTGGTGTCTTAACACATTATAGTCATCTATGCTTTACTGTTTGAGTGAATTAAATTCTCAGGATATGAAATTATAATGGCTAAAAATCACACACTGTCTTTAGTAATGAGAGAGAAACCAAAACCGTAAATGCATATTATCTGTCTCAGACAAAACCAGTGGCTTACAGTTATTGCAGCAGGGGGAGCAGAAAATACACTTAGTCATCACAGGACTAGTCTGTATAACAAAAAGGTAGAATGTAACGTCTATAGCTACTTTAAAAGGTTATGCAGATTTTAGAATGATTTAAAATGAAGGTCTTTACTTTGTTATAGTTATTTCAAGAAAAACATTTGTCAGCAAGTGAATTAATTTGCTTCAGCTCCATTTCAAGACTTTGCTTATGTGCCTGCCAGTCATCTGGAAGCAAATTAAAGAACTGGAATTAGAACTAGTTGGCCCAATGCTTGCTTGAGGCTCAGAATGCAGTAATAAAACAAGTTCACTACAAAACTTAACTGCATGACCAATTTTTTAACATTTGTTTTTGAATCTGCATAGTTTTGGTTAGTGATCTGAAACATCTGTATAAAATTTCTATCTATTGTATTAGAATATCTAGAAAGCTCAATATGCCACTATTTAGATTGGGTGTACATGGACAGAGTGACTGCAGGCATATTTAGGACTAGTAGGTCACTTACTTTTGTGAGTAAGCTGTCTGAATTAAATATTCTTGCTATCAAAAAGGCTTGTAGAAAAAAGTGTAAATACCTACCCCCCTCTCCATCATTTTGTTTGACATCAAATTACTTTTAAGAAGAAACACTTATGGGTGGGAATTTTAAAAAGTGCCAGAGTAATTGGAAGTCAATAGGACTCACTTTCTGAAGTCACTTAGGGTATATCTTCACTACTGGCTGGATCGGCGAGCAGCGATCGATCCAGTGGGGATCGATTTATTGCATCTAGTCTAGATGCGATAAATTGATCCCTGAGCGCTCCCCCATCGACTCCTGTACCCCAGCTCGGCGAGAGGTGCAGGCAGAGTCGATAGGGGAGCGCAGCAGTCGACTCACTGTAGTGAAGACACTGTGGTAAGTAGATCTAAGTACGTCGACTTCAGCTATGTTATTTATGTAGCTGAAGTTGCATAACTTAGATCGATTTCTCCTCCCTGCCCCCCCGTGTAGACCAGGCCTTAGTTGCTTTTGAAAATTTAACTTGAAATCAAATCCTTTTTATTTGAGCCAAAAAGACAAGGAAGACTCAAACAAATGTTTAAATACACCACTACATCAGCCCAACATACAGTGGTTAAAATTGAGCTTGGTTTGACAAAGTACCAAGTGCCCTCCCATTGACTTCAGCATTTCACGCTATTAGATCCAAATAGGATATTTAGTAAATTCACTTTTTAAAATGAACATTTAGAGCATTAGCCTTCTCCTTTGAAGCAGTAAGTTTGTTGCTTGCCCGTATGCCTGGTGAGGTGAGATGCATGTTCCAGCCTGACCACATCACTGATAATGCTGTTGTCAGCCATAAGCCTCAATGGAAGTTAAAAAGAGAATGAAGCATACTATGCTGAACATGATGGTTTTGTTCAAAGTCTGCTGACATCTTTCACTAGTTAATTAGCAAAAGAACAACATTGCAAACTAGCTGGAACTGCTGGAGATAAGCCTGATAGTATATTTTTTCCATTTCTGACTATTGACATGAAGTACATCATCTGGAAATACAATGTGGATGAAAGCCTGAGCCCACTGAAGTCAATAGCAAAACTCCCAGACTTCAGTAAGGTCAGGATTTCACCCTGTAGATCAAAAGGTAGCTAGAGGGTTGAATCCCATAACCAGTGATTCTTTGACTACTGAACTGGGAAAAGTCGGTGATTCTCTTTCCACAACCAACCATACATTCTTCAGGAGCCATGACTTGGTGATAAGAATGTTATCAGTAGTGCACAAATTCATATTGCTAAAGAATTGACCTTAAAATGCTCTAGAGGTTCTGCATTCCATCAGGGTTGTCTGTTACTTCAATAATTACCTCAAAATACCCTTTTCTGTTAACAAAGGTGTCGATTTTCAAGTGGTGGTTTTGTAGGAAGGGGTAATTCAGACTGGCTCCTGTATGACTGGGTAAATCACTCTCAGCTGTGAGCCACAAGTTCAGCAGAATCCAAAGCTGAATATCCCAGTTCATCATCCTTTAATAATTACTATTCTAGTACATCTATCTGCTAAACCACATACCTGTGAAAAAACCAGGCCTCTCCAGTAGAGAATTCTTCTAGGTATTTATCCCATTGTTGAAGCAGTCCGTACATGTCTGGCTGCACTAGTGGGATACTAATGCATTGCTCCCACCCAAGTTCAACTCTATGAATGCCTGTTTCATTGTAACTATACACCAACTCTGAAAACATAAGCAGCAGATTGTCAGCAAGGGAGGAGAATCAGAAACAAAAGTCCACTGTTCTAAGATGAGACAGCTAGTTACAACAATATTACCTTCCCTAATGGCATTATTTATGACAGTACAGTAATTACTGCAGCCTGCAGATCACTTGTTTTCCCCCTAAAACATCAAATTATGACATGTCTAATCTTGATCATGAAATAGTTCTTTTTTATACTGTATTTTCACTTTGCATTGGTTAAAAAGTAAGTGGAAAGATAAATTTGATCTAAAACTTAGATTTTGAAAAATAACCTTTCGCAAAACCTAAACAACAACGGTTTTCTTTAAACTCCAGATGAAACAGATTTTCTTTTAAAATAAATAATTGTTCCTCTGCCATGTTTGCAACCCTAATATGGCAGCATGGTGCTAGTACATTAGAACCTGAAAATGAAATAATCCAGAAAGACTATAAATTAAAGTAAAACTGACATCTATTTTCATTGTCCAAGATGAGAAAAAATGCAAAAAGTAAACAGCACTGACACTGATAAATTAGATTTTTATAATTCTATAATTTTAATAATCAGAGGGATTATTATAGCATGTAGGCAACGACTTCTTTTACAAAATATTTTTAATCTGACAGTTGTCCCTTTAAGATTAGTATGTGCTTAAAAATCAGCAAAAACAGTTCAGCATACTTAATCTCGTTAAAAGTCCATAGTACAGTGGGCTGCCTACTTGTTAGTTCTTTGTGCTAGAGATGGACAAACTGGGGCTGTGCTTGGTTTTGAATGTGGGTTCCATTTTTGTCCACACTGCCAAAATGTGTGGGGTCTGGGGAGGATAATGATAAATGGTTCTGTTTTGGGGTCGTCTCTGCTCTGTACTGCAATGTCAAGACAGAATCCTGGATTCAAATTCTCAGTCTTGGTGAAATCTTAATGCCATTAAAGTCAATGGTAAAACTTCCATTAACTTCAGTAGGGCCAGGATTTCATTGCAGGTCTCTTGTAGTAAAGGGGAGGATGTTTTTTTTTAACAGCAAGCTTCATGTGTCACTACAGCAATTCAGAATTGACGACTGGCCATTCAGCCCTCAGCCAGTAAGACTTCTTTAGCCCCAAATGTTGGGTCCAAGCAGGTAGAGAGGAGTAAAGCCAAATATTAAATATATAGTGCAAATCCTAGTAAGGTACTGGAGATACATTAGAGATACACAACATTTTTAAAAAGATAAATTAATTGCAATGCCTGTATTACCATTAGTGTTGGATATTCCGACATGGAGATCAGAGCTTCCATCATACTCTCTGAAAGAAAAATAATGGTTTCATGACTGAAAATGTTATTTCTTGTAGGTATTGCTTGGCTTTAGATCTGGTACGCAAACATTTCTACCACTTTCCCCTTCTGGCCTATTAAAAATAACCTGAAAAGGCTCTTTTCTCTTTTGGTATTTTGGATTCCCAACTAATAACAGGATGTGGACAAACACATGGAAATGAACAAACACCACCATGAAAAACTTAGACAAATGTATTCATTCCCAGAAAAGGTTTAGGTTTTGTACAAAGGTTTTATTTTATTCAAACACGTTCACTCATCTCTGATTAGGACAAAACAGGAAGGACTGATTTAAATAAGTCATTTAAATCACCAATTTTAATCATGACTTAAATCAACAAGCAGGAAGCTTTTATGTAATAATCAATTTTAATCTTGTTTTGCATCTGTACTCTTTTTAGCTATTTTCCTAACGAAAGGTTGATTCTTGTTGGCTGGTGTAATTCAATACAGCAGAATCTCAGAGTTACAAAATGACTGGTTAGCCACACACCTGGAAGCATGCAATCAGGCAACAAAGACCAAACAAAAAAGCATGTATTGTGTTAAACAAACTACTTTTTAAAAAGGGGAAGTTTTTAAAAAAGATTTGACAAAGGTAAGGAAACTGTTTCTGTGCTTTTCATTTAAATTAAGATGGTTAAAACAGCATTTTTCTTTTGAATAGTAAAGTTTCAAAGCTGTATTAAGTCAATGTTCCATTGTAAACTTTTGAAAGAACAACCATAATATTTTGTTCAGTTACAAACAATTTATTAAACAAAGGAAGTATATTTGTAGTTAGTGAACTGAACTGATAGCTTCTGGCCACCATGCCTTTTAAGATTTTAGAACTAGTAGGTGAGTGGCAGATACTACCAATTTGGTTGACTTAATGTACCCTCCCTACGCACATGCACGTCATTTGAAAGCTTAATATGTCTACTTTAAGATGAGGTATGTTGTGGAGTGGTCAAGTGATGCTATTATCATAGATTTGGGATAAACAATGGCATCAACATGTTTAAATGACATCTTCAAAATATTTGCATTAATTTGTGTTAGTTTCATGACTATGTATTATTTCAAGTCATAAAATTGGATTTTTTGGTGACCTCAAAGCATCACAATTTAAAGGGTAAAACAAAATATAATAATAAATTTGCACAGGTATCCTTGAAATGTAATAGTGCAGGTGACATTTCTAATTAATATCATTATCATCATCTTATTCATCATTGTGATCTCTGTTAAGTGTGCATGGGTTACCACAGTCTATTGCCTGGGCATGTACAAAGTTCTGTGCAGGGAAGATTGTTCTGACTACAGACAGTTGATTTTTCTCAAGTATTTTTTCATGGCTCGTTGGTTCAGAGTGTGGTCTAAGTTTTTCTAATACTGCACACTGCATAAGAGACTTGGATTGTCCATGGAGAGTAAGTGACTTTTCTTTCCCATGCTTCAGTGATATTTTTTGTGATGCTTCACTATCTACATACTGTTGTTGAAATAACACTCTAGCCATTGAATGGAAGGTATTCTTCCCATCAGTTATCTCTATGATGTCTATATTATCATCTCCTTCACGAATGAGATTTCCACCAGCAGGAAGTGATACAATTCAATTTAGAATGCACACACCTGCCTGTAGTCAGTTTTTGCAGAACTAGTAATTGATGCAGAATCCATTAAGGTGTAGTATGTCAATTAAATTGTGTGACCCAAATTCATAGTCTAGCTATGCAGCAAGATTTACGAGTAAGGCTGCATTTTAGTCACAGGTATTTTTAGTAAAAGTCATGGACAGGTCAGAGCAGTAAACAAAAATTCACGGCCCGTGACCTGTCCATGACATGTGTTTTATACCCCTGACTAAATCTTGGGTGCTCCGGGGCTGCTCGAGGGTGCTGCAGGTGCTCGGGGGGGGGGGGGAGGGCGGGCAGCAGTGCATAGCCTGGGACCCCCTCAGCTGCTAGGGGGCGAGGGGTTGGCAGGACTGGCAGGTTCCCTGACTCTGCGTGACTCCTCAGAAGCAGTGACATATCCCTCAGCTCCTAGGCAGAAGCATGGCCAGGGAGGCTCTGCGTACTTCCCCCACCCTGAGTGCCAGCTCTGTAGTTCCCATTGGCTGGGAACCATGGCCAATAGGAGCTGTGGGGGCGGCGTTTGCGGGCGGAGGCAGTGCACAGAGCTGGCTGGCCACATCTTCGCCTAGAACGGAGCCAAGGGACATGTTGCCGCTTCCTGGGAGACCCCCCAAGGTAAGTGCCACCCAGAACCCGTGCCCCAAGCCCTTGCCCCAACACTGGTGGCCTGAGACTGCCCCAGCAGTGGCCGATGTGGCTGGCCCATGGGCTGACCGAGCTGCTCAGGCGGCCCCCAGTCAACCACACCGGCTGTTGCAGAAGTCACAGAGGTCTTGGGAAAAAAAATCACAGAATCCGAGACTTCTGTGACAGACTTGCACTCTTACTTATGAGCAGTGGTGTGATAATTTTGGAACTGTGAAATACTATGCACTCCGCAATTGAGAGGCACCTTCTTTGAATGTCTTCTGAAGGAAGATAGAATGAATATCTAGCAACCAAAAGACAAACTCCTGCACCAATGGGGCACAAAAGTAGCTGATCACTGTAAACTACAATTACCTGGCTTTAAGTAATATTCTGAGGCTTTCATTTTCGCTATTTCAGACCAAAGGATTTGTCAAGGTTTCCTCCCCCACTCTGAACTTTAGGGTACAGATGTGGGGACCTGCATGGACCCTTCTAAGCTTAATTTCTAGCTTAGATCTGGTAACGCTGCCACCAGCCAGAAATTCAGTGTCTGGCGCACTCCCTGTCCCCCCCCCAAACCTTCCCCTCCCTGGGCTGCCTTGAGGGACTTCACCAATTTTCTGGTGAACACAGATCCAAACCCCTTGGATCTTAAAACAAGGAGAAATTAACCATTCCCCCTCCTTTCCCCCCACCAATTCCTGGTGAGTCCAGATCCAATCCGCTTGGATCTTAAAACAAGGAAAATCAATCAGGTTCTTAAAAAAAAAACAAAAAAAACAACAACTTTTAATTAAAGAAGAAAGGTAAAAATCATCTCTGTAAAATCAGGATGGAAAATACTTTACAGGGTACTTAGATTTATATAGCCTAGAGAAAACCCCTCTAGCCTTAGGTTCAAAGTTACAGCAAATAGAGGTAAAATCCTCTCAGCATAAAGGAACATTTACAGGTTGAGAAAACAAACATAAGACTAACACGCCTTGCCTGTGCTACTTACAAGTTTGAAACATGAGAGACTGATTCAGAAAGATTTGGAGAGCCTGGATTGACATCTGGTCCCTCTTAGTCCCAAGAGCGAACAACCCCCAAAACAAAGAGCACAAAACAAAGACTTCCCTCCACCAAGATTTGAAAGTATCTTGTCCCCTTATTGGTCCTCTGGTCAGGTGTCAGCCAGGTTTACTGAGCTTTTTAACCCTTTACAGGTAAGAGACACTAACTCGTAACTATCTGTTTATGACAGGATTGAAGTGGCATTATTCAAAACTTGTTAATTTGAAAGCTGTTCATCAAGCCCACTCGGAAGAAGATCCATAAAACAATTAGATGATTTAAGTTCCTGCTTCAGATTACTAGCAACTTGAATAGTGTCAGCTAATATTACTGCATTGCCTAGAACAATGGTTGATTTGCTTTTTCCATGCTTTGCATGGAATGAAATTGCAGAACCACAGTGTTTTTTCTAATCTGGCATGTAATTTGCTACTGGAATAGCTTGCAGTTTCTACATCTGAGGGAAGTAGAGCTTGATAGCTAGGACAGAAGAGCCTTCTTGTTGTACATAGACAATGATCTTATCTCTTCAATCAGCTGATAAAATGAAAAATCATAAGGGGACTGTATTGTTGCAGAGAAACTAGATGGTTTTGCTTTAAGAAAGGCAGGTAGAGTGATAAACCGCATCTTAGAAATCAAGTCTTCCACAGATATTCTGTGCAAACATGTCATCATTTGCTCTTTGAAGTGCTGACTTCCTTAGATTAGTTGCTTTCTCAAGTATTTCTATTTTATGAAGTTGCTTGTCTTTTCTGTGTGTTTTTCTCAAGTGAACAATACAACAGGACTAATCACTGGAGGATGTGTTTTCTCTGGTGGCTATAGAAGCAGGTTGAACATGATGTTCTCTGATCAGATTCAGAGCTTTCTTTTCTAGATTCAATACAACTCTGACGTGCCAAATTCCACTTGCTTATGTATTTCTGAAAGCAACCCCTGTGATAGAGTATGGGTGGCCTATCATCTAAACTAGAAGACTTATACAGTAGTCTTCAGTACAGTTCCTCTCCCCTGGATTCTGCTGCCAGTATCACAGAATACTGTCCAACACTGGTGGCTTTTGACAGTCTTTTTCTCTTTGATGGATGCTTTAAGGGGTTTGTATTCTCCGTGTCTTCATGTATTATAACTTCCTTGTAGAGGTAAAATTCCCAAAGAATATTGCCGGCATTACTACCACCACCACCAATTTTGCATTTTGTACAAGTATACAGACTTGTTACAGTAGATCTATGTTAGTATCAAAATTGCCATTTTTGTTTACTGAACATTTTGATTGATTGAATCACAGTAGGAAGCTGCATATTGTCATCTAACACTAATACTAATACTTAAGTGTCACTGAATTAAAAAGCTAGTTTATAGAATATTTCAAAGGTTAGTACTGCATGCATAGGCAGTTGCATATTAAAACAGTATCAGGCAGACTAACAGCTACATTGTAAGTACAAAAGCTAACAAATGAAGAAGCATTATATTAGGAACTCATATATATTTATATCTATCCACTATGTATAGTATAAACTATGGGCACAACAATCTACTCCAACTGTGCACAACCTTCATTGTGAGACTAATCTGGTCAGCAAATTTCAGCTGAAAATATAGAAAACTATTGTAATAATTTGTAAGCTACTTTGACAAGAATATGCAATGTGAAAACATTTCATATAAGTATACTGAAAATATTGATGATCACCATTTTTGCCACATGCTAAACAGTTGCTTCATTTAAAAAAAAATTGCCCATGCAAAACCAATAAAAATCTTGTAATGCATTTTTGTTTGGTAGCTTTGACCAATAACATTAAGGTATTGAAATTAACTTGCACAGTAAAAACTACAGTCAGTCATATTGCAGTGTTCCTGGAACAGTACAAAAATTGCTATAATTTTTTATATTGTTTCATCTCGCCTATGGACGTATGGCACCCCTTGCCAACTCCAAATCATACCTCATCTAAACAAATAACATACACATCATATATAATTTGAAAGCTTAAGGTGGATACACTAAACTCCCAAGATATGGCTCTTTTTGGAGAATTGCTGCGTACCCATGAAAGCTTATGCCCAAATAAGTCTGTTAATCTTTAAGGTGCCGCCGGACTCCTTGTTGTTTTTGCATGCCTATAATAGATCTCATCCTCTCTCACCTTGTTTTTATTCATAGAGTGGAGAGGAAAAAAAAATTTCAACTCCCAGTTGGTTTTTCAACTTTGAGTGATCTAGTCCAGTGGTGGACAACCTGTGGCCCACATGCAGCCCATCAGGGTAATCTGATTGCAGGTCACGAGACATTTTGCTGACGTTGACCGTTCACAGGCATGGCCCCCTGCAGCTCCCATTGGCCAGGGCCATGCCTGCGGATAGTCAACATAAAGCGTCTCATGGCCTGCAATCAGATTACCCTGATGGGCCGCAGGCGGCCTGCGGGTTGCCCACCAGAGATCTAGCCAGTGCAAGGAACTAGTTGAATAAACTGAAATGAAGAAAACATTTTATCTGCAGAAGAGGCAACCGCTGTCAAAAGCTGGTATTGCACTTCAGTAAACTGGTCCCAGGTACTTAGCCAGTGACTTCCACCAGTTCTGTGCTTTGACTTTTTTTAAAGCTTTGGCAGAAAACATGTAATGCCTGGTGTGTTGTTTTTTTTTTATTATTTAATTTGAATTATTTTAATAGACTGTAGCATGCTTAGGCCTTAAAAAAGGCTGTCAATTTCAAGGAAGTTTATCTTTAAAAGAAAAATGTATTTAAATGAAAAACCCAGCAACAAGGGAGGGATGAGCAGAACAATAACCCCAGAATCATAGTGTACATCTCACACTGCAGAGCTTTGGCACACTCAGAGATGAAAAATCAAGGCCAAGATTGCCTCTGACACTAAAACTGACAGAAGGAGGTTCTGGGAGAGGAACTTCATTCAGTTTGATTTAATTGAAAACTCATTCTTTAAAAGTAGTAAACACTGGCATCTTTCCCTCTAAGGGAGAAAACTGGTATACATGTATAACTCATTGTTTTACATATACAGAATCTTTCATCATCATCTTTAATTCTAGTGTCTGAATAAAATGTCATGTAATTTTATATAAGATTTTAAATTAGAACTCCCCTATGTAATCAATAACATAATATGGTCCAAGCAATCTTAAAAAACCAAACCAGCCATGTTCCTGTGTATATACAAACACCGGTGTTCAGTTTGATACATATTAGAAAAATTACCATGAAAGAGACAAATCCTGAGGATTTTACTCAATTTCTACTCAGGCAAAACTCTCATTGAATTAACTGGGAGTTTCCCTGATCCTGCAAGGCCTTAATCAGGTAGGTTTTGCACACCTGAGTAGTTCCAGTGGCATTGGTGGAACTCTACTTGTAGGATCAGGTCACTGGAAGCAGTAAATACATTTAATGTAAGCAAATGCTATAAGCAAACATTTGGAAACACTTCATTTAGCAATGGTAACAAAACAAAATATCCATACCTAAGAAATGTTCCTGTAGTAGGTTTAAGTAAAAATGAACATTTCTGCCTATGCCCGTTGACAAATGGGCTAGGAATGCTGACAGGTGCATCTTCCAGTCTCCTGTAGTTTAGACTCTGCCCACAAACAGGGCACAGCTTGGGCACGTAGGAACAAAATATGTCCTTCTTACAATGGCTGAATTTGATTAAGCCTTTCTCTGAGTCCAAGGACTGCATTGTTTCAGCCAACTACTTGTGCAAATAGAGGGAAGCTTTCTGAAACTACCTTATTTTGCAGCCTATCACAGTCTCACCCAGAGCCCAGGTGGATCACTGGATTAGGAATGGATGTTATTCAGTGATGTCATTTAGAATGACAGCCCACTTAACCACTCACTGTTAGGATAACTAGTAACTGGAGACATAATGTTTGGACAACCTCTTAAAGAGCCAGTGTTCACTTTAATATTATGCTACATTAAGAATTGGGTTGAGAGTTTTTTCAGTGAGATGATATACACAGTTTTGCTTTGGCTCAGTTCTTGATCATCCCCTCTAGCTCTGTGTATCTGTAGGTTTTACAATTAGCAGCTTAGAATACAAAGTACATATCCAACACAATGCTCTTCAACAGTGAAGAAAATACAGGCTCATGTGTTGCTTACAGGTATTAAAGCTGAATTGTGTTTGCATCATTTCCTCTCTGTAGATTCTAAAAAAATGTGTTTTTCTTAGTTCTGAGAATGGTACTGTTATCTCTATCTGTGCTGCTTTTCTAGTAATAAGTCATACCTGTTTTCTCTATTTTAGCTCTGAATTCTGTGTATGTATATGTAGTAATCTTCACTATCATATGATTTATAAATTACAGGGTCAAACTTAACCCTGGTGTGACTCCACCCTCTCAAGTTAGTAATTAACCCTTGCTCTGGGTTTCTCAATGCAGTCATTATCTTCTTCCTTTTGACTTCTAGGTTGTGAGCTCTTCTAGGCAGGTACTGTATTCATTCTGTGCCTTGTGTACAGCTAATTTCCACGTTGCTTTATGAATAAATACCAGTAATAGCTGTTTCCTCACAATATGTAACAGAACTAATTCCAGTGACTGCTTTGTTTTCTACATAAGAACTTAATAAACAAGCTCTTTGATCACTCTGTTGCTCCTACATGAACTTGCTGTAACACCTTTTACCAATATCCTAAGCTTGACACAGAGTTAAGCCATCTTTAGACAGAATTCTTTATTTCTAAATTCCAGACCATTGCTTTAGAGTTTGTTTTTTTATTATTATTCCTTGCACTGGATATTTCTTCACTACTGTAAAAATTGCAGGATGAAGCCTGGCCTGAATTCTGTCCCGAGTGACACCCATACAGCTCCTTTTAAATTACAGTCACTAAACAAAATAAGAATGAAATCTGGGGCAGAGGTAGTGAGAACAGAATTTACACATGTGTGTCCCTGAGGATAACCTGCAAAAGGAAATTATACTGAGTTTGCCTTTTTTACTTTTTCCATAATGGAGTAAAAAAAGCCTGAACTGGGAGGGTTTTGTTATGGTTTTTCTTTTTTTAACCCTACTTGCTTTTTATATTAATAAATCAGGTCCTGTTTAGCCTGAAAGTCTCCACCATGATAGAGAACTGTTGAAAGGGCAACATCACAAAATTTTGATAAACCAAAGTTGAGCAACTTGGAAAGCGTAGGATTTTTTGTCAGTAAGTTTTAAACTCCTGGTTTGTGCTATTTCCTCATGAACTCCAATGACCAGTGAATGGTTTGGATAAAGAAAGCCTTTGTTAAAGACCCACCTCCCCCACCTAGGGTTGCCAAATTTTCAGGATTGTCCAGGAGTCCTAGAATTAAAAATTGACCTGATGAAACTTCCAGGAATACATCCAACCAAAACTGGTAACCCCAAGGTGTGTGGTGCTCACAGAACATCACTGAGGTATCCACAGGGCCAGAACTTCCATTTAGGCGACCTAGGCGATCGCCTAGGGCGCCAGGATTGGGGGGGGGGCAGCATTTTGCCGCCCTCAGCAGCAATTCGGCGGCGGCGGGGGTCCTTCTGCGCTCGGGGTCTTCGGCGGTAATTCTGTGGTGGATCCTTCACTCGCTCTGGGACCCGCCGCCGAAGTGCCCCGAAGACCGGGAGCGCGGAAGGACCCCCACCTAGGGCGCCAAAAACCCTGGCGCCGCTCCTGGGTATCCAGGAATTAATCCCCCAGTAACCGGGGGGGACTCAGGCTGGACACTGCTGATACCTCAAACAGGAAACTTTCCCCCCGGCCTCACTGTGCCTGCCACGGAGACCCGAGGGCACCACCTGAACCAGGTACCTTTGACTCTGCTACTCCTGCCTAGGCACTGAACCGTGCCCCCTTGCCTAGGGCACAGGTGGAGCGTTCTGCATCCAGCCATGTCAGGGGAGGGGGAGCGCTCCGCTCTGCTCTCCTCTCCGCCGGCCTCTCTATGATACCCTGGATTCATGGTCTTGGGGACGGTTTCCTCATCCTGACGTCTGTGGTCTGAGCGGAGCACGCCCCACACTGTGTTTATAGCTGAGGAGGGAAACGCTCTGGCTCCCTGCATCTCTATGGTTCATGGAAGCGACGCTCTGCCCCCCCCTCCCCCCATAGTTCATTGCGCTGTGAATAGGTTCCCAGTGGGCGTTAGTTCCCTCAGAAGGAGTCCGGGGGGGGAGGGGGGAGCTCAGCGGAACCAACCAAGAGCGAGCGGCGCGGGGGGAGCGCGGCTGCCGGCGGGGCGGCCGGGGAGCGGAGACATGAGCACCAAGGAGGTGACCTGTAGGTGAGAGTGGGGGTGAGGCAGGGTCCCGGCATTGCCCTCGACCCCCGCCCCGCTCTCGCACCGGGCCGCCGGGATTCGCTCTCTGCCCCGCGGCTCTGGATGCGGGGCCCACTGAGCCTACGTGCCAGGAGTGCGGCGGGGCCGCAGCTAGAGCCGGCTCTGGAGCGGCCCGGGCTGGGGCCGCAGCGGCTGGAAATGGCGCCCAAGCGTTGCCGTTGGTCTGACTGGCCGCGCGGCGCCAGGCCCGGAGCCCCGGGACGGCCCGTCCCTGGCGAGTCGCGCTGCCCGGCGCGCGGGGCCGTACGGGGCTGCCTGGAAACGGCCGTTTGTCGGCCCGGGCCCCTCAGCCTTAGCCGAGCTGGGTGGACAAGCGGTCATCTCCTTGTAGTGCTAATTACTGCTACCGTTTAAAAAAAAACAAATGCAAAAAGGAAATATTTGGTTTCAGTGACCAAGAATCTATGTATTTCAGCTGCACCTATTTAAAAGTATTTAGTGATTTACCAACAGGACCTTTTATGAAGGTGTTAACCAGAAGCGTTGCATAATGTGATTAAAGTGGCTAATTTAAGTTTCCAGCTGGAGTTAGGATTATAGAGAACTGCTTTTCCCGATGTGTAATCCTTTATCTGGGATTTTTCTTACAATGGAGAACAAAGGGCAGGATTGAGAGAGAAATGCTCTTCAAAATCTTTCTCTAGAAAATAAGTGTTTGTCCTAGTTTACAGTATGTAACAGATCTCTGTGGCTGTAACCATTTATCCCTTCAGGTATTATATGCAAGGGGTGTGTCGTGAAGGAAGCAGGTGTTTGTTTTCACATGACTTAACTACAAGCAAACCCTCTACTGTCTGCAGATACTACCAGAAAGGACAGTGTGCCTATGGAGCTCGCTGCAGGTAAAAATTGCCACTCTTCTAGTATAGTGTATGTTCCCCACAACTAGAAAAGATGCAGATAATAGGTTTGTACACTCTAGGAAATAAAGGAACAGCAACAAAGATACATTGGATGCATTTACAAAAAAGAGTAAGATAATGAAAGGCTTGTAAAACCAATATGAAAGGCAAACATTGTACTCCTGATGGATAAATTGGGTACTCAGCAGTTTCCTGGTTTTGTATCATTGTGCTCTGCATGAACCTTAATGATCCTATGGCTTTTTGTCCTTGAGGTTTGTAGTGTTTTTTTTTTTTTTTTTTAAAGACAGCAAGTTCCTTTTAGTTAGGAGACCATGCCGTCTCATGTCTGTAGTGTTGAATACTATGGTGGCTTGGTCTTAATTTGGGTCCCTGACTGCTACTGTAATACAAATAATAAATTGTGGAGTTATGCCTAACTGTTGTTTGTTCAGATGCTGTGGGGGAAAAGGGGACCGAGTTAAGGTTGCTGTGGAACTTTTATGTTGAACTTCTTGATTTGTGTGATAGGAATTTTAATGTTTTTAATACGAAGTTTAGGCCTTAACCTCTTGTAAAATAGGGATAATCTGACCTCACCAGGCTGATTGCTTTGAGTTCCTTAAATAAGTGGTGATATAGAAATTAAAATATTGTCTTGTCAGATATCAGTACTGTTCATGCACCATTAATCAGTAGGAACCTTTCCAGCTTGATCCATCCTACATCTGACCACTTTGAATTTAGTTTAGATTTCTCAATTAGTATTAATGTTAGAAATTTTAGTGTGTTTTCTTTATAAAGTATTTTTATTAGTTTTTGTTCACTCATGTTGGTGTGGGTGTGCAGATACTATGGTGGACCCAAAGGGGAAGTGGGTAGGATTTAAGAGGTGTGCATCTTGTCCTGCCGTATTCCCCACTTTGGACGCCCATATGTGATGCAGGGGGGAAGGTCGACCACCTTCACAGCACTCGTTTTGCAGTACCTTCACCCCAATAGCTTGCAAAGAGCATCCGCTCCAAGCCTTACTGCTTCAGGATGCACTAGCAGATAAACCCTCCAGTTCTATAGCCACTGGCTCTATGAGTACTGAGAGGCCTGTGTCAGCTCTCAACTCTAAGGGAATAAAAAGTATATCCTGCTGAAAGTACTGTCCTTTGCTCCTGAAGTGAAGGCAAAACCTTAGATACTGAAGGATCCTAAGCTGTCAAATCCAAGTTCAAGACACAATGAAACCCTGTGGGTGTTGGCCTTTGTTAGCAGAGTCAGTGCTAGTGGGAGCACACTTTTGCATCTGCAGAAGAGTATGGCGCTAAATATGTCTCCTGTTAGCAGAGCCCAGCATCGTTCTGTGTATCGTTGGGAGACATCTCCGAGCAATGCAAAAACACTCTTGGAACCTAGGCTTAAGGTTTGGTTTACAGCAGGAAGAACCTTCCTTCAAGAGGAACGATTCTGAAAATTCAATCTCCTCTGTTCAGACCTTAAGAGAACTCCAGCCAGACAGTAATGCTGTTTCTCAGACTGATGGAACTCATGGCCTCAGCTATGTGTAACTCTTTGTGCTTGACTCGCAGTAAGAACTCTGCAGCATTGGCTAGCAAAGTACTATCTGCCAAGTTCAGACATCATGTTTTGTAATTGACCTTCCCAGAGTAAATGTTCCTGCCCTCTTATGGTGGACAAACAGAACAGTTAGTTATAATAAATCTAATTTAAATTTGATTACAAAAGTTCGGTTTAGAAAACTATAACTGATCACACAAGTCAGGGTCAGAAGGCTAGAAAGAGAGAGAGAGATGGCTTCTCACCACTCTGTGAAGCTTGAATCGATCCGAGTTCCCAGGTGGTAGTGGTAGCTGAGGGTCCGGAGTGCTGGAGACTGGCAGAGCCCCAGCATGACCAGTCAGGAGAAGATGAAGTCCCAATGGAACTGATGCAGATTTTGGATCCAGGCATCAGAGCACTTACTTGAGCATGGGTAGGTGTTTTTGTAGGGAAAGAACAATGGTTCAAGGGAGAACACTAGATTTGTTTGTGGGTAAACTGATGGCTCAAGGGAGTATACCAAAGTTATTCTGTTCAGGCTAGCCAATAGGAACAGATTATTCTTAGCTATAGGTGGTGGTCCTTCCAGGGAGCTCACAATGCAATCAGGCAGCTTCAGTATTTTGGATACCAATAAAGGATTTATTACTAGAATTGGTCTGATAACTACTGAGCTGGGTGTGTGCAAGTGTGTTCATTAACAGCTGGAGCAGAGATTTCCCCATCATACAGTGCTTTCCTGCATTTCTGGTCGCGCAGTTCTTGCCTTGGAATCTCTGTTCTCCATTCTGTATGCTAATGGAGATGCCTCCCTGTCCCATCTTTGATGCAGTTGAGGAGAGGGGAGTTTCCTTAATCCCGTCACCCTTGTCCAAAGGTTTTAGGTATGTGTTCCACTGCCTTTTCATTGTTTTTTGTAAGTCTTTCTTCTGATCGGCTTTGGTTCAAGCAGAGGCTGGCGTGGGGGTGTCTTTCGTGAGTCAAACTGGGTACTGCACCCTGGTTCCCCAAGAACACAGAACTGATATGAACATGCTGTTATCTATAGACTAAAATTCCCATTGATTTCAGTGGGAGCAGAGTTAGGCCAATGCTGTGTGCTTTTGAAAAATTCGTGTGTGTGTGTTTTTCTATGTATACACACATGCATACACCATATTTGTATGTGTGAATAAGAGCGCAGAGTGTTGCTGCTGCTGTCCATTAGCAAACAGGACCGATCACAAACTGGCAGTGCACACAATATTTTGATGTTACCACATCTGAATAAACATCAGCAAACGTTTTTTTGTAATGGAATAGTAGTATTAAATTGAACACACACGCTTTAAGAATATTGTCCTTTCAGCATTGTTTTGCAACTTTGGAGAAATCATTTTAAATCTACATTTTCAAAAGCGTCTGACATGGGGTTCCTCAGTCTTTCCATGCCCAATATGCAAGATGTATGACTTGATTTTCAAAGCTGCTGGGTAGCTAAAATCCAGCAGGTTGTCCAAAATGTAGGCCTTAACGTCTGTGTAAAATGGGAATCCCATCTCGCAAGGCTGTTATAAGGCTTAATGTTTGTAAAGTGCTTTGAGATCGTTGAAATGTTCTGTAGAAATCCATAGTAGTAGTATCATCATCCATGTTGTATCTGAACAGATCGTGATCCATAAGCTAATATATTGAATAAACAGGCTCATTAATGGAAATCAAGAGTTTGCCACATTATCTGTTAGCTTCCTGGAATAACAATGATTGTGCATTGAACTAGATCTTCGTTTTTGTGGCACTTTATTATGTTGTTTTCTCTTTTTAGATATGATCACACCAGACCATCTGGGTCTGGTGGTGCAGTGGGTACTGTGCCACCCAGCCGTTCTTCACCATCGTTCAACAGCCCTAACCCTCTGCCAGAGCATAACATGCCTGTAATCAAGAGCAAAACACATGAGCCCGGAAAACGCAAAAAAAGAACGTTAGTGCTTAGGGATAGAGGTGAGTAGGAGCAGTTAATGTCAGTCTCTTCACTGTTCCTGGCTTGATGACTTTTAGCAATAGTTCTGTTGCTTTCCATTCTTTGCTTTTCATCACTTTCATTTCAGTGATGGCTATAAAGGGTGTGTTTTGCATTTGTAACATGCATAGGGCATAATCCTACAAACATTGCATAGAATCACAGAATATCAGGGTTGGAAGGGACCTCAGGAGGTCTAGTCCAACCCCATGCTCAAAGCAGGACCAATTCCCAACTAAATCATCCCAGTCAGGGCTTTGTCAAGCATGACCGTAAAAACCTCTAAGGAAGGAGATTCCACCACCTCCCCAGGTAACCCATTCCAGTGTCTCACCACCCTCCTAATGAAAAAGCTTTTTCTAATATCAAACCTAAACCTCCCCCACTGCAACTTGAGACCATTACTCTTTGTTCTGTCATCTGCTACCACTGAGAACAGTCTGGATCCATCCTCTTTGGAACCCCCTTTCATGTAGTTGAAAGCAGCTATCAAATCCCCCCCTCATTCTTCTGCAGACTAAACAATCCCAGTTCCCTCAGCCTCTCCTCATAAGTCATGTGCTCCAGCCCCCTAACCATTTTTGTTGCCCTCCGCTGGACTCTTTCCAATTTTTCTACATCCTTCTTGTAATGGGGCTCAAAACTGGACACAGTACTCCAGATGAGGCCTCACCAATGTCTAATAGAGGGGAATGATAACGTCCGTCGATCTGCTGGCAGTACCCCTACTTATACAGCCCAAAATGCTGTTAGCCTTCTTCGCAACAAGGGCACGCTGTCAACTCATATCCAGCTTCTCATCCACTGTAACCCCTAGGTCCTTTTCTGCAGAACTGCTGCCTAGCCATTTGGTCCCTAGTTTGTAGCAGTGCATGGGATTCTTCCATCCTAAGTGCAGGACTCTGCACTTGTCCTTGTTGAACCTCATCAAATTTCTTTTGCCCCAATCCTCTAATTTGTATAAGTCCCTCTGTATCCTATCCCTACCCTCCAGCGTATCTACCACTCCTCCCAGTTTAGTGTCATCTGCAAACTTGCTGAGGGTGCAGTCCACGCCATCCTCCAGATCATTAATGCATGTTAGTAACTTTACTCATGTGAACAGTCAACTTTTGCCCCACACATTCCCCTGATGACCTTCCTATGCCCCTCAGGCACCAGCATTAAGGGAGCCTTTCCATTGCTGATGCCCCAGCACAGAGGGACTGAGCTCCAACTTGCCCCAGACCTCCTTTACTACACACACACCCAGCCTGGTCTCACCAACTCCCCTGCCCCACCTACCTCTCCCTCTGTGCATCCCCATTCACAATCCTCTGAGATTGCAGGGCTGAATCCTCCTCATCACAGCCCTGCAGAACCCCAGATTTCCTTTGCTGCCCAGTCTTCCTACCCAGGGTCTCTGTGCTAAGGTCACCTGGATGCTCAGGAAAGCTGGATAGCAGTGTCAGAGAACAGAAATAGTAACTAGACCGTAATCTGTTTTTCTTTTCATTGTAAACTGTTTTATTTCTGTATGAGGGGCATAGCTTTGTGTTTAAATTGAAGTGGACGGTGTCGGAGATGATGTGGGAATGAATGTGTGTGGGAAGTTGTTGGGGGTTTCTGATTGCTGATCTTGTATCTAGAGGAGCCTGACAATTGGGAAATTTCAGGTTCCCCTAGATAACAAAAGGCTCATTGGCAGGGGAAACCGATGACAGTATCAGAATTAAAACCCCTGATATCCCTCTGCCAAACTCCGCCTCCCAAAAAATAGAATATGCAGTTAGCCAATGGAGGGACCATGTGTTAATTGTGGGTGAATGAATTCAATCACTTAGAACATGTTTAAAGTTCTATTTCACGTTTTTTTAATTGCAAATCTGTGCAGTTTTAGCTTGGCTTCTATAATACTTTAAAATGAAAATGCATGATATGCTGTATCTGGTATCTTCAAGCTTTACAGTGGGTAGTTTAAGGCTGTAAAGCTGGATAATTTGGAGATGGAAGCTGCTAAATATGATATCAGCAGGTGAAAGGGTTTAACTTTTAACAAGGAAACTATCATTCAAGAGGTAGCAGCTGTTTTTATGCTCCTGTGGTCTTTCATGGTACATACTATGCTTTTTCTTT
The DNA here is from genome assembly GCF_016161935.1 of Mauremys reevesii. NCBI lineage: Eukaryota > Metazoa > Chordata > Testudines > Geoemydidae > Mauremys > Mauremys reevesii. The sequence goes on from NC_052629.1 coordinate 89,254,699, forward strand.
TTTAAGATTTATGTGGTTTGAGTGAAGAACAGGTGAGACACAGTGCCGTGAGTGACCCAGTGTGTTGTAGTGACAAAAATGATAATCTGGAAGTGAAGCCCCATTCATATTTAGAAGCTATTTGCAGTGGGCTCGAAGATGATTCAGTGGCTGGAAGTTCCTATGCTGATGGACAGCAGCTATGTCCCTATGCAGCAGCTGGTGAATGCCAGTTTGGTGACCGGTGTCTTTACCTCCATGGAGATGTGTGTGAAATCTGTGAATTGCAAGTACTTCATCCCTTTGACCCAGAGCAGAGGAAGGCTCATGAGAAGGTAAAGATTAACGTAAATTAAACTTGGGTCTAAAACATGCTATAAATATGCTTGTTCTAAAGCCCACAAACACTTGTGTGTTACTGGCTAACTTTAGTGCTTTAAAGAGCATTTGTGTATATACTTATTTAATTTAGATCTAAAATAATTAAGAGACCTATTGAAGGCTCTAGACACCCGAACATGTCGTTCATACAACAAAATACCAGCTGCATTAAAATAATCATCCAACAGGAATTCAGCCAGCCATCTATAGACACTCCTTTTCACCTTTTTCATCATTCTGGGAAGAATCCTCTTGGCTCTCTCCAAAAACCCTCTCAAACAGATGGCTTTTGCAGCATGCCTAAAGGGTCACCAGGTTCTCTAAACTCTACTTGTACTCCTTCTTCCAGACCACACTGACCTGAGACAACCAACTCATTTCACATAGTCCGCCGTGATGCAGTCAGATGGTAACTTCCAGTCACCGCTGATATTCGCTGTAATTTGAGGTCAGGAAAGTTGCTGCATCCCACTGCTACTCTCCTGAGCCATCCAATCCAAATTTGAAGTGAACTGAGCCTAAAATCCTATCCAGTTATATTGAGCTCTCTGTAACCTTTGTCATCCAAATCTATTAATCAGAGGCAAGTCAGCTGCTCATAGTACAGTTGGTTCTCTTGCACATACTGTAGCTTCATTAGTAAAAGCTGTTCTTTCTTTTAAAAAAAAAAAAATCACTGTGGCCTTTTGGTTTTATAATTGTATTCTCCATCAACTAGCAGCGGGCATTTTTGCTGTGCCAAGTTTAAATACAGTTGTATTATAGGTAGAGCTGGTAGCACTGCATATAGCTAAGAATGCTTAACACTTTTCATTATAAGCCCCTGTTTTCAGCAGCTTTTAACTTTGCCAAACTGTAACTGTTTGGCTGAAATTTTCCATATTGGGTATCTCCCTCAAGCTTAGTTTTTTAGGAAAATTTCAGCAAAAACGATTCAGCTGTTTCAGAGAATGAAATCGGGAAAATATATTAAAAATTCTTACAGCTGTTTTGCTGAGACTCTCTCTAGGGGCTCCGTGCTTTGAGCAAGGGCTTGGAATTTGGCAGGGAGATTACCTTTCTTAAGGATGTGGTTTTGTTGTTCCTGGGGGGCGTGGGGGAAGGGTAAATTTGTTCAAGTTATAAGTCTTTGGAAAAAAAAAATCTCATGTTGCACACGCTCAGTAAGGAATTGTTAGTTAGGCAGCTGAATTCTTCAAATAAGATTCCTTCTATATTGAGTATGCTCCGGGGTGGGGGTGGGAGCAGTCATTTGCCCATCAATTACTGTGTGCTTCTGTGGCATGGGGCACTGGAAATGAGAGCCAAAGACAAACACTTATCTCCTCAATGTTCCCTCTACTGGCATTGAGGCAGCATAGTGCGGGAAAAGCGTGATTAGAATCAGAGTTGACAAGAGCTGGATCTGGGCCAGGGAGATGGAGGGAGTAGATTAGTACTGGCAGCTGGTGGGAGACAAGAATTGGCTGGGTAAGGGGGTTGGGACTGGAATGAGGAGCCAGAGTGGGGAGACTGAAAAAAGAAGCCTGTGGATGGACAGGAGAGTTCAGGTTTCAGGGGGCAGAAGGGTTTGTAACCACCAGAATACAGTTCCCTTCAGAATCTGGAATGGAACCTGAGATTCCTGAGTCTCAATATTCCTCTGTCGTCAACAAATACCTGTAAAACCCACTGGCAAAGCGTCCCTCATCTCCCTTTAGTGCTGGCTCACATAAAGGATGACAGCCCTACTGCTATTATCATTTATTCTGTTACTCAAATGGCTGAGGTCTGTGCAATGGTTCCAGCCTGGCTGATGGCCTATGGGGCGGGGGTCAATATGATGCCACATGTTGGAATTTCTATAATTTTTTTTTTTTTTAATCAAATCACCTAGGAAATTGCATCGAAAAAATTAACAGAATGTTACGGTTGTAAAGACAAGCATTCAATTTACAAAATGCCTGGGAAAAGTAATACCACCTTGCTTCACAGGAATATTTATGAGAATAAATCAATGTTTGTGAAGCACTCAGATATCATAGTGATGAACACTATAGAAAACACCGTGGAAAAAATGAATAATTCTGTATTCAGAAGAGGTTTAAATAGTCTGCAGTAAATAAGGCCTGGGGCCACACAGTGAACAAGCATAAAATAATATTGAAAGCTGCTCATTTAGTAAGCACCATAATTCTGTGCATTGAGTAAGGCCTGTGTCCTGTGGGAAAAAACAGATTGTGATCATGTAATTAAAGGCTGTATCCTAATGCATACTCAAGGGGTGTGAATTAAGGTTGCACAGCAATCTAAATTCTGGTGTGTTTTAACTTTTGTGGGCTGGAATTTGCAACCTTAGTGCTCTTTTAATGTATTTTTGGGGATGTTTTATAAAACAAAAGGCATGAGCTACCTTCTTTAGAGTTAGATGTACTAGTACTATGTTTTTTTTCTTTATACATGCCTTTCATAGATATTTGTTTGTGTTTTACAAGGTAGAAGCATTGTGCAAATATGGCAGAGACCCAAAGTAACTCTTTGCTTCTTTCCTTTCTGTTTTATGACCTAGATGTGCATGGCAGCATTTGAACATGAGATGGAGAAGGCCTTTGCCTTTCAGGCAAGTCAGGACAAAGTATGCAGTATCTGCATGGAAGTGGTGTATGAGAAACCATCGGCTTCGGAGAGAAGGTTCGGAATCCTTTCCAACTGCAATCACACCTACTGTTTGTCCTGCATCCGGCAGTGGAGGTGTGCCAAACAGTTTGAGAATCTAATCATAAAGTAAGTGTATGTTAACTCTGTGCAAGAGCTCAACCAGTTGGACTTGCATCCACCCAGATCACACTGTCTATTATAGTTTGTGTCATTCAAGTGTTCTCTTCTATAGCACTGTCGAGTCAAAAAGTATCTCTTTCATATCAAACTATGTTCACAAAGAGAAATTCTATGGGCCTAAAATGCTAATGTGTCCAATACTGAGATTGTCATGAAAATCCTGACTCCACATGCCAAGGAGGTAGAGTATCTTAGGCCTGGTATACACTACCACGGTAAGTGGACCTAAATTACGCTACTCCAGCTTTGTGAATAACATAACTGGAGTTGACGGGAGACGCTCTCCCATTGACTTATCTTACTCTTCTCGTTCTGGTGGAATACTGGAGTCAACCGGACAGGGCTCTGCCGTCCATTTAGCAGGTCTTCACCAGAACCACTAAATCAACCCCCGCAGCATCGATCACAGCAGCCTTGATCTCCGGTAAATGTAGACATGGCCTTAGTTAAGAATTGAAAACTGTTGTAGCCTTGTTTGTACACATTGTTACTGGATTGCGCATAAATGCTAGCTATTGTCATGCTCACTCTGAATGTTCATTTGGATATTCCATTGATCATGCATTTATTATTATCTGGCCAATGCCTTTGTTGTATCTGCTGTTTTAGCTCCTATATAAATGCATTAAAGCTTGATTCTCTTTAGAACAGAAATACAGGAAATTTTAAGAATCCAACTGATATCACAAAAGAGGAAATTTGCCTTTTTCCCCGGAACTCCTTAGAAAGCTACAGATGTTTCAGGGAAAACTTTTTGAAAAATATTTTAGCCTTCACAATGAGTTTGCTACAGTGAAATCCAGCATACTGGAAGCTGCTTGTAGTAATGCTCCCAATGGGCATTCACCGAGAAGCTTGGTCTGTGACAAGAAATGAGGCTGTTGCTGCCAAATGGTTTTTACAGTAGTCCCCCTGAGCCAATATTGGCAAATGTTTTCAACATTTTTTAGAAAGTACCGTATATATTTGATCATAAGCTGGTTCGTTTATAAGCCGACTCTCCCCCCTCCCCCGATGGATAAGTAAAAATGGAAAAATTTTATAAGCTGACCTTATAATTCAGGGATCAGCAAACTTCGGCTCTCAGGCCATCAGGATAAGCCACTGGGGGGGGCTGAGATAGGTTGCCTCTGTGCAAACCTCAGTCGTTTGAGGTAAACAAACTAAGTAAACAAAATGTCCCAGTGGGACAGCTGCTTACCCTGGTGGGCTGGGACAGCAACTGGTGGGGAAATTTTTGGAGGGGGGAGAAGCTGGGAGTCAAGGGAGTAACCTCTGTGACCACCCCCCACATGACCCCACCCCATTCCTTCCCACCTTATCTGGGGAGGGCGTCTCTGACCTGGCTGCAGCCTGCTCCGGCGGGCCAGACCAGGTGGCACAGCTGCAGCTGCTTTGGAGGCTGGGGGGAGAGCAGCGTGGCCAGAAGCGGAGAGACTCTGGCCCTGCCTCTTCCCTTCTGTGTCTGCTGGCTGTACTGCCTCTCCTTGCTCCCTCTGTTGGGCTGTGTCGCACCTCTCCCTCTCTATACCTGTTCATAAGCTGACCCTCTTATCTGGTGCTCCCATTTTTTACTAAAAAAAATTTGGCTTATGAATGAGTATATACGGTAGATCCGAAACTCTTAAACCACTTGTGTCCTCATCAGCCTTCTGAAAAGATATTTGGAAAAGGGAATGAAATCTTAAAAGAAGTTCTGGCTGAAAGACTGGATGGTTCATTGGGCTGATAATGGGACATAAAAGCCTTTTGCCAGCCTGTTGGTAGACACTAGAAATTATCTGATGGCTGTTGGGTGTTCCCTGTGAAATCACTTGGGTTCTTGATCTGGTTCTAATGAGAGTGTCCATCTCACAAGACCACTAGTTAAACTGGCCTGCTTATTGCAATCGTAGTAGACAGGTCAAGTATCGATCTTCTCCTTTGCCTTATTTGGCTGCTGTAGTTCTACAGAACAAGGATTGAGGTACCTGAATTGTGTCTAATGTGAGCTTAGATCTCAAGGAAAAAATCATTGTCTACACTGATCAGGAAAAGCATGCTAACTATTCAAACATTGATTTAACTGTAGTTTCGACCAAATCTGATTGGGTTGAATTGGTTTACTTCAGTTGAAACTTTAATTATAAAAACTTGTAAGTACAGTATACACCAGGGATGGGCAAACTACAGCCCATGTCCAGCCCGTCAGACCTTTTAATCCTGCTCCATGCATGCCATGGCTTCATGCAGCTCCTGGAAGCAGCAGCATGTTCTTCCTCCCCCTCCTACACGGGGAAAAAAGTTTGCCCACCCCTGGTATACACTGTAATCAGCTATGATACACTTTGATGCTTCAACATGAAAGATCCAATTCCCCTTTCTCCACTTGCTGTTTGTGGCTAGTTGTTGAGAAATATCAAGGTGTATGTACATTTATTTTCTTTTCATTACCCATTTAAGATCCTGCCCGCAGTGCCGAGTGACATCAGAATTTGTAATTCCTAGTGTATACTGGGTAGAAGACCAGAACAAGAAAAATAAGCTGATTGAGGCATTTAAGCAGGGAATGGGGTAAGTTCACTAGCCATAATTATTTTTTGTTTTTCTTAAATAAACTGAAAAGGTTGTAGATCAAGGTATTCAGTAGCCTCTTTTTAAAACGTTTTCTTTAATACCATACAAAACATACCTTTTGGAATGTAATGTGTGTGTACACACAATGTATTCATATCCAGTGACTTCAGTGGTAGTTGAAGGAACTGGTATCCAACTCTGGTCTTCCCCTGAATAACATGAATTTAATTTTCATTTCAGCTAGGCTAATGGCCTCTGAAAATATCCATCATGATTAAATTAGAAATTCCCCAAGCTCCAGGTGGAATGTTAGTAATTCTACTTTTCAAAATTAGCTGAGGGTATTTTCGTTCACTTCCTAAAACTACAATTAGTAATGTCTGCTGACTTTTATTACTCAGCTATAACTACCTGGATTATCATACTCTTGTATCGTTGAGGGGGAAAAATCAAAGTTGTCACTAAACAGACTTTTATGATCCTTGTTTCTTTTTCTCCATTTTCTTATCTGTAAAACTTCACCGGTTTGAGGGATTTGTTGTTGTTGTAATGCCATCTTGAACAATTAGACTTGACTGGTGGTCAGAACACTGGAGGTATGCAGTAAAGGATGGTGCTATATCAACCTAGCAAAACTCTGCTTGCTCACTTGTCTGGGATAAATGAGTTACTTTACCCTCTCATCAAAAAAAGAATCATTGCTACTTTCATTATCATTGATTGCCATTAAATAAAGGGTGAGGAAATGCATCTTTGCATTGGGCTAGTAAATTTTCGACCCATTTTGGAATGCTAAAGGCTGAGTGATGATATACTACCTGAAGTGCATTCATCCCCTGGAGACACACTGTTTATGGTGCTTGTTCTGGAATGTTCCATAAAAAACCTGGGTGTTTACTTGGCATTGTCAACAAGTGTGTGACATACATTTCCAGAGCACCCATCGTGTTAGTACCTGGATGCTCCTTGTTCAATTTGCCTAGCATGGGGGAGCATCACCTTTCACAAGGAAGGCAGCTTAGAGAAGGGGTGGTGATGGCACTTGTTTAAGGGTTGCTTGCGTTCTTTCAGGAAAATATTAACTATCTCTGTTAGTAGTAGCCCAGGAGATCCCTTCTTCTAGCTTTGATATAACAAGAGGGCAGATGTCCAGGTTAGAAGTGGTAGTGTTGGGTTGATCTCATGAGTCTTGTTTTTATAGAAGACATGTCTTTGCTCATAGGGTGGTCTCCTGATTTTGGATGGTGTTTCACTGTAGATGTAGGCAGAGTTAAGCTATTAGGGTGACACTAACAGTGCCTTTTTATTCATTTAATTTAAACACTTTAAAAAGTGTAAGTTAAATTTAGAATTTTCTGTCTTCTCAATTTGTTTAAAATATGCTGTTTATTTTTTTTCCTGCAGTTCTGGAGGCTTAACTTTAAGATCAGCCCTAACTTAATTTTGTCTGGGAATTTCATTAGGTTTTTCAGTAGGTTTTGCCAGATTCCTGTGATACCCTATCTACTCTGCATTTAATAAATGCATGGGTTTTCATCAGGACATCTATAATGCCATAAATCTGGATCATAATAGGACCGACTTTCTAAGATATGCCTGATGCAGCAGTTGTGATGCCAACCTGGGAATGCCATGTTCACTGGTCCGTAACTCTTCAGGATCAGAAGTTCTGCCTGAATCCATGAGGTTCTTGTGCCAGTAAAGAGACCACAAGAATGTCTTGAAATTCATCTAATTCAAAAAATCCAGCCATCATGGACCCTGAAAGAATCAAAGGCTAACTAGTGCTTGCCACAGCCAACAGGTGAAAACAAATTTAGTTTTTTATTTGATTTTTAGATAACCATTAGCTTTTCTTAAAAGGAAAACTTCAAGAAGTACCAACACCTAATTTAAAAAAAAACTACACCGTTCCAAACCATATTTTTGATTTGCCTCCATAAAATTCTGTCCTGATTATAAAATAACATGTGCAACTTAATGATAGTAGCTTCAATATTAAGCATGGAACGAGAAAAGTCTCTCCATAAACAAATACTGGACTATTACTTCTTTGAAATGCTTTAATATATTTTTTTTTCTATTTCACCACTTTTGTCGTTCATTTGCCATTTGTCTTTTTTTGAGCCTGGACAAACATGAAACTACGGGATATCATTTCCTGACTTTCACTAGTATAATCTGTAATATTTGGGTTGCAAGTGTTACAGATCTGAGTTTTGGTTTTGCAGAATCTAAATTTTGGACCTAGTTGTGTAAGTGTAAACTTTTAAAAGCTATTTCATGTTAAAGGTACAAATAGTGAGTGACAGGCAAGACAGTGACATGGCATGTATTTATTACTTAAGTAAAACTTCATACCTGTTTCTGTTCATTACTTCCAGCAGGGGTTTCTGTAGAAAGTTGAGCATACAACTTGATGATGATGCAATACAAGTGGAAAAGTAAGATTGGTAGATCATATTTGATTTAGATGTTAGTCTGTCATGGAGTCTTTTGCAGAGCTGATCATGTAAAAAGTAGCCTATTTTAAATATTTTTTCTCTATCTTGTTTTTTTGTAAGAAGACATTGCCCATATGACAGACATGAGTTTTCCATTTTAATATTAATAACTGCATAAATATCAGTGGCATTATGATCAGAATCCAAAGTATGGTATGGTGATTTAAGTACTAGAATAGTTTTTAACCACACTTTCTGTACAAAATCACCTTTAGGCTAAGACTAGTGGGAGAAATTTCAACCTAAACAGTGAATTTTTCAGTTAGTAAGGACTATGCCTTGTAGTAAGTGTTTGCCGAATTGGGCCTTAAGGTTTTAACTAACTAGCTTTCTATTAGAAGACCCAGTGTAAAATTTTCAAAAGCAGCTTAGGAGTTTGTCTCATTAAAAGTAAATAGGACTTAAACAACTTTGCAAATTTTATCCCAATTCTAGGTAATTCTTAATTTCTGGGCTTTCAAATGTGTGAACACTACAGTGTTTGGTAGAAATTGCATCAAGACACTACCCTAAAAAAGAAAAGTAAGAACAGATCTTGGAAGACTTAATCCAAGGTTGAAGAAGTGTAGTGCCTGGCAGTATCAATATATGATTAAGGCTTTTTAACACACGGTTAGATGGGTACTTTTCTCAGACAATTGGAAGTTTATGCTGTAAATAACTTCAATATCAGTTTTCTCTAGATTAGCAACGAGGTTTTGAATTTCACCATGTCCTCTTTTTCAAGGAATTAACTCTACCTCTATATTATCTGTAAATCAAACATATCTTTTTAAAAGTTTTTTTTGCTTAAACATTATCAGTTTACACAGGTAAACTTTACTGATGTATTTTACATTATTAAAACCTAAGTTATTTATACTGAATATATCCATTTCTTAGCCAAGGAACTCAGCTGGCAATAGATAAGCTCCAAAAGATTCATTCTTCATTAAAAGTTGTCTAGTTTAAAAAAAAAACCACCAAACAAAAAACCAAACAGTTGTAGAACAAAAGAAAGCAGCAAGTCCTGGAAAATGAACAGCAGGAAGTAAAGACCAGTTATTTTCTACTGTAAAGCCAAATACACTAGGTATGTTTATTACCTCTGCTTGTTTTTGTTTTGTAATCCTGACAACAGCTTGTTTAAATATAGTATCACTGAGCTTGCTTGTTCAGCTGGTCCTCATCCATTATATTTACAGTTAGATCATAAAGAATTGAGTTACACCATAACTGAATATTTGTTTTGTAAAACTGCTAAATTATTTTCTCTCACGGTTTTCCTTTTCTGATTTCCTTCAATAGAATGCTTGTTTGTGAAGAGCAGGATCTTCAACAAAGTACTCAGTTGACTCCAATTTAAAACCATTGCAGATTATATGTCAAAAGAGCCTGCTCCTCATTAAATTGTTCAGCTGGCTCCACCTGAATCAACTGAGCAATAGAGCTGATGAAAATTTTTCTGACAAGTTTTATTTATTTTTTTATATTTCTTAATTTAAGCTACTTTTTGCTTTAAAAAATGTGTGGGAGAGGGAGGACACTTGATGATGGTGGCTTTTCAACCAGTTCTACTGTTCAACTGATTCAGGTGTAGAGCTCCTCAGTGTGCTGAAGTCTAATACAATCCTTGCTCATCATAAAAGGAGTTTGTGCTTTGTTTATTGATCCATCTTTGAAAAACAAACACACAAATTAGTACATGAACAGTGCACTTTATATTACATGTATGAAGTAACCTTAACAAAACCTATAAAGCAGGGAAATGAATAGTTAAGGCTAACAATATGTACTCGTTATACCACCCCCAACCTTTTAGGTAGTTTCACAAAACTGTCCAGAAGGGACAATAAGAAGGGTGGGTTGAAAGTGGGAATGGGGATGCTGGAAGATTGACATCAGTGGTGGGGCAGAATTAATGTTGTGGTTTTGCTAGTGGTGAAGTTTGTCTCTCGGTGTTGGAGAGAGGGCATGTATTTTTGGTTGTCATAACTTTTGTCTCCTTGGATTTTAGATTTATTATACAGTAGATCAACTGTGATTGATACATTAATATGTTTAAGTTTTTGAAGTAGGCAGGTGATGTATTTTCTTTGCTCATCATCATTATAGAAAAGCAAGCCCTGAAGCATGGTATTGAAAATGGTTGGTGGATGTCTGTTCAGTAACTTGCATTGTCTGTCATTTCCACTGATGTCAAGTATCAGAGGGGTAGCCGTGTTAGTCTGGATCTGTAAAAACAGCAGAGAGTCCTGTGGCACCTTATAGACTAACAGACGTATTGGAGCATGAGCTTTCGTGGGTGAATACCTACTTCGTCAGGTGCATCACCCACGAAAGCTCATGCTCCAATACGTCTGTTAGTCTATAAGGTGCCACAGGACTCTTTGCTGCATTTCCACTGATGTTGATCGTCAGAAACCAAAACTAAATTAAGAAAAGAACTGTGCAGTGAGATGTTTCTAAACTTGCATTCCTACTAATTTAGGAGAATATTTTTTCTATCTGTGCCCTGAAGGTTTGAGGGAATGTTCCCTTAAGTACTTTCATGCTCTGAAGAACACAGCCTGCACTCTTGCACAATGCTTGTGGTGGTGTTATCAAAAAATGTGATTCCCTGGAGCAGTGTGGAATGGTGATCTTCATTCAAATCTGAGAGGAAGCAACAAATTAAAACTGGGGAGAGCTATTCCCTTGGCTTTTCTCTCTAACTCTAAAATATTAAAAGAAATCTGTTTGTCTAACTGGAAATCTGAAATTGTCTTTGGAGAAAAGCCCCTCTCCTTTATAAGGCCACCTACATGTGTGAATGCAAGTAAACGTGAGACAAATATAGTCAAACACTCTAATACTAGTTCATGAAGGCTAATACATTTGTTTGTCTATGAACTAACAGTGAATCAATGGTTTGTTAAAAATCATTATCTAGTATTCAGTTAAATGTTACACTAAAAAAATATCAGCTGTAAGGTTCTGTGACCTTCACTGTAGAACTTTGTTTGCTCCAGAGAATGCCAAGTTTTTGTTGTTTACAGCAGAGCTTTGGAGCGGCGCCAGAGCAGTGGAGCTGGAGTACAGCTCCAAAGGCCTGGTTTACATACATAGAGAGAAAATACACACAATGTAACACACCCTGCCAGGATGTGGTGTTCTGTCCCATGTAGTGGCACCAAGACCACCTTAAAGAGAGAAAAAATGAGTCTGCTCTACAGCCTTAGCTAAGAGCCAGTTGGCTTTTAGCTCATGCTGTAGAGGCTCATGCACTAAGCTCCAGAGGTCCCTGGTTCAATCCTGCCTCCTGACAACCAGGTCCTGTTGGTGTTACATGTACACTCCATCAGGGTCTGGAACATGCAGCTGCTGACTAATAACTAACAACCAGCTCAGTACTTTTTGGCTTGCTTTGTGTAGTTTTACTGTAGGGTGTATTGCTTATTTGTGTGGAAAAGTGAAAGGTGACACTTCCCCCAAACATTTCTTGGGTTGTACAAGTACAAAGGGGAAAAACAATTTGGCAATAATCTGTCTGACCTATGATTGTATATAGCCATTGGTGTTTGAAAAAACACAAATTTAATTGCTGCATAAAGGAGAAATGCATGTTTGAAGTAAAATTTGCACTTGCTTTCATTCATTTTTACTTAATGTAAGTCTGTAGGGAAATATGTTCCTGTTACTGATTTATAAATGACATAACTTTTAGTTAAAATCATTAGACTTGAAGTACATAAAAGGACATGTAGTTCTTCAGATATCCTTTATAATTTGGCTAAAGTACATTAGATAATAAACTGATGAGAGCCACTTTTTGTCTTAATCTGTTACTGGGCAATGTAATCTTTTATACAGCAAAGCAGGTATCTTAAGTGACAAACACAGATGAAGGATTATTCTGGCTGCAATGTTAAAGTGCATGTTTTATCTGTTAGTTTAGGAACTGAATCAGTCTCACCAGAAAAGTTAAGTGCCTCTTCCCCCCATATGTATAAATTATAATACTCAGCTGTTGTTTTCAGCAGGCAAATCCTTTTGTTTTCATTTAATTCATTCATTCATGCCCGTCACCCCAACTGGGGTATGGGCCGCCAACCACAGATCTCCATAGTCTTCTATCCTGGGCCATTCGCTCTAGCTGGTTCCAGGTTAATACTGAAGGTTAAATTGTGTTTTGGTTTCCTTTCTTTCCCCCCCCCCCCCCCCCAAGGTACTCACTGAATGTGATAACTACTAAGGTTTCTATCATTGTAGTTTTGAAGGAGTAAACTTGACTTCCCCTGAGCTTTCTCCTTCAGCTGTTGCTGTGGTCATTGCAGTGTCATGACTTGGCTTCACCTCCTAGAACAAGAGGTGTTGTGTTTTTTTTTTTGCTTGCTTTATGATAAAGATTAGAGTATTTAAATGTAGGTCAGCAGGGACTGATATCGGTACAGAGTATCTTTTAAAAAATCCTTTCAGATACTGCATTGACTGTAGTGTCTGGTTCTGGAAGTATTGAGCTGATCCTGCTTGACTAGGAGAAGTCATCTGATACAGGGCCTTCTTGAGGAGGTGATAATAGCCCTGGAAAAGCTTCTCAGTTCATTCTCCTGTCTCCAAGAAGCAGCTTTCATTTTTACCATCATCTAATGGAACTAGTTACTCTTTCAGGAAAAAGGCCTGCAAATACTTTGAACAAGGAAAGGGAACCTGCCCATTTGGAGGAAAATGCCTTTACCTTCATGCTTACCCTGATGGGACACGAGCTGAACCTGAGAAACCACGAAAACAGCTCAGCTCAGAGGGGACTGTGCGGGTAAGCAGACATTTAACCATTCATTTACTTGAAAGCCCCACTTGAATATAAGCTGCCCTTTTATAGAAGGGCATGATTTCTCTCTAGGCTGAGGCAAATTTTGGAAAAGAACTTTGCTCTAAAAGGTGTTTTTAGAGCAAAGATTTTCAAAATTAACTGACTTGAATTTTGGGTGCCCAACTTGACACTGATTGTGAATTTGCTTGAAAATTGGAATGAATTTTTTACATTTTAACATTTTTCAAGACCTCTATGGGAGAACACTCTGTCCCATAGTACTCAAAACGTCATCTTTTTGCAAATTCCTGATCATGTAGCTGTTGCCCACATATCCCATTGTCTTTGATGGGAGTTACACATGGGGAAATATTGTAGGATCAGCGCCCTCATTTATGCTGCAAAAATATGCTTAAATTCATCTGTGTTAACTCCTCCAGCACATAAGAGCTATTTGTAAGGAGAAGTTAAGACCAGCTCAGTGGGCCATGACTCAGTGCTATTATCCTTGCATGGCTGTATCTCCAAAGAATTGTAGAAAATGTTCTGAGGGGACAGTCTGGGCTTACTGTCTAAGCTTGTGCTTTACGATAGTGGGCCTGTTTAACAAACTTCAGCTGTGCCTGCATATAGCCCTTCTAGATCACAGCTCCAGCTCCAACTTGACAGTGGTAGAAATTGTCCTGATTGTCAAAATTTGACATTGTATGTCAGAAAACATTGCTGGTGTTACACCTCCCCTGCCCAAGCTGTTGGTGTTTTTGCTCACATACAAAGCAGGCTTCACCATGAGCACTAGTTAATGGTAATAGTAAAAAGCTATGCCTAAATTTAAAAAAAGGGTTGGGGAAGTGTTTGAGTATATCTTCCCCTGTCAAGTTTGATTATCAACATCAGAAAAAAAGGGGAAGTAAAAATGCTTTTCATTTCACCTATATTCTTGTTTTAATACACTAAAGTAGATAGTTTTGACCTGAGTGCTTTGGGAAAAGCTGTACACTGGTATAAGTGCAGACATCTAATGCAGTCTCCAAAATAAGAAAAATGAGGTAAATATTATTGTTTTTACAGTTCTTCAATTCTGTTCGGCTCTGGGATTTTATTGAAGACAGAGAAAGTAGGACTATACCCAATGCTGAAGATGAAGTGACTGAGCTTGGAGAACTTTTCATGCACCTCTCAGGAGCAGATCAAGAGTCTGCTACTCAATAAAGGGAACTAAGGAACAAATGTTGTTTTCTTCTGTACTAAATCCAGCTGTTTACTTAAAGGAGGTTTTAGTTTTTACAGCAAGCAGTACAAAGTAATATGGCTTACTGGTCAGGTCCTTGTAGAACTTTTATATAATCTGTATACAAACAATACAGAAGGATATTAAATAAAAGAAACTAACAGGTGTATGGGGAAAGGGAGCTTTGGGGGTGATTTTGTACATACCTCTTCAAAAAAGTTTGGCAACTGGCTGTTTTTAATGCCTAGTTCTTTAATATTCTGGGCCTTACACAGCGAACACTTAGAAGACATTATCTCTCTCTTTCACAAAACAGGAGTGGGTCCAGGAAGCTGTACTCCCACCCACCTTGTCTTTCTGAAAGTAAAAGGCTGCATGGTGAAATACACCAGTAGTTTGACTTTTAATCTATGAAAAGCAAGTAGTATAGCTAGAACAGATAAAACCTAGTTACAAGTGAATCTATAATCCCATTGTAAAAGTACATCACAGTAGGAAGACAGACTTGTACCTTGCTGAGTTTTTCAGACTAATTTGCCCAAGACATTGTTGCCCTAGTCCTAAAAACTTAACTCGAGGGGCTTGGTTTGACAGCTAATCCAAGAGAAAGCACTTCAACCAGCCTTGTTCCCACCACCATTTCTTGCAGCAAGTACATCCATGGACTGATTCACACAAACAAGTTGAGCTGACAGAATTGCAGTACATGGTTGCAGGTGTGGCTATACCTGCTTTGTAGTAGAAATCCTGCATTTTGCACAATATCCAATTTGGACAGCAAACTGTACTAATTGAATAAAGAACCATAGCAATAAATTAGGCAAAATAAAATAAAGATTACCCTCTTTATTCTGACATTGATTCAATGCAAGTAGTGAAGTGAAAAGAGTGTTTGAATATATGTAGCAATATTGCAGTTTTCAAACTGAAGATATATGCAAGAATGATCAACATTTTGATTAGTCATATTTTACTGACTCTAGAATGAATTAGCAGCAAAGAGTCCTGTGGCACCTTATAGACAAACAGACATATTGGAGCATGAGCTTTCGTGGGTGAATACTCATTTTGTCAGATGCATCCGACTCTTTGCTGCTTTTACAGATCTAGACTAACACGGCTACCCCCCTGATACTAGAATGAATTAGACTGCTCTATAATCCACTAGAACATGTTGCCTAAGCCACCACAATTGCCATGATCAGTGGCAATTTAACTATGTACTGGATTTCAATTACAAAAACAAACTAAATTTCTCTTAAAATTAAATACAGTAACTTATTCCAGAAGCAATTTACATACATCCCTTTGTCAGACTTGAGATGAAAGTTACACATCTTACAATGTCTCCAAGAAACTAGATGCTAAAGAGGTCACTATAATGGTCTGAATAACCTCTGCATGGTTGCAATGGATCCCTTAAGCCCCTACTACTGCATTTATTACCCGAGCCTTCTCAGACCATAGTCTTGCTCATACAGCAGAACCTCAGACTTACAAACTGAAGTCAACCACACACCTCATTTGGATCTGGAAGTACACAATCAGGCAACAGCAGTGACCAAAAAAAGCAGCTATGGTACAGTATTGTTACATGTAAACTACTACAAAAAATGACAAAAGATTTGACATGGTATGGAAACTTTGTGCTGGTTTCATTTAAATTAAGATGGTTAAGAGCAGCAGTTTTCTTCTGCATAGTAAAATGTCAATGTTTGCTTGTAAACTTTTGAAAGAACCACTTTTTTTTTTTTTTTTAGCATTAGGAACAACCTCCACTTCCAAGGTGTTTGTAACTCCAAGGTTCTACTCTCGTTCTAATGTTGGCATATGTAGCTTTCACTTTTAAGTTCTACATGCTCTATCCAGAAGGCACTTCTATGCTTTTTTCCCCTTTCTGGCCTCTGCTCCAAGTTAAAAGGGAGAAGCCATTTAGAGAATGTCAGTGCTTCTGGGCATGTGTACACATATGCACCTATTGCAGATTGATGGAGAAGGTAATTATTTTCCGGTAGTGGGTGGTATAAGTTACTTTCACTGACTTTGTGCAGGTTGTGCTAGCTTATTCCTGCAGATAATTTAAGTGTACTAACTTACAAAATTGATTAGGTGAACTTCACACAAGTGAACATGTCTGGCTGAAAGTTTAGATTAAATGGACAGAGTAAACAATGAAATGCCAGCACTACCGCCCAGAGGCTCTCAACCTTTCCAGACTACTTTACCCCTTCTAGAAGTTTGTCTTACATACCCCACATTTCCCATAATTGAACTATTTGCTTACAAAATCAGATATAAAAGTGTCAACACTATTACTGAAAAATTGCTTACTTTCTCATTTTTACCATATAATTATAAAATAAATCAATGGGAATATAAATATTGTACTTTCAGTGTATAGGATAGAGCAGTATACATATGTCATTATATGAATTTTTAGTTAGCTGTGTTGACATCACTAGTTCATTTTATGTAGCCTGTTGTAAAACTTGGCCAATATCTAGATAAGTTGATGTACTCCTTGAAAGACGCATGTAGGGTGACCATTTTTCTTAAAGTAAAGAGAGGACAGGCAGGGGGTGACCTCCTGAGCCCCACTGAGGGGGTCAGCTCTGAAGGCAGTGCTGCCCACCAGCATCTAATTTCTCTGGGACAAATGCCCGGTTTTGGTGAAAAAGTAGGGATAGCCAGGACAGCTGAAAAAGGGGACTATCCAGACCAAAACAGGATGTGTGGTCACCCTACCTCTGCATACCCCCAGGGGTACGCATTCTCCTAGTTGCGAACCAGTTCTATAACCAATATCTTCAGTATAAGTAGTTTTTCAAACAGAGCTTCATGTACAAAGAAGGAGCAAGTAAAGTGGCACAGGGAACAGGTGGAGACAGATAGTTAATAACTTGAAGAGAAAGCTCACACTTACTCCCCTCAGAGGCAGCACCCCACATCCAATTTAGGATATTGGGATTGCATACTTAGAACAAGCCTGAAGAAAATTTACATGGACTTCATTAGGCACCATTTTTACACAAAAGAATAGGGAAGCTTCAACTATCTGTTCCACAACTAGAGAATGTGCAGTGCTGTCCTTTATTTGTAGCTCAGGATACTAAACTTAATTTCACTGGAAAAAGTTGTAATTTAACTATGTCTGGATAGTAAGATCACAATTACTATGAAACTTTTCCTGTGCCCGGCTCCTCCAAGTATTTTTGACCCACGTTTCTACTTATTTTAATGCCTAGAGGCCCCCATTAGGATCAGGTCTATTCAACTAGAGTAAAATGGCAGTCCGTGTCCCTCCAGAAATTACAATCTAAACAGAGAAAAATAGCAGGAGTAACAAACAATGGGAAAGAGAATGAAGGAAACAGCAACAAGAATGTATGCCAGCATAGACAAGCTACATTCAGCAAGATAGTCAGGCTTGTACTGTAAGATTAACAATGTAACCAAGAGTCCCATGCCAATCATCTATAGACCTTCGAACATTCACTTTTTCTATACAAACAACTGTGCCACTACCTTTCTGTGACTTCGTTTCAGCATTCTGCTGCATGTTAAGTTTTGGAATGGATATCTGCATTATTTCCAGTACTGAAGAGTAGCTCCTCCCATAAAAACCATATCATAGGTAACCAAACTGCAGCACTGTCCTGCTTTTGTTTGCTTTAATTGTGAAATCCTTAAAGCAGGACAATTCCTTATTTATCTTTGTCAGCAAGGCAGCAGGCGATGCCATATGCTGTAGTATTTATTAAACAAACAAGACAACTATGGCTAAATTTTCAATGTCATCTAGGGAACTTTGATGCCCAATTTCCATTAAAATTAGCACCCAAGTGCCCTTTAGAACATATACATTTTGTAGGGGCTAGATGGAATCATGACTTGGTGTACTAGCCTTTCACTCCTGGAGTAAAATGTTTATTACAATCAAAGTTACACACCCCTTAATCTTAGGGTAAAGATTTAAAATTTTATTAAGTTACGAGTGAATCTGTTAGTTGGTTTGGAACTTAAATTATTCCTTCTTGAAACCCAAAGCATGTTGTATTTTTCCAATCTTCTTAGAATTTTTTTCTTGTAAAACATATTTAAGGACTGGTAGCTGTAGAACAGAACAAAATAGTTCATACTTTGTTAGCAACAATGTGTTGTGGATTAGGGTGATGCTTAAGATGTCAGAATGATCGAGCTGAATTTAACCAAACATTTGAACATTAAGGGTAATTTCACTTCACTGCTCGTTTAGTCTTTGTAATGCTGAAATTTTGTAATGGTTATACAAAACTACTTCAGCCTTATTGTTAAGCTAAGGCTTTTTTGTGTGGGAACAACATTTATTCTAGTAACAAGAACCTTGCTGATCTGCAGGGAGTAAAAATTAAAAAAAAGTGTACATCAGAATTTTGACAGCTCCTTTGCTTTGTGTTTGAGTAATTCTTCTCTCCCCTCTCATGAAGGCTTTAGAGTAAATCAGCTGATGGAATAAGGTGAGGGCAGTAGTCTGGTGCTGGCAAACAATTTGAAAAACTGAGTAGAGAGGTTTGCATAATTCACAGCAGAATAACTACCATTTAGCAAATTATTCCCACTTCAGCTAACAAAGTGTCAGGCTAGGGAATTCTAGATGGTACAGCAGAACCTCAGAGTTACGAACACCAGAGTTATGAACTGACCAGTCAACCACACACCTAATTTGGAACCGGGAAGTATACAATCAGGCAGCAGCAGACACACAAACACAAATACAGTACCGTGTTTAACGTAAACTACTAAAAAAAAATAAAGGAAAGCAGCATTCTGTATGTTCAGTTGTAAACTTTTGAAAGAACAACCGTAATGTTTCGTTCAGAGTTAAGAACAATCTCCATTCCCAAGCTGTTCATAACTCTGAGGTTCTGCTATATGCCAAAGATAAAGTAGTTGCTGGTTTCAGATTTATGCAATCATTAGCATACAGGGAATTGCATAACTGCTTATCCCTCTTAACTGGAAGAGAGTACATTTCAGGGTAACTGAAAATTAAGTTAGGGAAAAAACAGGAGCATAATGTACTACTATAGCAGCCAAGGCCCAAAATGGTACACATGGTCCCTACAACTAGTGTCTATTCTTCCCTAATCAAAACACTTAAAATACATGACATCCATTCCTAATATGTGCATGTGTAAGCACTGCTATAGTTGCCTAGGGATATTATGCATATAGGAGAAATGGTCAACATATTAAATGTTTGGGAACCTCTGGATTACCACAATGTTCTGTAAAGTGACACTGGACAAGCAGCTCAGAATTGCTAACTTCTTATTATAAATCATTCACATACATATTAAAGTACATGCAAAGTGTTTGAAAACTTGTGCATCCCACCTATTGTGGTCAATATAGTGAAGAGTATTTGTGATCATTTAGAATTTCCAGAGATAATTTAAGACACTGATGTCTAAATGGGCACACGATCGCAGAACTACATGCATCTAGACATCTTAGAATTGTAAGCTATTGCACTGAAGAATGACACTGAAGCTTAAACCTAAATTTAATTTATTTTATTAAAATAAGAATCAGAGGAACCTTGGTTTACAATAAAGGCATTTTCTTGGGAGCAATAAAAACAAAATTAAAACCCAAATCAGAAAGAAAAACTGTATACACTCAGTTTCCTCTTTTATAGTGCATCTCTCGGAAGACAGCTTCAAATGGGTTGAAGTTGCTGCGTGTTTTGCAGAAATATACTAATAATGTTACTTAGCCTTTCCTCATCCAAAAAAGCCTGTCATTCCGCACTTGATACCTCATTGGGCTGTAAGAAACAAGTCAATAGTACCAAAAAAGCTTCTTAAGTTACTGGAGAGGACCATAGCAAGATTGTGCTAGCTTCCTTCTCTGAGCAGTACTATTCAGAATATATTCCACTCCTCTGCAGAAGTTTTTCTTCTATGTGCAAAACTATTTTTGTGTTGACTTAGCAATTCATTATAACAGATTTCATCTGCTTCATGAGTACTCTTTGCAGAAGCTGATCGCCAGAATTCTTCCTCTTTCATCAGTCTTGTTTGTAGATGGCCATTTTAGTCAAAATCCCCCAACTTTACAGTGGGACATGGCATGGGACATCCAAAGAACAGTACCAATCTGCAATATTTCTTTCCTCAAATGCTGAACCAGCCTTGCTATAAAAATACCAATTTATTAAACAAAATCAGACACAAAACTGCCAAAGAAAATGTCCATCTTTTCTGTTTACGGGAAAATAAGGCTCAAGTGCATCTATTAAAAAAATAGTAATAGATTTTCTTGATTACAGTCTCAGTTAACTCTATCCCAATAAAAGAAATGGTAGAAAAAGGCAATGTGGAGAAATGTCCCTGTAGGATTAAAACTGTAGAAATCCTTAGCAGCTTGTTCTGAAAACTGGGAGACAGAATCCTGCTGGCATTGCAATCCTGTAGATTGAGGCATTAAAAGCACAACTGCTATGACTGTTCTTTCTCATTACTGGTTAGAGCAAGGGAGAGAGCGTGCAATCCTAAAAAACAGGTAGTCTTGTGGATGTTAATGTGCATGAATTGATGTCCTCTGTGTGGGCTGCACGATGCAGCGAAGGTTCAGAAGCGCTACGGTTGATTTTGGGTAAAGAATGCTGCAGCAATTCAATGGAAGACAGTATCTGGAAAAAAAAATGAACACCAAAAGGAAACTTATTTCAAGAAGGTTTGTCAGAAACAACCTGCCTGAAAATCTATTTTTAATCCCAAACCTCAGTTTATTATGGGATGAGAGTGTCCTTCAAGATCAGTAATTTGCTTTCATTGGAACACTAGTTAGAATTGTCAAGTTATAGTAACCTGCCATTTGAGTAGTCAAAGCACAGCATATCAAGCTGAAAGGACTATGCTACATAGGTTTTCGTTGCTATTATAAACCTTTAACTGCAGAGTGGTGGGATTCCTTCCTTTAGTTTTTCCATGTGATGATCTGCAAGTTAAGAATATAAAACCTGCCACATTGGATCAGACCTTGGTCCATCTTCCCCAGTATCCTGTCTCTGACAGTGGCACATACCAGAGCTTCAGGGGGCATGTACAGAACAGTGCAATTATGGAGTCATTCATCTGTCTTCCACTCCAGGCTTCTGGCAGTCAGAGGTTTAGGGTCACCACAAGCATGGTGTTGCAGCATCCCCAACAATTTGGCTAATAGCTATTGATGGACCTATCGTCCATGAATTTATCTAGATCTTTTTTGAAACCAGTTATACTTTTGACTATTACAACATCCCATGGCAAGCAGCTCCACAGGTTAGTTGTGTGAAGAGTACTTCCTCTTGTTTGTATTAAACCTGCTGCCTATTAATTTCATCCTGTGACCCCTGTTTTTTTTTTTTATTGTGTGAAAGGATCAACACTTCTCCCACACCTTTCGTGATTAGATGTCTCTTTTCTAAGATGAAGAGCCCTATTTTTTTCCCCATCTCTCATATGGAAGCCGCTCCATACCCCTGATCATCTTTGTTCCCCTTCTCTGAACCTTTTCCAATTCCACTATATCTTTTTTGAAATGCAACAATCAGAATTGGACATAGTATTCAAGGTGTGGGTACACCATGGATTTATATAATGGCATATTTTCTGTCTTGTTTTCTATCCTTTTCCTAGCATACTGTTAGCCATTTTAACAACTGCTACACATGGAGCAGAAGTTTTCAGAGAACAATCCACAGTGACCCCAAGATCTCTTTCCTGGGTGGTAACAGCTAATTTAGAACTGATTGCATTTGTATAGTTCAGTTTATTTTTTCCAATGTGCATTATTTCCACTTATCTACATTGAATTTAATCTGCTATTTTGTTGCAATTTTGTGAGATCCCTTTGTAACTCTTCACAGTCAGCTTTGGACTTAACTATCTCAAATAATTGTGTAGAATCTGCAAACTTTGCCACTTCTCAGATCATTAGTGAATATGCTGGATAGCACAGGTCCCAATACAGATTCTGCAGTTCACCTCTTTCCACTGTGAAAACTAACCATTTATTCCTACCCTTTGTTTCCTATTTTACAAACAGTTACTGATCCAGGAGAGGACCTTCCTTCTTATCCCCTGGCTATTAGCTTCCTTAAGAGATGTTGGTGAGAGACTTTGTCAATGAATTTTAGAAAGTCCAAGTACAGTGTATCAACTGGGTCACCTTTTCCACATGCTTGCGGATTCCCTTGAATTCTAGTAGATTGGTAAGGCATGACTTATCTTTACAAAAGCTGTGCTGACTCTTCCCCAACAAACCATGTTTATCTATGTGTCTGATAATTCTGTTTTTTATTAATTTCTTCCAATTTTCCAGGTAAAGTTAGGATCACCAGCCTGTAAAAGCCAGAATCTCTTCTAAGCCCTTTTTAAAACTAAGCACTACATTAGCTACCCTCCAGTCATCTGGTACAAAGGCTGATCATAAATTACATACCACAGTTAGTAGTTCTGCAGTTTTATATTTGAATTCCTTCAGAACTCTTGGGTGAATAACTAACTGATCCTTGTGACTTGTTACACTTTAGCTTATCAATTTGTTCTAAAAAGTCTTCTACTGACATCAATTTGGGACAAGACCTCAGTCTGTCACCCAAAAAGAATAGCTCTGATGTAGGTATCTGCCCCACATCCTTTTTAGTGAAGAACAACGCCAATGATTCACTTAATTTCACTGCAATGGCACTGTCTTCCTTGAGTGCTTTAACACCTTTATCATCAAATGGCCTCCACTGTCTGTTTGGCAGACTTCCAGCTTCTGATGTACTTTAAAAAAAACAAACAAACCAATGTTTGTTTTTGCATCTTAGCAAGTTGCTTTTCAAATTCTTTCCTGGCCTACCTTATTATACAGTAGCTCCTCACTTAAAGTCGTCCCAGTTAACGTTGTTTTGTTGCTGATCAATTAGGGAACATGCTCGTTTAAAGTTGTGCAATGCTCCCTTCTATCATCATTTGGCAGCCATCTGCTTTGTCCACTACTTGCAGAAAGAGCAACCCGTTGCAGCTAGCTGGTGGGGGCTTGTAACCAGGGTGGACCAGCAGCCCCCCTATCAGCTCCCCGCTCCCCTAAGTTCCCTGTGCTGCAACCACCCAGCAGGCTATCAATCGGCAGTTCAGCTGTCCCTTCCCCCACTGCCATGTCCTGCTCCTGCCCTCTGCCTTAGAGCTGCTCCCAGAGACTCCTGTTTGCTGGGTGGGGGGCTGCCCTAATGTCAGGGTGTCCCCCTCCCCCCTACACCCCACTTACTCCTCCATATAGAGCAGGGAGGGGACACAGACGGAGAGAGACAGAGGCAGCAGCTGCTGTCTCAACTTCCTGATCCAGTTAAAAAGACAATGCACTTAAAAATAGGTCAGCTTACTTAAAGGGGCAGTGTGCATCTCTCTCTCTCCCACACACAAGGTGTGTGTCGGTCTTTGTCTGCTATGCTGTCTCCCCTCCCTCCTGTTCCTGCTGCCTTGTTTGTGAGGCTACATTAACAACGTGTTAACCCTTGAAGGCTTAGCTGAGTGCTAGTTCATCATTTAGCAGCAAGGCATTCCCTGGGAAATATCCCACCCTCTTACGTCACCACCTCAACCAAGCTTCACAATCATCATAGCTGTGAACAGTATTAAATTGTTTGTTTAAAACGTGTACTGTGTGTATCTATATAATCTATAGGTTTTTGTCGGGGGGGGGGGGGGGGGAAGGAATTCCCTGGAACCTAACCTCCCCCATTTACATTAATTCTTACAGGGAAATTGGATTCGCTTAACATCATTTTGCTTAAAATCGCATTTTTCAGGAACATAACTACAACATTAAGCGAGGAGTTACTGTACTTGTACATTTTACTTGTTAGAGTTTGTGGTCCTATTTTCTTTATTACCTTTTGGACTTCCAAATTTTAAAGGATGTCTTTTTGCCTTTAACAGCCTCCATTACTCTGTTCTTTGGTGATCCTACTTTTTTTTTTTTTTTTTTTTTTTAACACTAGGGGTATAGATTTAGTCCAAGAATCTATTATGTTGTTTTTAAGCAGTCTCTATGTTGCTTGCAAGCATTTTACCTTTGTGACATCTAACTAGTTTTTCAAAGTTACATGTTACTGTGGTGGGGTTGCCTTTTTGGGGGGGAGGGTGTGTGTGTGTAATTTCCCACCTACAAGGATGCTAAATTTAATTATATTATAGTCACTATTACCAAGCAGTTCACCCATAGTCACCTCTTGGACCAGATTTTGTGTTCCATTTAGAACTATATCAAGAATTGCCTCTCCCCTTGTGGGTTCCAAGACTAGCTGCTCAATCAGCAGCCATTTATAGTGTCTCTAAATTTTGTCTCTGAAAAGGGAGATGGTGGGGAGAATTGTACGCTCTGCCTAGTTTTAGAATTTAAGAATCAGAATAAATATCCTCAACAAAAAAGTTTTATTTTAAATCAGAAACATGGATATTTTTATAAAATCCCACCCAGGCCAAAACAAAAAATCCAGTGGCTAAGGGAAAGCATGTAACTTCTGAACCCTTCTATTGGGAAGCTGAGGGAAGACATCTTTGTCAAAATACTAAAAAATGGCCTCATGAAACTACCCAGAGCAGGTTTATTTTGGAGTGATACTGAAGAAAAAAACATGTAGATTTAAATACGGATAAGGCAAACTGGCAAAGTTAATGCAAACAAATACATTCAAATGTGAATAAACCAGTCATCTAGAAGTAAACAGTTTTAATGCTGCCCAACTAAGTATCTATATCAGTGTATGTAAAATGAGGTTTTTTTTAATGACATTTGCAAAATTAAGTGCAGTTTAGGTTATTAATTGTCAAGTGCATATGGAAACAGGCTCATGCAGGGCATGGGTCTCAAAAATATATACCAAGAATAGGATACAAGTAGCACTTCTGTGCTATCCCTTAGTTTTCAGTGGATTTATCTTCCATTTTCACTACAGAACTTCATATTCTTAATAATATTTCTACAGAGTCTTTTTGTGAAACAGAGAATATGCAATCGATATTTCTAGGACTTGTTTAAAAATCAAACTGAATACAAAACAGACTCCTACCTGTGGAAATAGAGGTCTTTCCTCCTTAACTTTCTTCACACAATCTGCTACAAGCCTCTTCATAGCTTTGGGACAGTTCTTGTACAATTTACTGAGGTCTGGAGATGCATAACCTCGACCAACCATAAAAATGATCTAAACAAGGAGGCACAAACAGGTAATCTGAACACCATTGGTGTGAATTATTTCACTGCCCTTTAATACAGTCTTTAATGTGGAAATACTGAAGGCAGGCTGGTGGTCCTACTGTAGTCAAATGTTTGTCAAAATTAATAAACAATTGTGGTCCTGCTTTTCCAATGGATGAGATGACCAGTCTAACATCTAAGTGACACTGCATAGTTAGTTCAGAATTTCTTCATGTATTAATTTTTATATAATTTATAATAGCAACAAGACCAGAGTCTAGAGTATTTCCTGACACAACTTGCTGGAGTTGAAGGCTTCAAGTGACAAAGAACCCTAAATCCAGCCAGAAAGTGTCCAATTTATGTGATTACTCATTAATCTACCAATACATTTTGATTGATCAACACAAAACAGCATTTTTATGTTTAACTAAAAACTCCTTGTCAGACCACATATCCATTTAGAGGGAACTATAAAGCGGAAGAAGGCCTCTTAAAATATTTAACTGTGAAGGAATTTTTTTTTTCTGAAGATAACCTTCAGTTTTCTTAGACTGTGAGCTAAAATGCAAAACAGTGTCTGCAGGTTGTGTTTCTTCCTGATTAGCAGAATATTGACTCGGCTTTAGCAACACTGTTACTCAGGCTTTAATGAACCTTACCAATGTGATCAAGGTGGCTAACAGACATCTAGTGATATCTTGGCCCAGGTTAAGCTAATATTATAACTCAGGATTTGGTTTGTACATATAGCTTAATAAAAATATTGCAACAACTGTATCACAATTAAATATTACTCAAAACTGCTAAAGTTCCCAAAGAGGAAACTAGCTGCCTAACATTAAATAAAGTTGCTGAAATGAGAGTGCTCCTACAGTACATGGGGAAACGTTCCATCTATTTCAGAAATAAATATTGTATTTATTTGAATGGTAACAAGACAACCATGTTAATACTACTGACAGGCCAATGTTTTACAACAGGGATGGATGTTCAAAGCTTCCACATAATTCAAGTATAATGGCATACTAAGAATTTAATGGGATTGTTTAAAAAAAAATAAAAAATAAAATTTGATGTTCAAAGTAGTTACAGTTTAAGAGCAACAAATGTGGCCTTGCTGTGGTTTGGAGTATGGACTATAAGTTATTCTAGATCTTTTTAGTCAACAGTTTAACTAGTTTTCTTCCATTACTCAAGCTTCAAAAAGACAACTCAGATCAAAAGACACTACAGAAAGTTGTCCTATGAGTTCAAGTCCATACCACGCCAGTACAGACCACTGGGGGAAACAAATTCATTAATTAATACAATACTTGAAATTGGCAAAACATTCAGGAAGAGAGAATTTTTTTTTTTTACTAATTTGTTTTCAGTTCAGTAAATTTCAGGATAATTATCAATTTCTAGATATTAATGTGCTACCTTCCTGGTAGAAATCTAGACAACTGCAATTAATAAAATTTTTTTCTTTATAAACAGGCTCAAACTAGAACTTCATTAGGCCAAAAGGCCCATAATTGAAATTAGAGGAGTTCTCACTTCTCTGCAAAGATTCAACAGCAGTATGATAATTCACTACAGAACTCTGCTGCAACTTTACTACTCTAATAAAATATAATACTGATCACTCCAATAAATCCACGGAGCACTTTAAAAGTTCTAGTATATCAGGAAGTATACTGTCCAGGGTATAGATCAGGGATTGGCAACCTTTCACACGCAGCCCATCAGGGAAATCCGCTGGTGGGCTGAGACAGTTTCTTTACCTGCAGCGTCTGCAGGTTCGGCCGATCGCAGCTTCCACTGGCCGCAGTTCGCCATTCCAGGCCAATGGGGGCTGCGGGAAGCGGCGGCCAGCACGACCCTCGGATGTGGCTAGCTGTGCATTGACACTGCTGGTATTAATTTAAGATGATTTACCACATTATTATAGTCTACATAAACTATATCCCAGGGGAAATCCTAATACAAGTTATAAACATAAGATGTAAACACTTGTTGCACACATTCAGTAAACAGATTGCATATTCCCCAGAAATACAATGCATTATACCAGAGTTGAATGTTTCTCACCTGATCTCTGTTGTTAATATGGGAGTATGGCAGTTCTCCTGTCATCAGTTCATATAATACTATTCCATAGGAGTAGACATCTGATTGAAAACTAAATGGGTTATTATCCTGCATCCGGATCACCTCTGGTGCCTTTAAAAAAAATAATTAACAGCTACATTAACTGGAAGAAAACAATATTAGCATAAGACAGGATAAGTTAACTTTCTACTCTAGTAAAGGAATTTTAAAAATAGATATTGGCTATTGGTAACTACGCAATTTACTCCACAGTGGATCAAACCCACTACACTGGATGGTAACTAACAGAGAAACAACATTCACATTTATCAGTTTACCACTAGGTAAAATACTTACTATTCTTACTCTAGTATACTGTTGTATGTGGAAAGTGGCAAAATTAAACATAACTACTGGCTCAGTTCCATCACTGTCAATTTATAAACTAAAATAACCAGTAAGACAGAAGGAGCAATCTGCTTTGCTGAAAAGAACAGCAGCCTGTACATGATTTCAGTAAATCTACACAGGTCCTGATGTCCAGACAGGCAAACAAAAACCAAAAAAAAATCTCTGCAGAATTTCTCACTTTGCCACAAACATATGTATTTTCACATATCATTGACATATATTGATCAGGTTTGGGATCAGAGAAGAACATAATGCAGACGTGAGGACATTTTACTAATCTTTTAAAGCTACTGAGAAGGTGGAGTGAAAGATGGGAGTTTTTCCTAACAGTGGACATGAACTAAAATAATACACCCACATTCCCTGTGGAAGCCAAACACATCTTTGTACTTAACCTATTTCCTTGCTTTTCTTTTCGTTTTTTCATATAAACACCAAATGTTATATTTTAAGGAAGTTTTTTGTGTCTTAATCACTCATTTAAAAACTAATAGAATTAGCGCTTGTGTTGTGATTCATAGGTACCATTCTTTGGCCTGTGTACTTGTTCTTAAAAGAGGTTGGAAGAAAGAAGAACCATGTACCAGCCTCCAAGACTTGGGGGGAAAAGGCAGAAAATCCAATAGTTCCAAGCCTGATGGAGGAGTGGATTCCCATGATAGAAACTGTCTTTTTGTTTTAGCACCCTGATGCCAGAGACCACAGGACACTGTATTTAAAAGGAACATTATCAATTGAATTTTTAAAAATTGACTCATTTTAAGTTTGACAGCACCTACCCCCTAAATAAGATATACAGAAGAGTGTGTAGGGGAAGCTTTTAAATTCTGTTTCAAAAAACTTCCAAGGTTTTTCTGCTTTCCTAACACACAAAAATGTGCAAAGTTAACAAACAAAAGAAATGTTCCTTTCCCAGCACCACCAATCTCTTTCAGGTATAAGCATTTAATATGTTATTTGTAATAAATGTAGGCATACAAGTTTCAGAAATGTGATTCTCAACTTGATTGACTAATCAAAGCTCCAATTCTTTTTTCATGACGACAAATACCATCAGTATGTGGCTTCTCTGTGACTACATGCACTCCTAGTCACAAATCAGCTGTTGATATAATCAGCAGACTTTTATTCCCTAATAGAATTTATATTGCAAATATTTAACAATGCAGAAATGTATGTAAAGAATGTAAAGTTAGGGTTGAAAAAACACATATGGTATGCTAGAGCCACTGCAAAACACAAATAAAATAAACTTGTGCTCTGACAAATGCAGCCAGAAACTAATGAAAAGAAACATGGTTGAATGATTCTGCTCTCATAAACCCAGACATAAGCCACTAAAATAGCTTTCCTTGATCAATTTCCTCAGAAACCTTCTACCAAACAACTTTTTTTTTGGTCTGGGGGAGGGGTAGGGAGCCAAACAGGTTGTTGCTGGGATTGAGCCTGCCAGCCAAAGTAGACAAGCATGCTAAAAATACCAATGTGGATATTGCAGCTGAAGCAGAGACTCAGGCTAGCCACCCAAACTCAGAGCCATGGGGTCATGTGGGCTTGAGAGAGCCCAAGCAGTCACCCGATCCACAATATCCACACAGCTATTTTTTGCATTAAATGTATTACAGAATTCATCAGTGGAATTAAGAAAGCTGGAGCTTTTCACACTTGAAGAGGAGGGGGAAGCTATTTGGAATTGAAGTATTGACACAATGATATATGTTTCCACCTCACTGTCATTTTTTTACATTTCTAAGTTACCTGTTGAAATGAATGGGGCACTTGAAAATTCTCAGTGCTATTGTTTCAGGTGGGCTGCAGACTTGTGGTGGTTTATACTCCATTCACGTTTTCCCGATTTTTTTCGCAATCATGAGGACTAGAAACATGGATGTTTTTGTTTTAAAAATTAAAAAAAAAATCTTGGATTCTGTGGCAGAACTTTTTAGCAAATGTGAATTCTGCAGCTGCAGAATAAGCAGACCCCTAACGATAACATTAGACACACATAACAGTGGTTCTCAAACTTTTGTACTGGTGACTCCTTCCACATAGAAAGCCTCTGAGTGCGACCCCTCCTTATAAATTAAAAACACTTTTTATATATTTAACACCATTATAAATGCTGGAGGCAAAGTGGGGTTTGGGGTGGAGGCTGACAGCTCGTGACCCCCTGAGGGGTCCCGACCCCCAGGTTTGAGAACTGCTGCATGACAGGGACCGATTCCAAAGTTCCACAGCAGTGTGTAACAGTGGCAAAATAGGTATTACTGTTCAGAAAAAACTGTCACGTCACTGACATGCATGGGGATATCAGCTACCACAAAGGGCCAATACTGTAGGAACAGATATAAACAACGATATTCCTCAAAGTAAGGGCAGGTCTCACCTAATCTACACCAAAGATGAATATGCCCCCCTAAAAATGTTGGTATAACCAAAAAATCCCACAGGAATACTGATATTTCCATGAGTCTTGACAACAGAGACAGTCAAAGTGCAAGCCACAACTGCCCTCAAGCTTTATTATAAGGTGTGACTAGTGGAGGCTACCAAACCCAGTATACAATGCTCCATCTTGATGAAATCAGCCCTCTATTCTGTGGAAAACATTCCATCATCAGGTTTGCTAACAATACTATGAAGGCCTTGGCTACACTTGAGAGTTACAGCGCTGTTAGTGGCTTTATAGTGCTGTAACTCACTCCCTGTCCACACTGGCAAGGCACATACAGCGCTGTATCTCCCTGGCTATAGCGCTGCTTGTACTCCACCTCCACGAGAGGAATAAAGAGTATAGCGCTGCTGCTGCAGCGCTGGAGTGCCAGTGTAAACAGGGAATAATCTTAGTACGCCGTAACTGACCTCCGGAAGCTTCCCATAATCCTTTTAAGTAAAGATTACTCTGTTTGTTGTGATGCCTCTCTATTTTGTTGCGAAATCCGGGCTCCCAAAGCTGCTTATCAAAAAAACAAAAACAGCTACTGTTTGCTGTGAATGAGCAGAGGCAGGCAGGGGGCTCTCTTTGGAATGCCCACAGCTAGTGTTTGCTTGAAGAGAGGGGAAGAGTGGGGGCTTGAGGAGAGAAGCAGCACGGCGCGCGGGAGGGAGGGAGCGGGGGTCCGTTTCAGGGAGGCTGCTTATCTGGTCTGTGCTTTCAGTGAGTGAGAGAGGGGTGGGGGAGGGGGTTGGAACTCGCAAGGCAGCTGCTGACAGTGTCTCGGCTCCAAAAATCCACTCTCTATCTCCCCCACGCTCCCTGTCACACTCCACCCCACCCCCCTCTTTTGAAAAACAAGTTGCAGGCACTTGAACGCTGGGATAGCTGCCCATAATGCACCGCTCCCAATGTCGCTGCAGATGCTGCAAATGTGGCTACGACAGTGCTCTGGCAGCTGTCAGTGTGGACAGACTGCAGCGCTTTCCCTACTCAGCTGTACGAAGACAGGTTTAACTCCCAGCGCTGTACAACTGCAAGTGTAGCCATGCCCGAAGTTATTCATTAGTGAATAAATCCAGAAAGTCATAAATTTACATATACCTATGTTTAATTCTAGAAGTTCTTTAAAGAGTATCTGAAGGCTAATATACTTTAGTATTAAAAGCTGTATGCTCTAAGAGTAGCACCATATTTATCTGTATAACTTGCTTTCTCAACAGAGCCTGACAAATCCACTTGCCAACAGTTAGTTCAGGGGTTGGCAAACTACAGCCCATGGTCAGATACAGCCCGCCAGCCGTTTTAATCCGACCCTCGAGTGTCCGCTGGGGAGCGGAGTCTGGGGCTTGCCCTGCTCTGGTGCTCCAGCTGGGAAGCAGGGTCAGGGACCGTGCCACACTGCTCCCAGAAGCAGCGGCATGGCGCCCCCTCCAGCTCATATGCGTAGGGGCAGCCAGGGGCCACCACTCTGCATGCTGCCCCACCCCAAGCACCGCCCCTGCAGCTCCCATTGAAACCACAGCCAATGGGAGCTGCAGTGGCGGTGCCTGCAGACAGGGCAGCATGTAGAGCTGCTGGAACACACCTCGCGTAGGAGCCAGAGAAGGGACATGCCACTGCTTCCAGGAGCCGCTTGAGGTAAGCGCTGCCCAGAGCCTGCAGCCCTGAGCCTCTCCCTGCACCTCAACCCCCGATCCCACTCCTACCCTCTGAACCCCTTGATCCCAGCCCAGAGCACCCTCCTGCACCCCAAACCCCTCATCCCCAGCCCTACCCCTCCAGATGGAGCCCTCACTCTGCCAACCCCCAGCCCGGAGCCCCCTCCTGCATCCCAAACTCCTCATTTCTGGCCCCACCCCAGAGCCCGCACCCCCTCACACACCCCAACCCCTATTTTGTGAGCATTAATGGCCTGCCATACAATTTCTATTTCCAGATGTGGCCATCAGGCCAGAAAGTTTGCCCACCCCTGAGCTAGTTGCTAATAAGGGCTTAACAGAAATTGCTGAATAACCTAAGCTTTCATGTTTCTACCCCTCATGGTTACAAAGATAATGTTCCAAGTGTGAACCAAATCCATCAATATAGTGCTGTCTTCCTGAATCTGTAAACAGTCTAAAATAAGAACTAGGAACTGCCCAAATCTTGGCCCCACTTCATAAAGTCTGAGAAGCCAGACTCATCCTTGTGAATTCCTCTACAGTTGCAGAGAATTTTTTTTTCAAAATCAAGTGTTCCTTCTATATTATTTCAGTTTCTAAGTGTGGGTTATTTGGAATATATAGGCAGAAACTGAAGCATTTAGTCTTTTGCCACTTAAATCAGTGGTCTTTTGCCACTCAAATCACAGTCAAGTATTTTCTTTCCTTTCAGAGTAAATGAACAAAGTGTGCTCATTAAAACAGAAAATTGTAGTTATGACAGCAACAATAAAATCTCAGTAAAGGCCTTGTTCCCACTTGCACTGCTATCAACAGGAGCAGGATCGAACCCTAAATCAGGCCCTTTATGCATAACGGAAACCTTTTCAGCTCCTGCAAGAGAGTTGCAAGTAATGATTCCTGGCTGAGAATTTGCCAGACTATAACTTACCGATTCTGACATAAAATCATCAGAATAGATATCTGAATTTAATCTAAGTCCTATAGGAAAGTTTAGAAAATTTACTTTGTTGGTGTTTTGTAAAGTCTAAGCCAAATTGAAAGGAAAATTTCAGACAACAGTCTTAAAGTTTCACTTTTGCCAGTGTTAGAAATTCAGTTT
The DNA here is from genome assembly GCF_016161935.1 of Mauremys reevesii. Lineage (NCBI taxonomy): Eukaryota > Metazoa > Chordata > Testudines > Geoemydidae > Mauremys > Mauremys reevesii. Next base: position 89,287,839 of record NC_052629.1, read on the forward strand.
TACGTCTTTCCTTCGTAAAGTGAAATCTAGCAAAATAAATCGCACTGGAACATGTCAAATACGTCAAATCAAACAGAGTTCCTAAGAGCACTAAATATAAAAATTGCAGTGGTCCTTTAATCATAAACGTCCATTATCAGGTAAAAAGGAATTTGAAAAATACACAACAAAGTTTCTTACCTGACACCTCAGAGTATTAATTTGAAACATTTTAAAAGAGTATTTCACTTTCATCATTTATATTCTTTGTTTGTTTTTTTTTGTTTGTTTGTTTTTTAAAACCTTCACTCAGTTTTCACAATGAAAAAAGATTGGTCAGTATCATTTTCCAGATTATGTTCTAAAACAATGCTGAAAGATTCACACTGCATGGGAATAATTTAACTCAAAGATTATGTATTGAATTTTAAATATTTTAATTAACATATTTTAACAGTCCCGAATTTTAGTATTAGACTACCTGCAAGTGTTACTTTAAACGTATGCTCTTGGTGTTAATATGGGCTGGCAGTCTTCATTGTTACTCTATATTTGTGTTCTGAGAAAAACCAGGAAATGTTTGTTAAGAATACAAGGATGCTTGGCTAAGATTTGTTTATGGAAGATAAGTATACAAATAATCTAAAACAAAAGCCAACAGGAAATTGCACCAAAAATTCAATGCTTCATAAAAGCTTTACTCCTCCTTTCTTTTGTGTAATATTTGTATTTCCTAAAACTAATTTAAACCTATCGATTTAAAAAATTGAAATGTTTATGAGAAAACAGGTATCAGCTGAACGCCAGATGCTAAAGAAAACTTCATATAATCCTTGCTCTTTTATCATTAAAGTTAAAACTCTAATTGCCAAAAATTGTCAATCCTAAATGTTCAGCCATATTCTATTGGTTTTCTATAGTGCTCATCATTGTAGTACCCAATTATTTAGGACTCTTTAGTCAAGTTTTTGATGCTACGAAAATATGTATTTAGCATTAAAATTAATATAGGGCATGATAATCCTGGACATGAATTTAAAAAAAAAAAAAAAAAAAGACAGAAAAGGAGTTAATTAACTGTTAAAACATTATAGCCTAGTAAGAGGTTCAGCTTTGCAAGGAACGTTGAAATATAGCAACCCATAAAGTATTGGACTATAATCTCAGAGAAGGCAAAACTGTGCTATCTTGAAGTCGTGATGTAGCTGAAAATCCTCATTCAAAATGAACAATCATAGCACATGAGCTTTCCAATGTCAGAGCAATAACTGTCTAGTAAAATTAATTTATATTTTATTTGTAAATTTGATACCAATACAGCACTCTACACATTAAAAACTACTTAAAGGAAGGGAGAACTCTCTATCTTCACAATCTTACAGTTCTGGTTGACTGAAATACACAAGATATACCAAGAACATACAAAAACCTAAACTGTACAGTTGAATACAAAATCCAGAGCACACGTTTTCTAAGTTTAAGGAAGTGTGAAACTATGCAATCATTAGACTGTAAAGGGCCCAACTCTGCAAAGCGTTACTCAGATGATCAGTCCTTAAACAAGTACCGCCACTGAATTAATGTAGAGAGTATTTTTTCATGAGTAAGGACTGCTTGAATGAGTAGGGGGATTGCAAGATCAGGGCCAAAAGGCAGTTGACGCTTTTCACGGCTAAACTGCAGTTATTTGAATTCACATTCATTTTGTTTGTTACATATGGATTGCATGATTATATAGTATGCAGTTTTAAAGTAGTCTATGTCCAGCTGCCTGATATTGCATGTTCTGCCATTAGCCAAGAACAAAGTTATGTAACACTTAAGTAAACTTACATCCATCTTCAACAGGAGTCCAATTTTTCCAGTCCATTGCAAGCAGTGAACATGCCGCAAGCATTATGCCAAAGTGCTAACAAAATCCTATGCTCAAATAACATTTAGCAGCTGATGCAAGCCACAAAAGCAAGGGTGGGGATATAATGACTTGTTGCATTATGCCTAGGTAAAGAAGGGGACCATCAGTGTGCGTGGTGAAATTTCTATGAACAACAGGGTGTGAAAAGGATAGAGAGGAAGCCTTAATTTCTGTTCCTTACTTGTAAGTTTCAAATTTAATACTTCTTTGTCTGTATTTCCTTAGAACTGGCATTTAATGGTAGAGAAACACTTTATAAGGTATTGTTACTCTTGCTTGTATCAAAGAAAAAAGACAACACTTACTATTCTATATCCCAGTTTTACAGACAGGAATCTTAATAGAAGCATGGGATTCCTAAATAGTGTTAATTATACCCTCTTCTGTCAATATATGCTATAAGTGTCCTCTTATATATCAGCTATTGACTCCAGGGTAGTTTTGGTCCATAGTGCTAACAGGAATTACAATTCCTTTTTAAAAAAAATCATTTATTGGTTTCAGTTTGTTAGAAAACAGTATATACAAGTAGCAAACATTGGAAACGGTAAGAAAATGGCTAGAGCCATGAATCAGAATTAAGTGAACTGATCAATATAACCGAACATAGGAACTGTGTAAATAGGTAATTTCATATTTGAGATAGAATATTTAGATAAAAAGCAATTCACTTTACTATTATTTCTATTTCTCTCTTGCTATTATTCAAGATGTGTACATTAATAAGCACACACCCTCTCTCACTTCACTCTGTTTGATCCAGTAATGAAATCACCACCATGTGTTGGGGGCAATATCATATCCTTTACACAGCACCTTACAACTTCTTTGCAAAATCAAATGGGGGAAACTAAAACAGATGTATTAGCAAAATGCATTTAAGTAGTAAATAGAGCATCAAAGGAGGACACATGTGACTATTTCCCCCATAGTGAGACCCACTTTCAAAGGTACAGTAAGTTATACATGTGTTACTCCCTCCAAGTGATTCAGGAAAAAAATATTTCCAATTTAATATAAAAAGTAAAAAAACAAATATACTCCACAGATGCTGAGTCGGGAAACAAAAAAATTCTCATGCCCTGCCAAGTCTACTATATTGAATGTATGCAGCAGGGATATACATTACAAGAATATGCAAGTATGTATATTAGCAACAGGGATTGCCCATGAGTAGCTTTATAAAAAGAATTATCTATATAGTAGCACAGGATATTCCTTACGAGTTGACTGAAAGGTAAAGACACTCATTTGCTCAAAGTCACCTAGAATGATATTTTTAAAATAGTGCCAACAAAATCCCGACAGGGGCTTTACAGAAACATAATAAAATACTAATCCAGCAACACTCGACATTTTAAAAAATCCCATCACACCAGGGAACAAAAAATTAATAATTTTAATAATCAGCATATTTTCTAAAAATTAGAATAATTAACTTTTGTGTTATATGGCAATGGCTGAAGCTTACTGGAGCCTGATGTGCCAGAATGGATTGTTTAAAAATATATATTTATTTTGAAGCACAATACAAGCAAAATGCCAAACAAGTTCTAAAGAATTCTGACACTTTCAAACCTTTAGGTAAAGCAAATATTTTGCTGTCCTAACAAAACCATCTTTAAAAAATGACACTTGCAGAACTGACAGCAGCATTACTTTATGCTGGTAAACCACTCTCAGAAGTGAGCACCAAAAACAAGGAAACACGTGACACCCATATCTCCATGGATTAGGAGATCAAGTACCCAAAGAAACTTACATACTTTGGAACAACAAAGTACCTTTGATTAGGCAATTAACTAATTAACCAAAGCAAAATATAATTAATAAGAATTTTAATATTGCTTTGTCAAAACAGTTTGAACCACAGTATTCTCCCATTGAGAAAACAATTTGAATTTGCACACAAATGAGGCAGAATTTAAAAAATCATCAAGTATTTTTCTTACCATCCAGAGGACTGAACCAGACGGCTGCTCCACCTGCTGAGATCCACTCCATCTGGATTTTACTGTTGCCAGACCAAAATCTCCTATTTTCACTGTGAGGCCTTCATGAAGAAATATATCTAAAAGGTTGTTTAGGAACTTCTGAAGAAAATTTGTGTAAATCAGACTGGATTTTCTATCACCTTTACAAAATGGTTTATTTTTTTCTCATATACCAGTCAGTGTGCAAAGAGTTTTGCTCAGTTTCTGTATTTGATCTGATTCACTTCATGCATGACCTCAATAGGTGGTAGTTAAAAACATTTTCCTAGTTTTGAGATAAATATAATCCCAAATCACTCCCCTTTCATTTTATTCATATTTATTACGCCTACACTAACATAGCTAACACTCAGGGAAAATGCAAATATTTTAGCAGAGAGGCTGGAATAATTATGAGACAGCTCAGTATTATTTTTTAGTGTACTAGCTACTCCTGGGGGAATTCTGCGCCAAAAAATTAAAATTTCTGCGGACAATATTTTCAAATTCTGAAAAATTCTGCATATTTTATTTGTCAAAATAACACTATATAATCGCACCTGTTTCAATTATCTTTGGTCATTTATTTCAGCAAGTATGTCTGTAACAATACAGACAACAAAAAAGATTGAGGAAATGTTTTTTGACAAACAGATTCCTTACTACTCATATTAATACAGAACTTGGAGTAATAATTCATTTAAACTACAATACAGAACCATATTTCCCACACCCATCAGAAGCAGTGCAAAGGCTTGGGGGAGTCGGGGTAACAGAGGAGCTATGGGAGAAGGAAGTAATTGCTGGGAACGAGCCTGAGTGTGAACTTGGAGGGTTATTGGGTTTGGGTGGGAAAAGTATGGAACAGGTGGTTGTTGGGTTTTTTTTGGGGGGGGTGGGGGCAGGGAGGGATTGTTAGGGAGCTTCCCCCATGCAGACCATGACTGACTCCTAGTCTCTCCCGTTCAGTCAGACATCTGCCCCGTCCACGTGTCCCTCCACCCCCACTCAGACACGCACTCCCCCCATCCCCATGTGTCCTTGCACCCCCTTGGCCACATGTCCCTTCACCCCCAGACACTCCCTCCCCCATCCCCATGTGTCTCTGTGCTCCCGCTCAGCCACCCCCGTCCCTATGTGGCCCTGTACCCCCTCCCCCATCACCATGTGACCCTGCACCTCCACTCCCATTCAGCCCGCCTCAGTCTGTCCTCCCCCAGTAGCCCTTATGAGCTCGTCTGACCCCCCAGCAGCCCCATGCACACTGTCTCCCCATAGCCTGTCTCCTGACCTAGCCCGATAGGCACTACGAAGAAGGCAGGCTCTCTCTCTTCCCCAGCTGGCTGGGAGCAGCTGCTCTGTTCTAGTGCCACAGCACCCTCTGGTGTGCAAAAGGTGAAACTGCAGCAATTTTCCAGCAGAAGCTTTTTTCTGTGCAAAAAAATGTGTGGCTCATTAATTATGCACACACAGTGGCACTGAATTCCCCCTGGAGTAACTAGGCTTTCACTTCTACCATAGCTAAGTTTAGATCATAACTCTCACAACAGTTTTTGTCTGTATCTGCGTATATACCTAAGTAGATGAATAAAGCTCACCGTTTATCACAGAGTTCAAAATAAGTGGAAGCATTTATCACTGGAAACAGATACCAAATTAAATGTATCTATCTGGTGCTCATTGTTGGGGGTGTGCACCAAGAGGCTTAATTTAGGAATGTCACTCAATTGGGAGCTCTACAGTTTGTAGCATAGGATATAAGCTTTATACAGTATACCCCCACCATTAACAGCTCCAATATGTCCTTTAGTAGTGGTATTGTTCCAGAAGGAAAAAACACTTCAAAATCTAATTCAATAATTAATTGAAAAAATCTAATATTCTGAAAGATTCTATAGATGTGTCAAAAAGAGATATTCCTTACTCTTCTTATGCTATCTAGTGAACTTGAGGGGAAAAGCAGACAAATAAGTTAATGATATAAAAGATAGTTATGATTATAAATGTATCAACAGCAATTTTACACTTAAAATTATTAGTCTTTCATCCTCATTGAAAACATGAACACTCATTTGTTTACTGAACAACTGAAGTTATTTTTGTAGAAATTCTGCCCCTTGAGAAAACAGTCCCCCTCCACACATTCTGCTGAGGCATGTTTCAGTTTGTTATTTTGCCAATTTCAATCAACATTCTGCTTGGTAGTTTCAAAGCCAGAGACTTGCTTAAAGTTCATAAACCAGAGACTTGCCATATATTCAGTTCATAAGCTGAGCTCCTAGAATAGACATTTTTTTTAAAATTACCTACACATAAGCCTCACATATCAAGAAAATAAAAGTGACATGCAAAAGGAAAGTGCAGAATCTTTATTCAGTACGAATTATTCAATAGGTATGCTGCTAGGAACATATTAGTCAAGTTCATTATACATTTTCCCTTCCCAATTTTAGAATCAAGAAGATTTTTGGCTCAGTTTCCACCAAAAGTTTCCATCTCTTTTGTGTTTTTGGTCATCTAATCCCATATGAAAGTAATCAAAATAAGAGTCTAATTTCTGTCCTAAATAATCTTTTGAAGCTAGGGATATATTGGAAGTCAGTCAATTAGATTAAAATAGGTCAGGTTTGCATCCCAAGATTGCATATGAACACAGGTAAGAAAGAGTAAGTGTATAAATATATATTCCATACATCTTTACCTTGCTGGGGAAGGACTTCCTTTTGATCACTAAAGAGACCGATTTTATTTTGTTTTTAAATTGTTGTAATTTTAACTAGGATGTTTCAACTTCACAAAAAGACCTTCACAGTATTTATATTTAGTCATCAGTCTGATACCAATTTAAACAGTTAAAGGAAATTTGACTAATTAGAGAAAGGATACTATTTGATTTCATGTCTCTGTGGATGATATTCTTTGCATGTAAATAGCTGTGAAAAGAAAAAAAATGTTTTTAAAAATATATCTATTGTTATTTATTTATTCATACATATTAATTTGGCAAACCAAAATTAGTCTAAATAAATTTTTTTTACAAAAGCTACCTGAATAAATTATAAAATTTTACCTCTAAGTGTTTTAGGGCCATAGTTCAACTTGTTCTAAGCTTAAAACTTGGTGCTAACTGCCCTTTGGCTTGATAGTGTGTATTTAATTTTACCAGTCCACAAGACTAAAAAAAGAAAATAACCATCATTTCTGTAGGTCCTTCATAAAGCTATTTTTATGCTTATGCTCCATTTGCTGTTTATGTATCAACATTTGCCTTCAATAATGAGAAAATACTATAAGAACTGTGTCATTCCTTTCCACATGAATTGGTCAGTATCATTTCTTTTAGAACAGCCATAGAAAGGAATGCAACTCACCACTAATGTAAAATTATCTTTACCTAATATTGCATTCCATTAACCTACATCAACCCAAAATTACACTAGTGAGGTTGAAATCAGCTTAAAATTGTCTGCCAATAAACTAAAGGTTAAACTATATCTTCTAGCTTCTTCTCTGGGAAGCAAAACAAACATTTTCAGTAGGTTTGTAATTAGCAATGTGTGCAATATTTGAACTGCCCCCATCTCTGAAAGGCTGTATGACAGTGTTATCTTGTGTCTCAGATTTAAGAGCAAGAAAGAAAAGATTATCTAAATCTCACGTAGCATTGTCAAGAATTTTTAGACTTAGTAGTCTTCCTGCAATCCATGCTGACAGATAATTATAAAGGCATACTGGCACCACTGTAAATATATAAGAAACTGCAGGGCTTTTCTATATTATTTTAGTTGCTTATAATTTGGTTTTAAAATTTATTCTGAGCCAAAATTTACAAGTATATGCCTAGCAAAAACTGAAAATATACTTCACTTTGTTTTTAAAATCAAATTAACTTGTTAATTTTTATTACATAAAGGGTTACTAGTTTAAGATACTTTTCTATATATATAGAAAAATGGATTTGATTTTCGATAGAACCCACACAGGGAGACTAGGACTGGCTGGGTAAGCATACTGGGATGAGAAGCATGAGAAGTGTGGACTGGTTAGGCAAACAGAATGGACTGGGGTGGGACAGAGACAGGACAGCCACAGGCTTGAGGGGATGGGGTAGAAGAGTCTCTGACTACTAGAAACAATTTCCTTTGGTGTCAGAAAATATCTGTGAAACCCCATGGCAAAGCCTATGCTCCACCTCCTCTTGTGCTGGTGCACATGGAGTAACTAGTAGCAATAATAGGTTCTTCTCTATTAGCTCAAGCGGCAGAGGTCTGAGTGGTAGATCTAAAAAGTTCTACCGCTGCTGAGAATACGCACACGTATCAATATAATGCCACATGGTGGACTTTATTTTTTCAGTTCACTTTTTTAAAAGCCTTGGAAATTACAAAAAAACCCTACATTAGAAAAATACTAAATTTGCAGAATCGGGCACTCAAACATTAGGAAATGCCAGAATTAAGATTTCCCATGCAACCTTAATTCAATCGTCTTGTGCATATGCATTAGGATACTGTCTTTGATTACATGATCACATACTATTTTTCTCCAATTTTGTGTATAATAAAAAATGTACATTTTAAAATGATATGACCAGAAGGATTTTTAATTGTATTTTTAAGAAGCTCTGAAACATTAAAATTTCAGAAATGTTATTCAGACTTTCAGTCCTCAGTCAACATTATCTTCCCTAATAACTTGTATACAGTAGAGCCTCAGAGTTACAAACTGACCAGTCAACCACACACTCTTCATTTGGAATTGGAAGTACACAATCAAGCAGCAGTGACCCAAAAAAAGAGCAAATACAGTACAGTATTGTGTTAAACGTAAATTACTCAAAAAAATAAAGGGAAAGCAGCATTTTTCTTCTACATAGTAAAGTTTCAAATCTGTATTAAGTCAATGTTCAGCTGAAAACTTTTGAAAGAACCACCATAATGTTTTGTTCAGAATTACGAACAACCTCCATTCCCGAACTGTTCGTAACTCTGAGATTCTACTGTAACTCTTTGAGGGTTTGGTACCATGTTAATATATATTATACATTAGGACAATGTTTCTTGTATGTATTAGTTGCTCCTGAAGAAGATCGGCAGACCAGAATAGACAATTTCTAATCCTACTCACTCCATTCCTTGTGCTGTCTGTCGGGCAATATCAATGAGCTGGAACATTTGGAACTTGGTCTCTTGTACATGCAGGTGCTTATACAGGCTGCTCCCTTCGCACCACTGCGTAACAATAGCCAGATTGTCTTTAGTCATGTAGCCCATGAACAGCAAAATATTAACATGTCGGGTCTTCCTAATGGAAGAAGTGGAAAGGAAAAGAACAAACATCTTCTTTTAAATATTTGTAAAGTTCCCTGAAATGTATTCTTGCCTAAGGAGACATCAAAGTATTTAGATCTAGAGTTTACAAAATTATTTGAGGAGCATGTGGATGCATGTGTGCAAGATGTTATTTTTAGAAAACAACATATCACAGTTACCTCTTAAAAACAGGAAAGTTAGCAGGCATTTTTAAAAAAAAAAACATGCAATTATTAACTTTAAAATGTTTCTTCTTAGTTTCAAGAAGGTTATTTCAGAGTCCAAGTAAAGACAGATTAATATAATACTTAAGTATAACATGGCAGAATCAAACTACTACAGCTTCCATAAAGGCAAATTATCCCTCTCTTCTATGTTAAAGTACTTTGGAAAAGTTAATTGAAATCTATCAAAAGGTCCAGCTGCAGTTTGCAGTTGACATTAAATTGTTCTGGTTCATAGAAAATACTATGGAGACATGAAAAAATGACAGATTTAAATACACTGGAGCATTATGCAGCATGACGACAGAAATTTAACTTGTGTAGTGTAAAATAATTAAATAGAGGCAAAAAAAGCTATTCTCATACACATAAAATAGCTCTTAATTATTGGACATTGCACAGGCAGTAATTAAAGCAAAGAGGTTTCCTGAGTTGACTAGGGAATGGATTTTAAAAGTACAGAAAATACTACGACGTTATAATAAAAAGGCACACCTTAATCTCAAATATTCTGTCCAGTATCCATCACCTTACCTAAAAGTGATGAGATTCAAGAGTTCCAGAGAATGGCAACAAAATTATGGCAAGGGATTACAAATGTTAATACTATTTAGCTTAGAAAAAAGAGTTCAATGGATAATGAATGAGGTATTAAAAATTATAAAGGTCTCAAAACTGATCAGTACTTCTATTATCCTGCACCATGTGATAGGGTGGCACTGAAAGACAGTAAATTTACAGTCCATAGCAGGTAACACTGTACCACTTACTATACTGAAAATTCAGTCAACCTGTGACATTCACTTTTGGAAGGGTCAAAAATGCATTAAAATTAGTAAATGCAAAATTATGCAAATCCATGTTATCAGCTCACCTTAATACAGCCACTTCATTTCTGAAGGCCTGAAACTGTTCTGGGGTTGGATTTACAACCTTTAATATCTTCACTGCTACATCTCCTGCAAATACATTTAACATAAAGGTTACCAACAACACTGTAACAGTCTTTTAGAGGAGCATTATCACCTCTACACTTAAAAATTCTGAAATTTCTGCACAATACATCTTTGGTAATTTGTACACCGGGAGGTCCACAAACAAAACAGACTTTTGTATTTTCATACAATTCATTTGGTGGAGATGGTATCATGTAACCCCAAATAAAAGATCAATCATTTTTCTAATTACTTGAAAAGGGTTTTTCATTATTAAATGGCTAGGAACCAGCTGATGGGACCACATGTGTGATATTAAGCAAAGGCCACTCTACAACATACAGAAATCTGAAGGTATAAACATCTTAGTTATTAACCTAGGGGGAAACAATTAAGTTGTTTTTCTAAATAAAAGCTATTTGGGGAGAAATGCATCCTCAGCACTTTGTTTCAAGCACTGTATCCACTGTATTCAACAGATTTCCATCAGGAACCCAAATTCTCATTTCTCTTCCCTCTTCCCAGTTTTAGTACAGAAAAATTATCTATTAAATTAATAGAATTAGACTTTCATTCCCTCAAAATTAATGTCTAGAGAACAGCAGAATAAACCATGATTTTAATGTTTGAATTACAGTTAGTGGCAAAGGAAGCGTAATAGCGCATCAGTTCTTTAACCATTTGATACAGCATATTGCAAAGTATTACTTGAAAAGTGAATTCAAATTAACTTGAATGTGAGCATCTGCTTTGGATTCTGCACCTGCTGCGGGAATATAAACAAAGACCAAAGTTAAGCAGCAATTTAGTTTATGTATGGGAGGACTGGTATCCAGTGTCAGCTCTTTATAATTATATTACAAAGAGGGAGAGGAATATGATTTAACAAAGTACAACAATAATGGTATGAAGCTGAGCAAATGAATGTAAGGAGAAATTTTTAAAGCAGGGACCATCAGTCCCTCCAGGGAAGTAGTGAAAGTTACACTCATTTAACATTAAACTGGACATTGCACTTTAGAATACGGCTGGAGGGAATAATCTTGTATTGGCAGGGCCTCATGAGGCCCTGGTTGTTGTAATGGTTGTAATCCCCTTGCCAAACAGAACTGCAGGGAAGCTGGCTGGACTAATCTGTACATAAGTAAACCTAAGGACCTGCTTGATGATAGGCCTGTTTATAGCATCTCTCACAATTTTAAGGTTACTCCTGTTTAACATTGCCAAACCACCTACATTAAACAAAGCCCTAACATGCACAGGGTTATCTGCAATTATAATGGCAAATTAATGATTTTTCCAAGATGGTCTTTCTTGCCTTTAGAAAAAGATTGATCTCCAAAAGTTCTGACGGGTTCTTTGAGGAAAAGTCCCTTTTAGCTACCCAGCAGGTGTTCCATAAATAGAAATGGATATTAATAGTATTTTTCATGTTTTGTATGTTATTTTAAATCATCATCATTTGTATTACTGTAGTGACCAGAGGCCCCACCCGGGATTGGGGCTCCATTCTGCTAAGTGCTATACAAACATATATGAAGAGTCTCGTTGGTCTGAGGAGCCTTCAATCTAGAAAGAAAGAAATAAAAGAAAGGGGGAAAGGGATACAACCACGGGTGGTTGGTGACCCGGCGGTTGGGGGAGGCTAGCCCCCAGATCCTCCCCTTGTACCCAAGGCCTTGCCTCCCTCCCCATCTGCCCCCAGGTGCTCCGGCCAGCAGCGCTCCCAACCTGCTGCTCAGGGCAGCCAGGCAACAGTGTTCCTGGCCCCAGTGCTCCTGGCGGCCAGGCGGGTCGGCCAACCCCAGTGCTCCGGGGAGCACGGGCCCAGCCGCCCTGACTCCTCACTATAGGAGGCAGGCCAGCCAGCCAGCCCCCAAGGCAGATCACTCTGGGAACCACAGGAGGGGGCCTGGGTTGGGGGCAGAGCATGGGCAGGGCAACGCAGGGCTGTTTGGGAAGGCACAGCCTACCCCTGCCTACGATACCCGCCGCCCATGGATACAACACAAGAAAAGTAATCCATTTGTTGGCTGAACAACTTCTCTACTTAACTCATGTATTTTTTTAATTAGCTACAGTACTGCAGCAATATCTACCAATATCTTCCTGCTAGAGCTTTTTTGTAAAGAATCCCAATGGAAGCTTTCGCAGCCTCCAACTAACCCCCTTTTTCCTCTGCCCTCCTCTCTCACACACAGTACTAAAAACAGGGCATCCATTATACTATCACTAACAGTTGCAGTTCAGATCTATAACATGGCTTCACAATGGAGCCCTTTTATCATAACATTTATCCACTCTTGCTCCTAAATCTATTCCTATTTCTGTGGGGAAAATGCCACCCTTAATATAGATATAAAAGTAGAAAAAAGGAGGTGGGAGAGAAAAGTGATAAAGGAGGAAGGAAAATAGGTGACAGAAAATTTTACCACTATGTATTTAGTCAAACATGGAAGCTTTCAAGATGTTGCTTTCTCCCTCGTGATGTTCTCCTCAAGTACACCTCTACCCTGATATAACGCAGTCCTTGGGCGACAAAAAATCTCACCGCTTTATAGGTGAGACCACGTTATATCGAACTTGCTTTGCCCCCCCGTTCCTTGTTCCCTGACTGCCCTCTACAGAGACCCCTGTTTCTAATCACCCCCAGGACCCCACCCCCATCCAACCCCCCTGCTCCCTGTCCCCTGACTGCTCTGACCACTATCCATGCCCCCCGCCCCCTGACAGGCACTCACCAGCAGCGGTGGGAAGCGGAGCAACGTGGCCCCAGCCCACTCCACTCCGCCACCTCCCAGACGCAGCGCTCCACTTCCCGCCGCCAGTGAGTGCGGGGAGGTTGGGGAAAGGATGTCCCCCCCGTACTCACCTTTGGCAGGAAGTGGAGCGCCGCGTCTGGGAGCTGGAGGAGTAGAGTGGGCTAGGGCTGGGCTGCTCTGCTTCCCGCTGCTGCTGAGTGAAAGGAGGTTGGGGAAAGGACACCCTTCTGCATTCACCTGTGGCGGGAAGTAGAGCGATGTGGCCCCAGTCCCAGCCCCAGCCATGTCACCGGGGTGGGGGGGGGGAAGAGGGGGAAGAGGTCCCACACTCACCTGCGGCGGGAAGCGGAGCGCCGAACGCTGGGGCCGGGCTGCTCTGCTTCCGCCGCTGCCAGTGAGTGCGGGGGGGGGGGCGGGGCGGATCCCTTCCCCCAAGCCTTCTCCCCAGGGCGAGGGAAGCAGAGCTGTTCCCGGCCTCCCGCTAATCCCCTGGGCCACTCTGGGACTGCAGGGCACCCAAAATTGCCCCCCCCCCCACAGCTCCTGCCTCCTGGACCCTGGGGGGGGAGCCCCTGACCCTCTGCCCCTTATCCAACCCCTCGGCCCACCCTTAACACACTGCTCAGAGCAGTGTATCAGAGCTTTACCATGTTGTATGCAAACCCGTGTTATATCAGATCACGTTATATCAGGTAGAGGTGTAGTTATGGTAGACTTGATTCCTTACTTTGGTAGCTACTAAATACAAATGACTTGCATCACTTCTAAAAGAATTGCAGAATTTCTAAACTAACAGAATCCATATTCTGACTTTTGCACTCACCTCTCATAAGTCAGCAAGGGAAAATAAGAGAATCAAAGTTAAATTTATTCTCAAAGTAAACAAAAAATCTGCAGGGAAATCTACAATACTTAACCAAAAAATGGACCAATATGATGGAAAAATTCTCTCTAAATAGCGATGAATTTGTAAATGGAAAGGGGAAGGAACAAAACTAGGAAGTTTGCTAAGTGAGGGACGGAACTGGTTAAGTGGTCATGAACGAGTGGCTATTGTGTGCGCATACACATTACTTTATTTTTGACAGTTTAAACTTGATGTGGTGTTTTACAGTACCTATAAAGCATGTGCTGGAATTTACCAACTTCACTACTCCTGGGGAAATTCTGTTGACTGTGCGACCGCAGGAACTGCCCTTCCCCGCCCACAGAATTCCTGTGCTTCCTTGCAGAAAATGGAAGGAAAGCTGCGCCTGCAGGAGGATGTGGGGGAGGAGACTACCACGGGCACAGTTTGGGGGGGGGGGGACTGCCTCCCCAAACAGAGGTAAGGCATAAGAAGACACATGGGGTTATGTGCCACTGCCCTCCCCACCAACCCCTGCTCACTTCTGCAAGCGCAGAGCTGCCCAGCTGAAGGAGGCTGCATTTTGGTTCTGCTGACTTTGCAGCTGAATGCTGCCTCCTGGATCCTAATGCCAGTCATGCTCCCCTTCTTTGTATGGGGAGCCTTCTTGTTTTTTGTGCAACAGTGAGTGCCTGTGTAGGGCTGGGTAAGGACGGGGGGGGGAAAATGGGGGGAGGTGAGGAGCTATGGGGAAGAGGCAGTGGAGAAGGAAGAGGGGGTGGAATAGGGAAGGGGAGGGGAATGTGGGAGTGAGGCATAGGTGCTGGAACTATGGTCTATCTAAATGTTGGGCCTAAACTAGATCTCACCCCCTCTCCCGCCCCTCTGGCTTGAAGTGGTGTGATGTTATCTGACTAAAATATGACCATATAGGGCTTGGCTACACTTACAAGTTGCAGCGCTGGTGGAGGCTTTCCAGCGCTGCAATTACACCCCGTCCACACTTGCAGGGCACAACCAGCGCTGCAACTCCCTGGTTGCAGCGCTGGCTGAAAACCCATCCCGGCAGGGGTATAAGGAGTGCAGCGCTGGTGATCCAGCGCTGCTCAGCAGGTGTGGACACTCACCAGCGCTTTACCTGTCCTCCAGGGAATAAGGAGCTATCCCAGAATTCCTGTTCAGCCACTCTGCTCATCAGTTTGCACTCTACTGCTCTTGCCTCAGGTGACCAGCCCTTTAAATGCCCCGGGAATTTTAAAAATCTCCTTCCTGTTTGCTGCAGCCAGGTGTGGAGTGCAATCAGTTAATCTTTCCAGGTGACCATGCCTCCACGTGGCAAACGAGCCCCAGCATGGAGCAATGGCGAGCTGTTGGACCTCATCAGTGTTTGGGGGGAGGAATCAGTGCAGGCACAGCTGCGCTCCGGCCGTAGGAATTACGATATCTTTGAGCAGATATCAAGGTCCATGCTGGATAGGGGCCATGATCGGGACGCACTGCAATGCAGGGTGAAAGTTAAGGAGCTGCGGAGTGCCTATTACAAAGCCCGCGAGGGTAATCGCCGATCCGGAGCTGCCCCCACGACCTGCCGTTTTTACAGGGAGATGGACGAGATACTTGGGGGTGACCCCACTGCCAATCCCAGGATAACGATGGACACTTCTGAGCAGGCTGGGGGACAGGAGGAGGAGGCGGCGGAGGCGGGGGGTGGTGGAAACCACGAGTGAAGCTACTGGGATGGGGGAAGACACCCCAGAGTGGGCATGCAGCCAGGAGCTCTTCTCAAGCCAGGAGGAAAGTACCCAATCGCAGCAGCCAGCAGTTGCAGAAGGACAAGCAGAGGAGCGGGTTAACGGTAAGCGGCTTTTATTTTCTGGGTGGAAATGTTTCTGGAGAGGAAGGGGGGTTATGGTTGCATGCATGCCAGCCTCTAGATGTGGAATAGCCCGTTGATGTGGTCTATCACGTCGCGGTAATCTGCTTCAGTTATCTCAGCAAAAGTTTCAGCCAGAGCGTGGGCAATATGCCTGCGCAGGTTTATAGGGAGAGCCACTGTGTTTCTTGTCCCAGTCACGCTGACGCGTCCGCGCCACTGTTCCGCGAGTGGGGGGGGAATCATTTCTGAACACAGGGAAGCCGCGTAGGGTCCCGGGCGGAATCCACATTGCTGTAAAAGAGCCTCCCGCTGTCCCCTAGTGACTCGCAGCAGGGAGATATCTTGCAGGATTAACTCCTGTGAAAAATGTTGGGAGACTCTTTAGTGAAGAGATAGGTAGATAGTGAAGATCACCCCTGCAGCTGCATCTTCACTCAACCCCTCTATCACTCCAGATTACCCGAAGCAACCAGCCCCCCTCTATCAATCAAGCCCCACTTCTCCTTCTATAAGCACCCCTCACTCACCATTTCGTGGCTTATGCGTGTGGGAAAACAATGTTAAAGTGCGAACTCCCTCAGTGTAACAATTCATGTCTGGAGATAGTGGATACAATGCTGCCCCTGTTAAATGTTTCATTTCTACAGTGACCTTGACTCCTGGAGTGGGCAGATGTTCCACAGCACAGAAGCTACAAAATTTGAGAAGAAATCCCCGAAAGAGCAAAGAGGACATGCTGAAGACTGTTCTTCATCACTCTGCTGCAGAGAGAAAGGAACTGAAGGAGTGGCGAGAGAAGGAAAGCATGATCCGCCAGAGACATTGGCGTAGAAACGCTGTGGCAAAGAAGAGAAGCACAAACCAGCTGCTAGAGATCCTGTCGAGCCAAGCGGACTCTCTCAAGGCAATCGTAGCCATGCAGGCAGAGCAGTCCCGTGCTGCCCCACAGCCCCCCCCGTCCCAAAGCTTTTTTCCTTGTGCCCCAATGTCAGCTCAAACCGCCTTTCCCCAGCATTCAGCTTCTTACCACCACCAGCTGCCTCCAACACCTGTACGTTCACCAACCAGCCCTGATACCTACCACCCTTACCCTCTGCACTCAACCCCCATAACCATGCAGTATATGCACCCTGAAGTGCAGGAATCGTTAAACAGCACTCCAGACAGGACATATGCAAACTTGTGACTGTACAGTTCACCAACCCACACCCCTTCCCTCTTGTGTTCATGAAATGTTGTGTGTCTGTCTGTCTGTCTGTCAAGGAATTTTTTTTCTTTACAATAAAACAATTCTTGGCTTTGAAAACAGTCTTTATTATAGCAGATAGTGAAAGATACCTTAGCCCAGTAAAGAAAGAGGCACTGCAAATCATTTTAGGGATAATAGAATAACAGTGTAAACAGTGCAATTCACTCCCATGCAAGTCAGCAAACATTACTGTTGGCTTTCAGCCTCAAATTCTTCCCTCAAGGCATCCCTAATCCTTGAAGCCCTGTGCTGGGCCTCTCTATTAGCCCTGCTCTCTGGCTGTGCATATTCAGCCTCCAGGACTTGAACCTCGGTGGTCCATGCCTCACTGAATGTTTCACCCTTCCCTTCACAAATATTATGGAGGGTACAGCAAGCGGATATAACCGCGGGGATGCTGCTTTCCCCCCAAGTCTAGCTTCCCATACAAGCAACGCCAGCGTGCCTTTAAACGGCCAAAAGCACACTCCACAGTCATTCGGCACCGGCTCAGCCTGTAGTTGAACCGGTCCTTGCTCCTGTCAAGCTTCCCTGTATAGGGTTTCATGAGCCAAGGCAGTAACGGGTAAGCGGGGTCTCCAAGGATCACAATGGGCATTTCGACGTCCCCTACTGTGATCTTCCTGTCTGGGAAAAAAGTCCCTGCCTGCATCTTCCTGAACGGGCCACTGTTCAGAAAGATGCGTGCATCAGGCACCTTTCCCGGCTAGCCTGTGTAAAGGTCCATGCACCGCCCGCGGTGATCCACAAGCGCCTGGAGAACCATAGAGAAATACCCCTTTCGATTAACGTACTCTGATGCCAGGTGGGGGCCAGAATAGGAATATGCGTCCCATCTATTGCCCCTCCACAGTTAGGAAACCCATTTGTGCAAAGCCATCCACCATGTCCTGCACGCTCCCAGAGTCACGGTCTTTCTTAGCAGGATGCGATTAATTGCCTTGCAAACTTGCATCAAAACGATTCCAACGGTCGACTTTCCCACTCCAAACTGGTTCCCGACCGACCGGTAGCTGTCTGGATTTGCTAGCTTCCAGATTGCAATAGCCACCCGCTTTTCCACCGTCAGGGCAGCTCTCAATCTTGTGTCCTTGCGCCGCAGAGTGGGGGCGAGCTCAGCACACAGTCCCATGAAAGTGGCTTTTCTCATACGAAAGTTCTGCAGCCACTGCTCGTCATCCCAGACTTCCATGACGATGTGATCCCACCACTCAGTGCTTGTTTCCCGAGCCCAAAAGCGGCGTTCAACGGTGCTGAGCATTTCTGTGAATGCCACAAGCACTTTGGTGTCACACGTGGCAGGAGAATCGATATCGATATCATAGTCAGACTCCTCGCTGTCACTTTGGAGCTGAAGGAATAGCTCGACTGCCAAACGTGTTGTGCTGGCGACACTCATCAGCACAGTCCTCAGCAGCTCGGGCTCCATTTCCCACAGAAATCGCGATTCACACACAGAGTAAAACAGAAAGACACTCACAATGGCGCCAAACGTTGCCGGAAAGACAGAATGCTGGGATGTGAAGCGATGCACCACGGGGAGTTGGAACAGGAAGCGGAATGACCCACACACTTCCTTCCCCTTCCCACAATACTCAGCGCCAAAACGGCGCCAAAACGGGACGAGGTGTTCTGTGGGATAGCTGCCCACAATGCACCTCTCAATACAGCGCTGGAAAGTGCTGCAAGTGTGGCCACACTGCAGCGCTGGTAGCTGTCAGTGTGGCCACACTCCAGTGCTGGCCCCTACACAGCTGCATGACCAGCGCTGCAACTCCCAGCGCTGCAACTTGTAAGTGTAGCCATACCCTAAGATAACTGTTGCAACCACTGTTACATATTTGCAACAAACCTTGTACAAAATGTGGCATGTAAGATATCTATGAAAAGGTTATGATTTGCTGGTTATGATTATGCTATCTGTATGCACATATTTTTGTATTTGAAGTTATAAGAATTAGCTCTATACCTGGATTTCAAATGTTTGCTCCTGGGGTAACGTCCACAAGGTATTTAGCCTGCACATCTTGGAGGGACTATTCAAATTAAGTGGCTCATCAAGAAACACTTAACTGACAATGGACCATGGGAGAAACCCATATACACTGAATGGACTGTCCTGTAAACCTTCTGTCTGGGGTATAGGTCAGGGGTCGGCAACCTTTCAGAAGTGGTGTGCCGAGTCTTCATTTATTCACTCTAATTTAAGGTTTCGCGTGCCAGTAATACATTTAAATGTTTTTAGAAGGTCTCTTTCTATAAGTCTATAATATATAACTAAACTATTGTTGTATAAAGTAAAAAAGGTTCTTAAAATGTTTAAGAAGCTTCATTTAAAATTAAATTAAAATGCAGAGCCCCCTGGACCGGTGGCCAGGACCCGGGCAGTGTGAGTGCCACTGAAAATCGGCTCGTGTGCCAACTTTGGCATGCGTGCCATAGGTTGCCTACCCCTGGTATAGGTAATGATTTCCTGCTGTGACAATGCAAAATTATGCATGGACATATAACTTGCCCATGTGACTCCAAACACCATCTCGTTACTGTAATTTTCCACAGCAAGAAAAATGGGATTCCCTCCACAGGGCAGAAGATATAAAAGGCCCTGGAAACACCTCCATTTTGCCTCTATCCTGCTCCAGCCTCATTCCTGCTCAAGCCTCTGGACTATGAACTTCTGTTAATGGGAACATTCTAACCAGTGGACTGAGGACCTTCCAATGATTGGGAAGCAACCAGAGACTTATCAAGCCAGCAGTTTATTCCATCACTGCTACAAGCCTAAACCAAGAACTTTGCAATTACTGTATGTATTTGATTCCTTTAACCAATTTTAGCTCTCACCTTTCTTTTTATGAATAAACCTTTAGATTTTAGATACTAAAGAACTGGCAATCAGCGTGATTGTTGGGTAAGATATAAGTTATAGAATCAGAGAAGATTAGGGTTGGAAGAGACCTCATGAGGTCATCTAGTCCAACCCCCTGCTCAAAGGGGGACCAACACCAACTAAATCATCCCAGCCAGGGCTCTGTCAAGCTGGGCCTTAAAAACCTCTAAGGATGGAGATTCCACCATCGCCCTAGGTAACCCATTCCAGTGCTTCACCACCCTCCTAGTGAAATACTGTTTCCTAATATCCAACCTAGACCTTCCCCACTGCAACTTGAGACCATTGCTTCTTGTTCTGTCATCTGCCACCACTGAGAACAGCCAAGCTCCATCCTCTTTGGAAGCCCCCTTCAGGTAGTTGAAGATTGCTATCAAATCCCCCCTCACTCTTCTCTTCTGCAGACTAAACAAGCCCAATTCCCTCAGCCTCTTCTCACAAGTCATGTGCCCCAGCCCCCTGATCATTTTCGTTGCCCTCCACTGGACTCTCTCCAATTTGTGCACATCCCCTCTGTAGTGGGGGGACCAAAACTGGACGCAATACTCCAGATGTGGCCTCACCAGTGCTGAATAGAGGGGAATAATCACTTCCCTCGATCTGCTGGCAATGCTCCTACTAATGCAGCCCAATATGCTATTAGTCTTCTTGGCAACAAGGGCACACTGCTGGTTAGGTCAAATTTAGCCGTGTTAGGTCGATTTAAAAACGAATGCGTCCACACAACCAACCCTGTAACGTTGACCTAAAGAGCTCTTAAAATCGACTTCTGTACTCCTCCCGAGCGAGGGGAGTAGCGCTAAAATCAACTTTGCTGGTTTGAATTTGGGGTAGTGGGGACACAAATTGACGGTATTGGCCTCCAGGAGCTATCCCAGAGGGCTCCATTGTGACCGCTCTGGACAGCACTTTGAACTCCGATGCACTAGCCAGGTATACAGGAAAAGCCCTGGGAACTTTTGAATTTCATTTCCTGTTTGATCAGTGTGGCGAACTCAGCAGCACAATTGTGACCCAGAATCGTAGCACACAGAATGTCTCTACGCTCCCCCTATCATCTCCATCCCTGAGGTTATCGCAGATTAGAAGGCAAAAAAATGCACTCGCCATGACATGTTTTCCGAGCTTATGCAGTCCGCCCACACTGATAGGGCACAGCTTAATGCATGGAGGCATTCAGTGGCAGAGGCCAGGAAAGAATTAAGTGAGCGTGAAGAATGGAGGCAGGACACAATGCTGAGGCTAATGGGGGAGCAAACGGACATGATGAAGCGTCTGTTGGGGCTGCAGGAAAGCCAACAAGAGCAGAGACCCCTGCTGCATCCACTGTATAACTGCCTACTCTCCTCCCCATGTTCCATAGCCTCCTCACCCAGATGCCCAGGAATGCGGGGGGTGGAGGAGGGGTTGCTCCGGGCACCCAGCCATTCTACTCCAGAGGATGGTCCAAGCAACAGAAGGCTGTCATTCAAACAGTTTGATTTTTAGTGTGGCTACAATAAGCAATGTGGCCTTGTCCTTCCCTCTGCCCCCATCCCAGCCGGGCTACCTTGTCTGTTCTCTTTTTTTTTTTAAATTAATAAAGAAAGAATGCATGGTTTCAAAACAATAGTTACTTTATTTAAAGCGGGGAGGGTGGCTGGCTTACAGGAAATTAAAATCAACAAAGGGGGCGGGTTTACATCAAGGAGAAACACACAACTGTCACACAGAAGCCTGGCCAATCATTAAACTGGTTTTCAAAGCCTCTCTGATGCGCAGCGCACCTTGCTGTGCTCTTCTAATCGCCCTGGGGTCTGGCTGCTCAAAATCTGACACCAGGCAATTTGCCTCAACCTCCCACCTCGTCATAAACGTCTCCCCCTTACTCTCACAGATATTATGGAGCACACAGCAAGCAGCAATAACAATGGGAATGTTGGTTGCGCTGAGGTCTGACCAACAGCACCAATGAGCTTTTAAATGTCCAAAGGCACATTCTACCACTATTCTGCACTTGCTCAGCCTATAGTTGAACTGCTCCTTACTACTGTCCAGGCTTCATGAACGGATCCCCCAAGCTCGTCGCTGGGGAGCAGGAGAGCAGAGCTGCATGGGAAGTGATGGAGCCATACACCATGCCCTGGAGGTTGCTGGGAGCTGGGCAAGGAAGATGTTCCCAGAACCCCCAGCCAAGCTACATGTCCGACGAGGACAGTTACCAGTCCTACTGCACCGTCTGCTGCCAGCAGCACCCAGGAGGACCAGTATGGATCCCCTGAGCTCGTCACTGGGGAGCAGGAGAGCAGAGTTGCCGCAGAAACGGTGGATGATGACGATTAGCAGTCCTACTGCACCATCTGCTGTGAAGGCAAGGAGCTGCTGCAGGTGCTTCTGTGTCAAATACTTGGAGGTCCAGGTAGGGCAAGGAACCTCGGCCAAGGCAAAAGAGTAAGACCCCTGGAGCCGTTATATGCATCAACCACAGAAGTGCTATGGGGTGTTACAGTGCCGACTGGACTGGAATGTATGGCTGCAAGACTTCTTCACCAGCGACAAAGGACAGGAATATGATGCACCTAAAATCTAAAAAGGCCCACACATTTCTCAGAGTCACTACCCTTGATAACAGAACCTCAATGATTGCATTGGCTACTTGGATCACAGCAGCCCCCACAGCAGACTTGCCCACAACAGCAACGGTGACAGTGAGCTGAGCAGGCTCCATGCTTGCAGTGATATGGCATCTGCACAGGTAACCCAGGAAAAAATAAGCAAAATGATTGTCTGCCATTGCTTTCACGGAGGGATGGGCGACTGCTGACATGTACCCAAAACCACCCAAGACAAAAGTCCATGAATCTATGAATGTTTTTGCCCCATCAGGCATTGGGAGCTTAACCCAGAATTCCAATGGGCAGCGGAGACTGCAGGAACTGTGGGACAGCTACGCACAGTGCACCGCTCCGTAAGTCGATGCTAGCCACAGTAGTGAGGACACACTCTGCCGACTTAATGCGCTTAGTGTGGACATATGAAATTGACTGTATAAAATCGATTTCTAAAAACCGACTTCTATAAAACTGACCTAATTTCGTAGTGTAAACATACTCTCACTTTTGTTGCTCGTTTGGTGTATCTTATGGAAGAATAACCACCAGTTTGGGGTCGTGTTTGCCCTATTTCTCAGCAGTTTGTCCTGAATTTGGCACTCTCAGTTATGACCCACTGAAGCACAGTTACAAGTGGTTTTCATTATATACAGGGTTTACAGTTTGGTTTAATGGCTCTCAGCACCCCCACTATATAAATTGTTCCAGCATCCCTGGAGGGGAGGAAAGGGGAGGGGAGGCATGGGGAGGGAGAAGAGATGGGGGAAGAAAAGGGGATAAGGGAATCATGGAGGCAAGCAGGAGCCCAGCATGTAGCATCCCTTCAGCAGCAGCTAGGGCTCCCCCGTTAAGCAAGACCATTGAACTCTCACCCTGACAAGCTCTACCCCCTACACCTGGGCCCCCAAAAGACCCCCACCCCCAGACCTCTATCCCACTGAGCCCCAACCAGCTTCCCCAGGACCCCCACTCCATCAAGCCCCACTCCCCCAGCACTCAGACCCGCTCCCAAGCTCCCCAGACCTCCCCACTAAGCCCCATCTCCCCACACCCAGACCCCCCCTGCTAAGCCACAACCACATTCACCTGGATCCCCTGCAGACTTCCATTGCCTCTGCACCCAGAACCTCCCCAAAAAGCCTCTGTGCATCCAGATGTCCCACTGAGCTGCCTGCACCCAGACTGCCCCACACAGAAACCTCTCCCTGCCCACACCTGCCCTCCCCCAATACTAAGCCCCTCCATATTGGGATCCTTCTGGACTGTGCCTGCCCACCCACACCTGGTGCACAGAATCCATAGTTTGGGATGGAGAGTGCATCTCTTGATCTGAAACAGGAGGTAAGGAGTGACTGGAAGAGTCATCAGTGGACATAATGCCAGCTGTTGCAAGTAAGGGTACCACGTCTGTCTGGACCATGTGGGAGCAATCAGTATGTTTGCTTTTTCTCTTTTCACTTTCAACAGGATTTTCAGTAATAGAAGGAATGAGGGAAAGGCATAAAGAAGGTCCTTGTCCCATGGGAGGAGGAGAGTATCTCTTAGAGTGTTGTCCAATCCCCACTCTGGAGCAATATTGTGGACATTTCTTGTTCCATTAAGTAGCGAACAGGTCTATTACCAATGTCCCCAATTGTCAAAATATGTCAGAGTAGCACCAAATCTCTCTCTCATTCGTGGTCAGTGTGGGAATTTGTGGCTGAGACTGTCCACCGTCGTGTTGTGTACTCCTGGTACATATTAAGATGTACTCCTGCTCATATTAAGATATTGTGGGAGAAATATCAGTTCCATAGTTTTAATGCCTTTACGCACAGGGAATGAAACCTGGTGCCTCCCTGTCAGTTTATGTAACACATGCACGCCATATAGTCCATCATGACCCATTTGTGTGTCTTTGATCAGCAGGAGGAAGTGAGCACACGCATTTCTGACCGCTGTGAGTTTGAGCAGGTTGATGTGGAGGCATGCCTCTGCTGGAGACCATTTGCCCTGTATTGTGCAACCATTGATATGCACACCCCATCCTAAGAGGAATGCATCAGTGGGCAGGAGTAGAGATGGGGAAGACTGAACAAATGGGATTCCCATACAGACATTTACTGGGTCCTTCTATCAGTTTGTGGATTGCTTGACTCTGGTGGGCAGAGAGAGAAGTTTGCTTATGTTGTCTCTGTTTGGCCTGTAAACTAAACCAAACCATGCTTGGAGACATCTCGTGTAGTCTGGCATGAACAATAACTAATGTGCCCATGGCCGTGTGCCCCAAGAGCTGGAGGCAATGTCTGGCCGAAATCTGGGGTCTGGATGGTGCTGTCAGTTCACAATCCTCCCATCGGGTCTTTGGGCAGTCCAACTTGTTCTGTCACCTCAGAACCATGCATGCCCTGGGTACCAGTTTCAGGCGGCTTCAGAGCCATTGGTACCAATGATATTGATGGAACCAGGGATTGTTTCTGGCTTGACTGGGGCTTGCTATGGGGACTCACAGACCTTCTCTGAGTGGTCTTGTGTGACTGTCTCGTCTCTCTGGGCTCACCTCCCTTCGAAGTAGAAGGCTGCGGTGAGAGTTCCCGCCAGGACTCTGGCTGTTGAAGGGCCAACTCCATGAGGAGTTTGAGCCTTACTGCTCTGTCTTTCCTGGACCTGGGCTTCAGCTGTTGGCACAAGCCACACTTCTGTGGAATGTGCTCCCCTCCTCCCTCAACTGAGGAACTTTTTGAAGTACCCCTGCCCATAGTCGCCAACTTTCTCCAGCGCCGGTGGGTGCCCGCGCCCCTCTGTCCCTGGCCCCGCCCCCACCCTTTCCCCACCTTGGCCCCACCCACATTCCAACCCCATCCCCGAAGTCCCTGCCCTAACTCTGCCCCCTCCCTGCCCCTATTGTATCCCTTCTGCAAATCCCTGCCCTGGCCCCACCTCTTCCCCCAGAGTGCCGCGTTCCCTCTCCTCCCCCCACCCTCCCTGCCCTGCAAATTAGCTGTTTCATGGTGCAAGCGCTGGGAAGGAGGGAGGGGGGAGAAGCAAGAAGCGTGCTCGCAGAGGAGGCAGAGGCAAGCTGGAGCAGGGGGATGGGGCGGGGAGCTGCTGGTTGGTGCTGAGCACCCACCAATTTTTTTTCTGTGGGTGCTCCAGCCCCGGAGCACCCACGGAGTTGGCGCCTATGCCCCTGCCACCAGGGTTGGCAGGAGGCAAACCTTTCTTCTTCATTTTTTTAGGCACAGCCCAATAAAATGTAAACAAAGTAAAGAAAAAAGCTTCAAGGGAGCTAAAATTAGCAAATCTAAAGGGAGTTCATGATCTGCAAACAGCTCTAGCTCTATCTCTAGCCTGAGCGGTTGAGAGGAACTGAAGAGGGTTGCCTGCACATGCTGGCTAGCCTCATGGCAGGCGAGGAGAAGCGCATGTACAGGCAGAATTGACTGCTACTGAAGTTTTATCCCATACACTCCTACACATACACTCCTACAGTGGCGCACCCATAGGCACACTACTCCAAGAAGGGAAAATTACTCAGGGGCACCAAAACAAAGTAAACAACTGGCAATTACTTATATGATCCTCACATTAAAAAAGAAAAGCCAGAATTCTTCAACACCTTTCTCTCCTTCCCTTCTCATTTACTAGAATGTCATCCTAGCCTTCATCCACTTTGGTTTAATCATCACATAATTTTAAATTACATGCTTTTAAAAACTACCAAGATCCTCCCTGCTTGTCAGTATTAGACAAAAGGGACCTATCAGAAAACCTTTATGAAGGTTTACAGGAGTTTTTAGCTTACAGGAGTCTTTTTTTAGGATATACTTTAAAAATTACAGTTGACACGTATTCTGATATGTGGCATATGAATTGAATAAATGATGGAAACCAACTGTTTCATCTATAGCAGATTATGTCAAAGAAAGCATGAGGCATATGCAAACTGGTAATTCAAAGACCTATGGTATTAACCCATAATTTAATTAAAACGGTTATTCACCTTCTTGTAACCATTAAGAGATGTTGATTCCAATCAGGTGTGTGCACACGCCATGTGCATGGTCATCGGAAAGATTTCCCTTAGTAGCTCCCGTTGGGTCAGCTGTGGAGCCCCCTGGAGTGGTGCCTTCATGGTGCTCAATATATGACTCTGCCAACCCAACTCCCCTTCAGTTCCTTCTTGCCAGCTACTCCAACAGATGGGAACCTCGGTGGGTATTAAAATGGATGTGAAAACTACACCTCGAAGAACAGTTACGAGAAGATGAGTAACCGTTTTTCTTCAAGTGCTTCTTCACGTCAATTCCAATCAGGTGACTCCCAAGCTGTACCCCAGAGGTCAGGTCTGAGCTGAGGAATCGCTGATTGGAGCACGGCCCTGCTGATTGCTGCATCATCTCTGGCATGTTGGGTGATAGCACAGTGAGAGATTAACGTATGCACCGATGACCAAGTTGCTGACTTGCAAATCTCTTGTATCGGGACCTGGGCCTGGAATGCAGCTGACGAGGCTTGTGCCCTTGTGGAATGTGCAGTAAGAGTTGGGATTGGGAGCTTGGCTAACTCGTAACATGTGCTGATCCAGGATGGGATCCAGGAAGATATTCTTTGAGATGAGACCGGGAGTCCTTTCATCTGGTCTGCTACCACCACAAACAGTTGGCTTGACTTCCCAAATGGTTTCATGCGCTTGATGTAGAATGCTAGCACTCTCCGAACATTCTGTAAGTGCAGCCTCTGCTCTTGGGTACTGGTGTGCAGCTTAGGATAGAAGACAGGCATAAAAATGTCTTGACCAGTGTGGAATAGTGACACTACTTTGGGAAGGAAGGCTGGGTGAGGCCTGAGCTACACCCTGTCCTTGTGAAAGACTGCGTAGGGTGGGCCAGATGTCAGAGCCTTCAATTCGGACGCCTTCCTGGCTGATCTGATGGCTACCAGGAAGGACACCTTCCACGACAAATAGAGCAGGGCGCAAGTCTCCAGCGGTTCAACAGGGGCCCACATGAGACTGGAGAGGACTAGATTAAGGTCCCATGCGGGAACCGGTTACCTAATCTGTGGCTATAGGCATTGCAAGCCCTTGAGGAAATGTCCTACCATGGGGTCAGCAAACACAGAGCATCCAAATGCTCCTGGGTGGAAGGCTGAGATAGCAGCAAGGTACATCCTGATGGATGACGCTGCTAGGCCCTGCTGTTTGAGATGCAGAAGGTACTCCAGGATGAGTGGTATAGACGCCTGGAGTGGAGGTGTGTGTTGCTGGGCACACCAGCAAGTCAATCTCTTCCATTTGGCTAGATAAGTAGCTCTGGTGGATGGTTAACCATGAAGCTTCCAGGCTGTGAAGTGGAAGGATTGGAGGGGGCCGTGCTCCTGAATGATTAGATTCGTGCTATCACTCTGCCCCGTCGGGGTGTCCATTGAGAGCTCCAGAAGCGTGGTGTACCAGTGTTGACAGGGCCACGCTGGGACCAGCAGAATCACCTACACTTTGTCCCTGCGGATCTTGAGCAGCACCTTGTGTACAAGTGGGACCAGTGGGAAGGCATATGTGAAACAGTCTCCCCAGGATAGCAGAAACACATCCGTGATTGAACCCAGGCTGTGTTTCTGGAAGGAGCAGAATATTGGGCACTTCTTGTTGCTCCGGATGGCGAATAGGTCGACCTAGCAAAATCCCCACCTTTGGAAGATGGGTGGAAGAACATCTGGACGGACAAAGCATTTGTGGTTGCAGAATGATCTGCTGAGGTGATCCACTAGCTCGTTCTGCACTCCTCGGAGATAGGATGCCTCCAGGTGAATGGAGTGGGCTATGCAGAACTCCCATAGTTGGAGGACTTCTCGACATAGAGGGGTGGAACAGGCTCCTCCCTGTCTGTTGATGTAAAACATAGCCGTGGTGTTGTCCATCATCACTGCCAGGCTCTGGCCTTGCAGCCGGGACTGGAAAGTTTGGCATGCCAGCTGCACTGCTCTGAGCTCTCTGATATTGATACGAAGGGAGAGCTCGTCCTGCGACCACAGGCCCTGTGTTTGGAGTTCTCCCAAATGTGCCTCCCGACCCAGATGTGACGCGTCCATTACTAGGGACAAGGAGGGCGGTGAGCTGTTCAAGGGGACACATTCGCATACCATCTGGGGGTTGAGCCACCAATGTAGGGACTCAAGTATGTGTTGTGGCACCATCACTACTGAGTCCGGCCTGTCGCACCCCAGGTGGTATATCTGGGCAAGCCACGCTTGGAGGGGTCTGAGCCTCATTCTGGCATGCCTGAAAACGTATGTGCAGGCCGCCATGTGTCAAGGAGACTCAGGCATCCCCTTGCAATAGTGGTCGGGTACCGCCTGAGGCTTTGAATAACGTGTCATGGCCTGGAAAAGGGTCTCTGATGAATTCTAGTCTTTGGCTCAGAGATAAGGTTGACTTCTTCATGTTGAGGAGTCCCCGTAATCTCTTGAAGGTGGACCTGACCAATCGTACACGAGACGCTACCTGCTCCATGGTACAGCCCTGAGCAGCCAGTCGTCTAGGTATGGATATAGCTGCACTTGCCTCCTCCAGAAGAAGGCTGCTACGACCGACATTCACTTGGTGAATACTCAGGGGGCTGTCGACAAACTGAAAGGGAGGATCGTGAACTGATAGTATCTCTGGTTGGCCACAAACCAGAGAAAACATCTCTGCACAGGTCGAATGGCTATGTGAAAGTATGTGTCTTTCATGTTGAGGGCGGCGTACCAGTCTCCATGATCCAGGGAAGGGATAATAGTGCTCAGGGATACCATGCGGAACTTCAACTTCACCACGAGCTGGTTGAGTCCTCGCAGGTCTAAAATAGGTCTGAGGAACCACCACCACCACCACCCCCCCACACTTTGCCTTGGGGATTAGGAAATAACGGGAATAGAAACCCTTGCCCCACAGCTCCTGAGGAACCTCCTCCACTGCCCCTATGGCGAGGAGTGATTGCACCTCCTGGATAAGGAGTTGCTCATGAGACGGGTCCTTGAAGAGGGATGAGAGGGAGAGGAAGAGCAGAATTAGAGAGAATAGCCCACTTCTTCCGTGCGAAGAACCCAGCGATCTGATGTTATTTGGGACCAAGCACGGTAGAAGTGGGATAGACAATTCATAAAACATGGATCTGGTGGTGTGGCGGGTGTGCCATCCTCGGACGCACCTTCAAAAGGCTTATTTAGAGTCTCATGAAGGTTTGGACTGGCATGACCTTGCCACGAAGGGAGATTGGAAAGTTTTCGCCTGCCATTCATCTATAAAAATTCTGCCTTGGCCGAGGAGGATATAAGCATTGTTGTTGTGGTTGGGGCTTAAACTGCTTGTGTTGGGTTGCTGGCGTATACATTCCCAATGAGTTCATGGTCGCCCTGGAGTTTTTCAAGCTGTGCAGCTTGGAGTCTGTTTGCTCCTAGAAGAGCCCCGCGCCCTCAAAGGGAAGGTCCTGCAGGGTTTGCTGTACTTCCAGGGGTACCCCAGATGCTTGAAGC
The DNA here is from genome assembly GCF_016161935.1 of Mauremys reevesii. Lineage (NCBI taxonomy): Eukaryota > Metazoa > Chordata > Testudines > Geoemydidae > Mauremys > Mauremys reevesii. The sequence goes on from NC_052629.1 coordinate 89,317,886, forward strand.
CATGATGTTCTCCTCATGGCTATGCCTGAGGAGAGGATACGGGCGGCCAAATCCGCCAAGTCTAGGGATGCCTGTAGAGAGGTCCGTGTTACTGCCTTCCCTTCCTCTATGATGGCAGAGAATTCAGCCTTAGAGACTGCAGGGATCAGCTCTTTGGACTTCAACATGGAGGTCCATGAATTGCAGTTATACCTATTGAGGATAGCCTACTGGTTAGCTATCCTCAGCTGGAGGCCCTCGTGGCATAAACCTTTCTACTGAATAGGTCAATCCTTTTTCCCTCCTTAGACTTGGGGGTTGGTCCTTGCTGTCCCTGATGCTCTCCCTCTTGTTAACCACCGACACGACCAGAGAGCATGGCTGCGGGTGTGAGAATAAGCATTCACAGCCCTTGGAAGGGACAAAGTATTTACGCTCCACACCCCCGGCGATCTGCGGAATCAAGACTGGGGTCTGCCACAGGGTCTTTATGTTGTTTTGAACAGTCTTGATCAAAGGAAGACCTACCCACGATGGACCTTCGGGAGTGAGAATATCCACCATGGGGTTCTCGGCCTCGACCACCTCCTCTGCTTGTAACCTCAAGTAGCAGGCAATCTGCCTAAGGAGGTCCTGGTGTGCCCTGTGGTCAATTGGAGGAGGGCCAGAAGCTGACGCCTGTGCCACAGTTTCATCGGGGAAGAGGATGAGGTGGCCAGAGGGGGTACCGGGTCCTCCTGCCCCTCCGGCTACCTGACCTCCTCTTGGTTAGTGCACGCCCCCCGCGGTGGTTACAGCCTACGAGGCTGTAGCCGAACTCTGCAGCTGGTTCTGTGCTGGAGTGGCATCTGCCTCGACCAGAGTCTGAAGGGACGGTTGGGACAGAGTGGCCTCGGATCCCCAAGGCGTAGGCCTGTCCCTAGGAGAGTGGGGGGGCCAGTGTTCTGAGGCTACCAATCTCAACCCCCTTGAAAAGGTACCCTGGGCCTGATGGTAAGCCCAAGGGGTCCAAAAGGGCCACTGTGCCGGGGGCTACCACAGGTACCAGCATGGCCTTGGTGCCGGGAAGGGGGAGTGTCACGTCGTTGGAGGTGCTGTCGTGGGGCTCGGTGCCGGGGAACAGTGCCGCAGCGAAGACGACTGAGAGCGGTGCCAGGTATGATGTTGAGCCGGGGACTGCAAGCGCTGCATGATAGCTGGCTTGCCTCTAGACGGTACTGGTCTTATCAGCACTGGAGGCTTGATCCGAGAACCTGGGGCTGTGCAGCCGTCATCTCGATGAAGTCTCTGGCGGCTTCAAAAGTGTCCAGGGTGGAGAGTGGCTCTAACACCTCCACTTGGCACTGCCCTGCTGGAGAGTCGCTACATTCCAGACTCAATGGTCCCCTCTGAGGCACTGAAGTCAACGGCACCAACTTGTGCGGACTTGGCACTGGGTCCTTTCTGGGGAGCACCTGTGCATCCCCTGATGGGCCCGTGGGTCTCGGGGCTGGTGAGCACCTCTTTCGGCCTTCTTGTGTGGCACTGGGGAAGTCAAGAGGTACTGGGCCGCTATCCCTGGATGCGATGCCGGAAAGCACCGGTGCAAAGGGTCTCCGTACAGATGCGCCCAGTGCCGAATCCTGGACATCTGCAGTCAGTTGTGGGTGTAGAGAGGATTCCGGTTGCTTAGGCAGAAATCACGCTCCTTTTTGGTTCTTGGCCGAAAAGCCCTGCAGATTTTGCACCTGTCTGTTTGGTGTGCTTCCCCCAGACACTTTAAACAAAAGTCGGGGTGGGTCACTGATGGACTTAAAGCCTTGGGCTTATGGCATGCCCTGGAGCCTGAGGGGGGTTAGGGATTGGGGAGAGACCCTGCTCCCAACCTACTATCTGAACTATCTATACTAAATTAACTACAACACTAACTAGAAACACTAATGACTAACAGAAGAACGCTAAGGGAGCGCTTGCTGAGCAAGTGAGCACTGTTCCAACAGCCGTCATGAACAGTAAGAAGGAACTGAAGGGGAGTTGGATTGGCAGGGTCATATATTGAGTGCCGTGAAGGCGCCACTCTACGGGCTCCACAGCTGACCCAACAGGAGCTGCTAAGGGAAATTTTCCGACAACCGTGCACGTGATGTGAACAAGCACTCAAAGAAGAACTAAAACATTCTAAATTTTCCCCAATTTTTAAGCAAGCTTAAAAAATACCAAGGGATTCACTGAGACTAGACTGCAGTTATCTTCCAATTTTAGTCACTGCAGACATCTCTTTAATTTCTGTTTGCCATTAATCTGGAATCTGATTCAGAAAACATACTGATGGTAGAAAGTGCTATCCTATTTTCTTTGTCAGATTCCTTGTAATTTCAGTAAGTGCCGTATACTTCTCCCATTACACTCCCTAGAAACCTTCAGCTGAGAGCTATTTTCATATTTTTAGTATGCAGTTTATTCTGTAGCTTACAGATGTATATTGTTCTCCTAAACACCAAAATTCTACACTGTACACAACAGGCTATTAAGTGACTGGATCCTGCTGTAACTGCGGTTGATGTATGTTATGAAGCCAGAAGTTTAACAATACTGAGCTGAAATTCTTTTATTTAAAAAGGATTTATGGAGGGATATCATCAGATATAACACAACCAGGCAGAGATGCAGTAACCAGTGATTACAAAGCCAAACAAATTAAAATTATTCTCAATATGACTTTTTAGAATATGGAATTGTTCCATCAGTTAATAGACATTTCCCATTTGTATTTTATAAAAACATGCCTTAACTTTTTGCAACAGGCACCTTGTCTTTTAAAGTCTAATAGAACCAATAGCTGGTGTGACATCTACTAGTGAAGGCAAACATTGACCTTAAGGCAGGTTTCTCCGCAGAAAAATATTTAACAGGAGCAAGCACTTTTGTGTAACATACTCAAGATCAGGGGTGGCGAACCTGTGGCTCCAGAGCCGCATGCGGCTCTTCAGAGGTTAATATGCAGCTCCTTGCATAGGCACTGACTCCGAGGCTCCAAGATACTAACTTTCCAATGTGCTGTGACGTGCTCACCACTCAACCCCCTGCTCTGCTCCAGGTCCTGCCATCACTCTACCCCTTCACCCAAGACCCCTGCTCCTTCCCCCGAGCCTGCCATGCCCTTGCTCCTTCCCCCTCCCCACCAGAGCCTCCTGCACACTGCAAAACAGCTGACTGCAGCAGGCGGGAGGCGTGGGGAGGGAGGCGCTGATTGGTGGGGCTGCCAGTGGGCGGGAGGCGCTCAGGACTGCCGGGGGGTAACGGATGGGGGGCTGCTGATATACTACTGTGGCTCTTTGGCAATGTTAATTGGTAAATTCTGGCTCCTTCTCAGGCTGGCCACCCCTGCTCTAGATAGGTCACCTTTCCACCTCCCACCAACCTCAAAGAGCCATCTAAATCTAGAACTGATCATTTTTTGTCAAAATGCCTTTATCAGGGCCAAGGAGGAAATGTGATAGTCTATGATAGGCAGGTTTCCAATTCACTTTAAGCTACCTGTGCTCTCTTTCTTCCTTTTAAAGCTAGAGGCATGTTAGCAGGACACTACAGGATCCAAATGGACTGTGACAGTCTGTAACAGAAGTGGTGCTAATATAAAAACTAATACTTAAACCTTTCATCAGAACATTCTGGAAAAATACAGGATATTCATCCAGTTAAGCATGCATTCCTCATTGTAAGACTACCTTAAGAGAACTATAATACACCTCTACCCCGATAAAACACTGTCCTCAGGAGCCAAAAAAATCTTACCGCGTTATATCGAACTTGCTTTGATCTGCCGGAGTGCGCAGCCCCACCCCCTGGAGTGGTGCATTACCACGTTATAATCTGAATTTGTGTTATATCGGGTCGCATTATATCGGGGTAGAGGTGTAAAACACTGCAAATGCTCGTATATACTTGAAATCCATAGATATTTTCACCTTTTTCCTTGAAGGCAAAGCAAGAAGAGTTAAGTAAGCCTAGGACATTTTTTCAGAGAATCTCACAACATAGCCCTTGGTCCATTGGTCAGCAAGCCTCTTATTACAGATCTAGTAAAGTTACCCCAGTTGGACACTCAGATTGCTGGGCCCTGGGTGCTTTAAGCCTTCAGAATCTCAACACAGTCCAGGCACCATCCTGGCTTGGAGTCTCTATGAACACTCTCAAGATGCAGATCCTCTGTTATAGCACCATCTTCCGAGAGTCTGTACTGTAACTTAAACACATGCTCTGCCAGAACTTGAGCTGTGTGCGCACTCTTGATTTACAATTTACCTCTTTAGGACCATGCAAAGTTAAAGCCAGCAGAGAGACAGAATCTCATGCCAGGTCTATCTAACACACCATTGTTCTTTCCTTAACAGCATAAGATAACGCAAATCTAGAGGAATACACATTTCTCCTACTTCAGTTTCCTCACCACTCTGGAGAGTTTTTTAGGCTTGGACAGTCATTTGGGGTGCCCAGAATACTTCCCCAGCAGCTCTCAACTTTTCTTCTGAAGCATGGAGTCTTTCAGCTCAGCTAGTTTTCTCTGAGCGTGGCTAAACAGGGCAACCCTGCTACGAAAGTATGCCTCTCTTTTCCCCTTTCTGTCCAAAGCTTATAGTTCCAGTCTCAGTGAGGCTCTCAAATGTAGATGTCCTCCTACCCTTCCCCACCAGTTCCTTTGTTCTGTTGCTAATTTTTCTTCCTCACTCTCCACTTCACCAGATGCCTAAGACAAGTTGGAGTATCTTCTCCCAGTTCCAGCTAATCTCCATACTATGCCAACAGTTCAATCAGAGTACAGATATTTAAGTTTATCGACTCTCCATAGTCCTTTGTCTGGTACATGGATGCTTCAGCCCATGTCAGCAAGTGGTGGATTCCACAGCCAAATAGAGGCACTCTCTGATGCAGCAATTTTATAAACAACTTCATTAGTATCAACCAGAATTCATAAATTGTACAGATTCCCCAAATCATCACACTCCTATTCTTGAGCAAATCAGCAACGCTTATGGTGCCTCTAGCTTGGTCTGGAAACGCTATTTAGGTTACAGCAATCTGCCCATTTTGTCTCCCTTTATTTGGCTCCTGCTTGGAAGCTTTTAGTGCAATGATTATACTATCAAAACAATTTGACATAGAGAGGCCCGTGTTGCTGTTTCCTCAAACCTATACAGCAAAGGAAAATAACCCATCTCAATGATTTAAGATCACAATATTTAACTGCATTAAAAAGGATGTGTGCCAAAATATGCTCTCCCAGAAAGCTCTTTAACAAAGTCAGTGACATACCCCAAATCAGACCTAAGTCAAGTAAACAAGGCTGATTTTGATTTCACTGACAATCAGTTAGAACCAAACTGGATCCTACGTAGTGACTTCTGTTGTATCTCACTAGATTTAACTTTTACTTATATATAACTGAAGAGAAAAAAGTAATTTTGTTACTATTTAGTATAGTTGAAAAGATCTATTAAAAATAGGGCAAATTTTCTCATGCAGCTAGCACAAGTGTGAGACCCTATTAGTTGATGAGCATAAAAATAACCATTTATTGTTATATAATTGACTGCATGTACAACTTTACCTATATTGTGCACACAACATATATATTTAAAGGTGTAAACACAAAACCAAACTTCCTGAAAATCTGGTCCATGAAGTAACTCAGTAAAGGGCATATGTCAGGTAAAAAAACAAAAGCAAAAAAGATTCTTCATAAAATTTTACATTAAAGGACATTTTAAACATTGACTCTCTCCAGTTATAATGGTTTGTTTCTATATTTCACTTGAATTGGACAATGAAAATTAATCAGTTTAATTATTTATAACCAACTGCTATACAGTTTAACTGCCCAGTCCTCATTTATGATGATGCAACATTTGAGCTGTAAAATATACAGGGAATATTTTTCCTTGAAAATATTTTTAAATCTAATTTTTCTTTTAACTATGGAAAAATTGCGATTGATTGGCTTTTTTTTTTTTTTTTTTAAACACAAACCCTACATTTGAGATCTAAATTGACTTGGCATTTACAAGCACTGTAGCTATTTTTATATACCATATAGTAAAACTCATGTAAACAGATGTTTTCCCATCCATATCCAAATTCCATTGCAAATGTTATACATGCTTGTTTCCTTTCTCTGAGATCACCAAGATGACTAAGATACTGAATTTTCACCAACTGAATTTTAATTAAGACTAGTGTCTTTAGCATCAGGATATGGAATTTCTTCATACAAACTCCATTACTAGCAACTAAATATCCTTTTCAGGAAAAAAGCTATTGTGTCGCATATTAGATAAGGCAAGTCTGTTCTAGCATATTGAACACACAGTGGAGTTGCGAGATTTGGATTCTATTCCCAGTTCTGACATGGACTTGCTACATGACCACGGAAAAGTCATGACTTTGCTGTGCCTCAGTTTCACCAGTTACTAAACAAGAAAATTAATGTTTGGTGCATATCTACGGACCAAAAGTACTAAATGTGCAGAGTGTTATTACAGAGTTTCTCTTTGTCTGGATAGCTGCCATTTTACAGTATCAACATTTAAAAAAACCCACGAAACTAAGTTTTTAGTACTTACCATGCCATTTGCCTTTGTAAACCGTTCCAAAAGAACCTGACCCTATTCTGGTCGAGAGCATGACTTCACTTGCTTCTATTTCCCAATAATAACTTGAATCTCTCTGTCCACGAGGCCTCTGGAACACAAATACATATTTAAGGCACAAGCATGTCAACCATTTGGACAGCTCTCTTAAGTGTTAACATGGCTAGCTGCCTGGACAATATGTTTCAAGGATTGCACCTAAAAATATACTCAACTTAAAAAGATGAATTGCAGAACTGCAACACTCTGGGTGATCTTTGACTAAATGCAAAGATAATTGCCAATATGTTATCTTGTATTCTAACACATACCAGTTCGTTCATCCATTTTCTTTCCAGATCCATTTCAGGATTCAATGTTCCTCTTACAGCAGCTGATAACCTCAAAGCCCAAAACAGGTAGACAACATTTACCTGGATGATTTTGGCTGCTTATGTTATCAACTGTTGCAAGGGAAAAGCAGAATTGTGATATTACATCTTCAAAGACAATTGAGTAAAGAATTTTTTTTTAATTAATGAAATGTAATGTAATGTTTACAGACCCTATCAACTTCTTAAAAATTATAAGAGCAGCTACTGATTAAAAATACTCCTGAATAAAAGGTAAATATTTATTAAATGCATTTCAAAAGGCACCCATTGCTAGGGCCCTACCAAATTCATGGTCCATTTTGGTCAATTTCACGGTCACAGGATTTTAAAAATCAAATGCAATGATTTCAGATATTTAAATCTGAATTTTCACAGTGTTGTAACTGATGGGGTCCTGACCCAACTCTGAAGGCAGCAGCGCAGCAGAAAGGGTGGCATGGTATGGTATTGGCATGGTATTGTATTGCCTTTAGATCTGGGCACTTGGCCAGCAGCTGCTGTTCTCCGGCCACCAAACTCTGAAGGCAGCGCAGAAGTAAGAGTGGCAATACCACGACCCCCCTACAATAACCTTGCGACTCCCCCACCCCCACAACCCTCTTTTGGGTAGGAAGCCCCATTTTGAGAAATGCTGGTCTCCCCATGTAATCTGTATAATATAGGGTAAAAGTACACAAAAGACCAGATTTCACGGTCCGTGATGCATTTTTCATTACTGTGAATTTGGTACGGCCCTACCCATTGCCCATGGTAACTGACAAGATACTATGGTGGCATTTTTAGAAGCCCTTAAGTGACTTAGGAGCACAAGTTCCATTTCAATGGGACTTAAATGCTTTGGACAATGAGTCATGTATGTGCATACCATCCACTGGTCAATATTTTGCTGAAGCTATTGACAAAATACATATCTAGTTATCTTCTTTATTGCAATCTGTTCCTGTTCACATGAAATATGTAACTGGACAGTTTGAAATTGGAACACAATATTTTTTTTAAAAGATATTTAAGGTACTGACAGTGTCTCCAGCAACTGTTAAGGAAAAGTACCCAATGACCACAAACAGCACAAGTAGAACAGCATTGATTAGGAAGTTTGGGGAAGTGTACAAAATACATACATCTAGATAAGACCTTCATTGCAGTATCTGAGTACCTCACAAGCATCAATTAATCCTCAGAAACACGGAGGTATGAAAGAGGACCACCAAGGGACTTGTCCATGGTTACAAAGGAAATCTGTGGCAGAGCCAGGAACTGAACCCAGACCTCCCAAGTCCCAGACCAAGACCTAAAACTACAAGATCACTCTACCTCCTAATTCAAAATAATTCAAATTGCCCTTTCATGTTAAGATAACAGCTCTATGGTGAATCACCTTTCACACCAGACTGACATCCCTTACATTTAAAAGGATGCTACAAAGTGATTTAATCCTCATACTTCATGCATCTTAAAATGTATATCATAATGAAAAATGCATTCCTGATTCCAAATCTTTTTTTCCCTAAAACTGAACACAGCAGCTCTGAGTTGTTAACAACACATGAACACTACACTTGGTGCATAATTTAAAGTAATACGTTTGCACCATGACCATCATGTAAGCGCATAGCTTAGTTTATGAGCAAGACTTACATTAAAGCAGGATACATATGTTACTAGTAAATACTCTCTTACAGAGCCAAATGAAAGGGCAAGAGAGCTCCTCAAGAGCAGTGCATGAGATCATTCTTGACACCCGACTGACATAAGTTTAACTGACAAAAGCACCAGCGTGGACAGCACTAGGTTGGCAGGAGATGCTCTCCCGTCAACATAGCTACTGCTGCTCATTGAGAATAGTTGAATTATGCTGGCAGGAGAGCGCTCTCCCATTGGTATAGAGCGACTACAAAGGAGACCTCATAGCAGCACAGTTGCAGCAGTAAGTGCCGTTCTAAGGTCTGTAGTGTAGACGTAGCCTAAGAGTTGCAGGGATTTATTTCAGTTAGGAAATCTTAGGTACAATCTGAGGCCTAAACTACTAGACCAAGATTTTAAAAGAACACTTGCATTTTGTTAAATTCAATTTTCATAAAAAATTTCATTTAACCACTTACTAAATTGAACAGACACTGTCAACATCATTTTTCAATGAAAGCCATGGCAGTGAGTTTTAAATGAAGACAAACAACAACAATCTTAAAAATCTTGTATCTTTCAAAAAATATATGGACCTTTAGAAAAACTCAGATGATGATGCTTGAATCAGTACTACAAACATTTTAACGTGGGATGTGAAATTGAAGTTACACACAGTGATTTGTTATGGGAATTTAAAGTACAAGGTGATCTCATTTCAACACAAAATGAATAGAACATTCCCAACAGTTTATCACCAGTTATGTCCTTCAAAAACTGGAATTTTGTCCCAAGGTCCCTCTTTGGGTATGTCTATACTACCTGCTGGATCGGCAGGCAGTGATCGATCCAGCGGGGGGGTCAATTTATCGCGTCTAGTCTAGATGCGATAATCGACCCCCCGAGCACTCTCCCATCGACTCCTGTACTCCACTGCCACGAGAGGCGCAGGTGGAGTCAATGAAGGAGCGGCAGCAGTCAACTCACTGCAGTGAAGACACCGCGGTGAGTAGGTCTAAGTATGTCGACTTCAGCTATGTTATTCATGTAGCTGAAGTTGCGTAACTTAGATCGATCTCCCTCCTATACCCCCCTGTGTAGACCAGGGGTTTTTCTCCTTAAGGATTAGTCTGAAAAACAACAGTTACCTTTTCTGTAACTGGTGTTCTTCAAGATGTGTTGCTCATGTCTATTCCACAGTAGGTGTGTGTGCCCACCACATGCACTGGTGCTGGAAGTTTTCCCCCTAGCAGTACTGTAGGGGAGTGCTCCAGCGACCCCTGGAGTGGCGTATCCATGAGGCAGTATAAGGGACACTGCGCACTCCCCCCACCCTCAGTTCCTTCTTGTCCAGACAACTCCGACAGAGGGGAAGGAGGGCGGGATGTGGAATAGACATGAGCAACATATCTCAAAGAACACCAGTTATGGAAAAGGTAACTGTCTTTTCTTCTTGGAGTGATTGCTCATGTGTATTCCACAGTAGGTGATTCCAAGCTATATCTGTTGGAGGTGGGTAGGAGTTCTCCATCCTGAGAATTTGTGAACAGCCGTTTGGGAGACAGTCACATAATGCGAGGTGAAAGTGTGAACTGAAGACCACGTAGCAGCCCTACAAATGTCCTGGATGAGGACATGGGCCAAAAAGGCAGCCGAGGCCTGCTCCCGAGTCGAGTGCGCCTTCACAATTGGTGGTGGAGGGATTCCCGCCAGGCCATAACACATACGGATGCATGAGGTGATCCAGTTGGAGAGGCGCTGAGTGGAGATTGCCCGACCTTTCATGTGCTCAGCCAAGGTGATGAACAGTTGCAAGGACTTTCTGAATGGCTTAGTCCACTTCAGGTAGAAAGCCAGAGGCCGTCTCACATCCAGTGTGTGGAGGCAGAGCTCCTCACTGAACGCATGGGGCTTGAGGCAGAGGACTGGCAGAAAAATGTCCTGACCCATATGACAGGCGGAAGCCACCTTCGGGAGGAACGAAGGGTGTGGGTGGAGCTGAACCTTATTAAATACCGTGTACGGGGGCTCGGAGGTCAGGGTCCTGAGTTCCGAAACCCACCTAGCTGACATGATCGCAACCAGGAAAGCCACCTTCCATGAGAGGTGTGACCAGGAGCACATGGCTAGCAGCTCAAATGGAGGCTCCATGAGACAGGCCAACACCAGGTTTAGGTCACACTGCGGGAGAGGCCTAACATATGGGAAGAGACAATCCAACCCCTTAAGGAATTGGCCAGTCATTGCATGGGAGAATACCGTGTGGCCCTGCACCAGCGGATGGAAGGCCAATATGGCTGCCAGGAGCACCTTGACTGACGAGGGTGCCAGGCCCTGGGCTTTAAGGTGAAGGAGGCAGTCCAGAATAAACTGGATCGGGGCGGCCACTGGGGAAATGCCCTGCTCGTCCACCCATCTGGAGAACCAAGACCACTTCGCCAAGTAGGCTCGGCGCATAGAGGGGCACCTGCTTTCTAGGAGGATGTGCTGAACCCCTTCCGAGCATGTCCTTTCCTCCCTACCTAACCATTGAGCAGCCACACCATGAGGTGGAGTGCTACTAGGTTGGGGTGGAGGGGGCCCTGGTCCTGGGAAAGCAGGTCCGGGCGGGACGGCAACGACCACGGCAGGCGACCATCAGGCCCGTGAGGGTTCCGTACCAATGCTGCCTGGGCCATGCCAGGGCAATCAGAAGGACCCGGGCCTTGTCCGACTATCTTTTCCAGGACCTTGCCAATCAGCGGGAATGGGAGAAAGGCATAGAGAAACTGGCTTGACCAGGACTGGAGGAAGGCATCGGAGATAGCGCCCCAATACAGAGAGAGGGACCGGGATATCCTACAGGAAATCACTGCTCCTGGTACTGGCATGGACATAACATCCCAGGCCGCCTGCAGAGCCTCCGGCGTGGAGGGCATCTGGACATCCAGGGAGACCTGCTCTGAATGGGCCGGGCTACTCCGCTCGACTTGAGTCGGAGGCCTAGAGGCCTGTGGGGATTGAGGACTGCCCAACATGGGTCTAGTCTCTGTCCTGGGTTTACTCCGGTGTCGCGGTGAAGGAGGCCTCTTTCTAGCCCTCTTGGCATGCTCCGTGGATGAGGAGTGGTGCCAACTAGTCAATGGTGCCAAAGGGTCGCCACACACCAACACCGTGTTGCCCAGTGCCGACTTGGAGCGGCGCGCCGGAGCCAGGGTCAGCGCCGACTCCATCAGAATAGCCCAGAGCCTAATGTCCCTTTCTCTCTTGGTCCGAAGCTTAAATGACTTGCAAATCTTGCAGCCATCGCTGAGATAGGTTTCCCCCAAACAGCATAGACAGTCCGCGTGTGGATCACTCAGTGGCAAGACTTAAAACCCGGGGCACAGGGCATGCCCTAGCCCGGGGGATCTAGCTAAACTAAACAACTAACTAGCTACAGGTACCATACACTGAATGAACAAACAGTTTTGGGAACAAGCTACAGCAAAGCTGGAGCAGAGCAGTTCCGAAGCACCTTCACTGACCGCAAGAAGGAACTGAGGGTGGGGGGAGAGCACAGCGCCCCTTATACCGTGCCATGTAGGCACCACTCCAGGGGTTGCTAGGGCACTCCCCTACAGGCACTGCTAGGGGAAAATCTTCTGGCACCAGTGCACATGGCAAGCACACACACCTACTGTGAAATACGCATGAGCAATCACTTGAAGAAGAACAAATACTACAGTACTTACAATTTTGTTTTTTTCTTGTGTGTTGGATCCAGGAGCTCTCTCTCTTTGGGCTGGCACTGGGGTTTTGGGTTGAGACCAGCCAGTTGGGCTTATATTGTTGGGACTTCCAGACAGAGCTGATGGTGAAGCTTAATACACAAAAGCAAAACAGGAAATTATGAACAAGAGAAAATAAATGTAGAGTAAAAGAAAGAATTCTAACTATTTTATGTACAGAAACCTTACCTGACTCACTGTGGCTTCGAATTGCATCCTAAAACAGGAGAGAAAATAAATTAAAAAAAAAATCAACATTTCAGTAAGATGTCAGACACAAGGTGTGGAGGGAGGAAAGGGGTCTGGAAATCAGATATCAGAAAAAGTAGATCACCCTTGAAATGGTGCTAAAGAGCTTTGATTCAGGGCACAAGATTACTGACCAGTATATTCCAAAAGAGAATGGTTTAGATATTTTAGAAGTCACAAGAATCCAGCTGTTAACTTGCTGAAAACATCTAGTTTGCCCCCTTTTCAACCTGGCTCTAATCATGAGCTTTCATAGTTAATTTACATGATTTTCATGGGGAAGTTAAACTATATTGCTATCCAATCGCTCCCGCTGAATAAGAACCTCCTTGTCAAAGAAAATACGAAACATGTTTTTTATATTCCCAGCCATTGTACTGTCTTGTGAAACTATTATGCACCCCTGAATTTCAGATAGGTACATAATTCCTACCGTGGTCTACTACCTACAGTGAGTGCATTCAGAAAATCACTATTTTGGTTCTGCATTGAGAGAGATTCCTTCTTTATATAACAGGGAATATTGTTAGAATGTGAACAAACTTTAAAACCAGTAGACACTTTGGAAGTACATAAACCCACTGTACCATGTGATACTGCAAAAGATTGAGATTTGCACTCTAATACCAAAGTAAGTAAGTTCTCACAAGATTTACAGCGCTGACCAAAATACAACTCTACAAATGGGCTAAAAATAGGTTGTTAGGCCAACTCTGGTGCAGTGTTTCTCCTCATGCCACACAAACTTTACAGCACTTAATTCTATAGTCATGCACAGGGTCAGTTCTGGCAGAAGCAACTTTTACAACTTGTTCCTTCTAATAAACCATATCCCAAAGTAAATATAGGAATGGCAAAATGGCTAAGTACTATACAAAGCAAGAACATGCACTACAGAAATGTCAAATATTTAAAAAAAAAAGTGTCAAAAAATAGAAGTCAATTCAAATCTTCCAACCAACTATCCACAGATGACATTTAGATTTCATGGCAGGGCAGAACAACCTACAAGTACCCTACATGAAGGTTTATGAATGATCCATACTAATTCTATTAAGATAAGCAACACATTTTTAAAGAGTTGTCCTAATTATAATTCCTAAAGATTCATTCAGAAAGGGATGCTATCATGGCTAGTAACAAACTTTGATCTATGACCTGTGTTTTGAATCAAAACATTCACACAGCTGCCCAGGAGTGTAATTTCAGTCAAATGAGTTGAAAAACTCAGCTACTTTAAAGAAAGCCATTTTAAAAGAAGTTATATTTTTAGATTTACATATAGATCCACCTGACTTCTAAGGAAAAAAGCACTTCTACTGCACTTCAATACTTTTATTTTATCTCAGTTTGGGCTAAAGGGAAAATATTAACCTCTGCTGAATCTTTTTAGTTAAGGAAATAATATAGTTGCTCTTTTGGGTAATTATATATATTATCCACCAGCACTATAATTTGTCATTTACACCTAATCTTTATGTGAAGTACACATAGTGTAAGGTGGATCACTTGTCAGGATTATCTGGGTACACCTGACAATCATCTCTCTGCCGCTGCAGGGGCTTTGGGTACAGGTTCAGCTCAGTCTTTCCTATTCTCTGGCTGTGGCACCTAATAGTCTAGTCTCCTGTGGGCTGCAATACTTTGATCTAATTATGGTTGTTGGACTTTGTACATGGGTACTAGGTGGTGTTGGTGGCCTGTGATATACAGGAGGTCAGACTAGATGGTCTGGCGGTACCTTCTGGCCTCAAGCAATGTGACTCTATGAGCACACTATTTATTTAATCTTGGTTTCTACTTGGCTATATCATCTTGGTGTGGCCATGCTATAATTCACCAAAACAATTCCCAGAGAAAAGGCCAGACAGTACATTAAAAGGACGTGTTTGAGACAAGATTTTATTTTAAACATAGTGGGCCCAATGCTTCTTTAGTGTAGACCTACTAAAGTGAATGGGTTAACACAAAGGATGAATTTCACTGTCTGTAGAATTATCAACTTAACCCTGACTGAAACTATTCTGCCCAGGTATCACCTCCAACTACCATACTCACATATTAGAACTGAACCAAAACAGACATGCCACACCAACATCTTTATTAAACCAATTTTAGATTAATAATTTCACTTTGCCATTACTGTGGTTTACAGTCTTACAAATGCTGTTAATTGCAAGAAAGTAAAGGCATGAAGAAAAATACCTACTCTTCCCCTCAAACAAAATCGTCTGCACCAGGAACTGGGAGAAGCATTCAAGCTGTTGTTCTAATACAAAGCAATGAGAAATAAAGAAAAGAACAGAGGAAGTAGTAAAAAATAATAGTTTTCAGTTCTAAGATGAATGAATAAAAACAAACGATCAGGAACTCAAGGAAAGAAAAAGCAGCTTTATTCATTAGCTTTGTGCAGGTTCTATTTTTCTCTCTAGTAAGTATCGTTTTAAACTACAGTGAGAATATTAATGCCCACATTTTTGAAAACTACTTTATTAAAAGCCAGTCTTTTCCATTCAACACTGTGTGAAACCCCTTCCAGAGATTATGTAAAAAGCTATTTGTTTCTGGAAGACTGCACATTTACATTACTCCATCCACAATCCTTTTAAGATATTAAAAAGGTGGGAAGGGAGAAAGAGTGGCATCTCATCATTACATCATATGAAACACAAAGATGACAGTGTATCCGTCAAAGCCCTGTGTACTACACAATTATTAGGAAATGCAGATGGTTATATAATTAATTTGCCTATTTGTAAAACTACCCTGTGAGTAATTTTTGTGACATAAATACGGTCAGCAATGGAGCTTGGTGAAGAGGGAATGAGACAGTGGACAAGGAAAACAAAACCAAAAAAAGGAAAGGTACTTCCCCTATAAAGCCCACCTTAAACATAGCTTCTGCTCCAAAACGAGCTTAGAAGCTCTGACATACAGGCATCTTTCCCCAGCTATAGAGTCCAAAGGTGCTCAGAAGAGAAGCTCCCTCATGAGCCCTTTTGGAGGTGTGCCAGAGAGGAACTAAAGGCAGCAAGCCTGTGTATTTTACAGCTCTGCAGCTAGGGATGTGTCCTGAGAAGTTCCAAAAACTATCAGAATAAAGGCTCTGGTTGGTAGAAGTTGTGCAGGTCATGCTCCTCTTCCTGCAAGCCTCTCCCCGCCCCAGTGAGTTTTAACAGTAATAGCACCTAATAGCAACTAGAGCTCCTGTTTCAGGCTTGACTGCACTGCCAATCTACAAAAAGAATAGAAGTTTGAAAGGAAGTAGAAGGAGGGAGAATCTCAGCTGTGCTGAACCTTACCATGTAATTCTAGGGTCCTTAATACTAAGGCCTGGTCTACACCGAGTGGTGGTGGTGGTGGGGAAAAACGACGATCTAAGTTATGCAAGTCGACGTACTTAGATCGACTTACCGTGGTGTCTCCCCTGTAGACTCTGCCTGAACTGGAGTACAGGAGTCGAGGGGAGAGCACTCGGGGATCGATTTATCGCATCTAGACTAGACACAATAAATTAATCCCCGCTGGATCGAACGCTGCCCGCCGATCCAGCAGGTAGTGAAGACATACCCTAAGTATAGGCCTAATGGGCTGCATAGCACAAGAGGCATTGCCTTTAATATTCATTCTTTGCAACTGGCATGCAGATATGCACCACCATCTGACTGATTTATCAATTTGCATGTGAGTTTATGTTTTTTAAATGGCAAAGAACACATTCCAAAGGACCAACAGTAAGCAGCTGTGCAGCAAATCTGGTCATGCTCTTGCGCAGTAAGGTTGATCTGTTAAACTTCTTAACATTAGGCTCCACCAATTCTTTGTAAAGCAGCACAAAACCTGTTAAAAACTTTAGCAAAGGTGAGAGGCTGCAAGCATGAAAGATAAGATACTTAAATCTCTAGGCAGACATTGGTCACCCTGCGCTTTCACCACTTACCAAACTAAGGGAAGATGTTAAGCAGAAAACAGCAACAACATGAACAATTAAAATACTGGTTAAATAACCAGTAGTAGTTCTAGATGAGCTCTACACAATTTTTTATTCAGCATATTACCTCAATTATCCTGTTGTCTACAGGCATGGTAGTGCTGACCATATGGACATTTGGGGTGGATGTAGATCTCTGTCTTTGGGAAAGGGAGCCCTCAGAGGAAGGATGTGATGTGTTGAATGTGAAGGCATGAGGCGTAGAATATCTGTGCTGGGAACTAACATGAGGAGAGGGAGAAAAATCACAGTTCATTTTTCTTTCTATACTAGTTGTAAATTACCGCATAGTACATCTTGCCTAAAAACAAACACACAGACTCCAGGAAGGATTAGTACTATTTGCTGCCTAAGCTATTTAGCCAGCTGGATTTTGCCCAGTTTAATTTAGGAACAAAATCAAAGAGTTTTAAGCAAGGTTTTAACAGTTGGCAATACCTGCTTGGCACATTCAGCAGCAATCTGTGGTATTTTTGCCATTATTTAATTTGTTACTCCTCATCTCAACTCCTGCCAACTCATATTTAATCAGTTGTTAAAATACTAGCTCAGTTAGAATTAATTCAGATCTGTGAAATTTAAGCAAGACCCTTCTTTCAAGCCTAGTCAATTTTTAGGAGTTTAAAAAATAGTTTTAATTTGTTGTGAGAATTATAGTTTGGGAAGGGGAAATAGATTGCTGGGACTGTTCATCTGTTCACACAGAACAGCTTACAAGGAAGTCATGGATCCTAATACCAGCTAAAAGGAGCCCAATACAGTTCTATAGAAATCAAACAACAGTGGTTAAACAAAGAATGTAATTTCTCTAACATATGGCCAATACTGGATTACAGCTGAAGCAAAGAATTACCAATCAGGACTAAAGGCCAACCAAATCCTGTTTACTTTAATCGCATGAATAGCCAGAGGGAAGTAACTCTAACTATTCACAAAAGATAACAAGGATTCACCCCTAATTCATTTGCTATTACCTGGGTTGCAAGTGGGATAGGAGGTCAAGACAAAGAGATCAAAGGGATAAGAAGGAATGAGTTACCACTGCAGATCCCCCAAAAGAAAATGTTTCAAGTTAACATGCTGAGATCACAGAAATGGGCTTGCACAACTCTTGAGCAGACAGTCTTGTCAGGAGGAAGTTGAGGGGCATACACCTCTGGCCTGGTCTAACCTCATCAGTCTCTAATACCGCAGGGAAAGGGACCCAAGTGTGAAGTAAGGGTCAGAAGACATGCTGCATGGATGGAGAATATGCATTTAGCATCTAAATCCACACACATTTCAATTTTCAGAATTTCAAGGGTGGTATATTTTCTTTAACCTATTATACACTGTTTCCTTTTAAAACTCCTCTATTTAGGTTAAACAGTAAGAATATAGTAGTAGTAGTAGTAGTAGTATCAAAACTGATGGTATTTTAAAAACTTCTATATATGACTCATGCAAAACAAACTAATCATCCGTTTTCACACATGTACTACATGACTGGTTGTGCCTAATGGGGCTACTGGCACAATACTGTCTGAAGGAACCTATATTCTACAGCATATTACTTTTTGATACTACTGTGTCTTTAAAAATATCAGTATCAAAAATATTTTAAAAACAAAAACAAAAAACCCCCACACTTTTAATGATCTGATTTAAAACTTCAAGACTAAAAATTCAAAGCCGGCAATCCCAGGTGCAAGTGTCTCTTAATTCTAGGAACTGTAGAAAAGGGGGATATTACACATCTTATTTACAATTTCTATATGCAAACAGATATTAGCATTTCAGCCTTAAAACCAAAGTGATGATGTTTTAGCGTATTCTGTCCATTATCAGTATTACATGATCATTGCATTTTATTAAAACTATACTTCCCAAAACAAAAAGTAGTGGAAATAGCTTACCTAACAGGCATCCGGGAGACAGACTCACGCATCCGTCGCATTGTCAAGGGAGGTAGTGCAGGGACACCACTGTCACTGATATTTGAATTAGGAAACAATCTGAAATATCAACAAAAAGAATTACAAGTACTACATTACATCCTGATCAATGCTACAGAAAAAGGTATGATTTTAGGTTTCTGTTTTTGCATTATGGTTGACTGCTACCATGCAAAATATTATATTTATCCATATTTATACAAAGTTTGTTTTCCTGCTCTGTCTTTAAACTTATGGTGTGCTCCATGACGAATAAACTCCTATATGTCCTTACAGACCTAATGATTTTTTCAAAGTGTTACTTCTAAATTAAACTTTGGGTATTAGCCTTTCCTGGCATGACATTCAACACCAAACTGCTAGTGCAAAGGAGCTAATGGTTTAGAAGTTAGCACTGAATCCTACAGTTTATCTTTGGGCTGCTCTACATTTGAAAGTGTGTACCTACGCAACTAAATTTAGTTAAACTAATACAAACTACTAATGTAGATGTACTTGAACCATTTTATTCATTAAAATGGGCTTATTTCCATCTGCACTAGGATTCTGTAGCAGTATAATTAAATTTATTTTAAGTTGATTTAGTTACACTGGTGCAGCTTCCTAATATGAACCAAGGATAAAATTTTCAGAAACCTCTTAACGACTTAGGCCAAATCTACACTTACAAGTTTACAGCAGCACAGCTGTACACGCTGTAAGAGTGCTCAAGTAACTGCGTTATGCCAAGGGGAGAGAGCTCTCCTGTCGACACCATAAAACCAGCTCAATGAGCGGTGGTAGCTATGCTGGCAGGAGAGTGTCTCCCATCAATATAGCACAGTGCACATGAGTGCTTATGCTGGCAAAACTTATGTCGTGGGGGGGGGGGGGGTGAAGAGGGAGACACACAGGCCTGGTCTACACTAAGGGGGGGGGTCGAGCTAGGGTACGCAAGTTCAGCTACGCGAATAGCGTAGCTGAACTCGAAGTACCCTAGTTTGACTGACTTACCCGTCCAGACGCGGCGGGGTCGAACTCCGCGGCTCCAAGGTCGACTCCGCCACCGCCGTTCGCGGTGGTGGAGTTCCGGAATCGACCGGAGCGCGCGGGGAGTTCGAACTATCGCGTCTTGATTAGACGCGATAGTTCGAACTCCGAGAAGTCAAACTCACCGCGTCGACCCGGATGGTGAGTATAGACTTACCCACACCCACCCACCCCTGGGCGAGAAAAGTTTTGCTGATGTAAGGACTACAGTAGACATGGCCTTAGAAGCCTAAATTTCATTGAGTTTCAAAAGGACTATGAGATCTGGGGTAAAATTTTCAAAAGCCCTGTAGTACCAATAGTACTCTATGTCAAAAGGGTTTTTTTTTCCTTAGACAAAAATGAGTTGTACAAGGAACTCTTGCATACTTCCATGTTGAATGAACTTTGAGGTGACACTAAAGAAATTAGCTGGACATTTGCCATGTCTTTGTCTGCTTGTCCCAGAATATTGTTTTATAAAAAGAGCCTAATATATTTCATGGCAATAGTCTTACTGTATAAACTGGCTGGGAGCAGATACTGATGGTTATTTCATCACGTCAATACACAAATCTTTTTACATATTACATTGCTCAACAAACCATAACACTCACTGATATTGAGACGGAGTCTGAGATTCTTTAGTCACAGAGACTGTTAGTATTAGTAATTAAAAGCTCTTACAAGAGTTGCCTGATATTGCTCCAGTCCACACACATAGTTGGGACTTTAGTGCTGCAGTGTTCATGGAATTTGTAGCCACACGTCTGACACCGGAACCCATTTAGCAGGAACTTCTGGCATATGTCACAGAAGGCAAGCTTTAGAAATGTCTTCCGAGCCTAGAACACAAGATAAATGATTAAAATGTGTACACACACACACACACCCCTCCCCCATTATGGTAACTGCTCTTTCAAGTGGCTCAGATGAATACCTAAGGATCTGGCAAAAATGAACTGTAAAATCATGAATGAAAACTTACTATAAAACTGCTCCAAACCAAATACTGAACTTAACACTACACTTGAGAAAGTTTGTGGATTTGTGCTGTTACAATTATGGATATTTTGTAGACATCTGGTGAGCTCTTTACCTAGCTATTTAATACTGAAATTTAAACGTATCCTTGAAAGATTCAGAGCACCACCTTGTTGCCAATAAGGTGCTTGGGAGTTTTGACACTGACTTCAATTAAGAGTCTAAAACTTCCTTCATGTAAAGCACCAATCACATCACCTTGGACTTTTTTTTTTTTTAAATAGTTATAGAATTGTGTGTATATAAGTATATAAGCTATGCACAAAAGAATGATATTTAGTAGTTATATTCCTTATGGCAAATTTCTTTTTAGGTGAACTCTGGTGGTTTTTAAGCATCTTGACATCTCTTTTACCAAGACTTTTGGGAAGCAAGACATACAACAGTCCTTTCCCCCACGATGTACAATAAGGGCAGGATCCAAATCTGGGTCCCTGCCCACTCTGGAGTAAAAGGTTTTGCACTTTCTGTTCTGTCTGGTCACAAACAAGTCCACTTGTGGCCTACCCCAAACAGATCAAATAAATGGTGCATCCTTGTGTCAATCACCTTTCTAACTGACATAATCTGCTAAAGAATGTTAGTCCTGCCTGACGTATCAGAAGGGTTTCAGTCTTTATTCAGTATCCCTATGGAAAAATCAAATCTTGACAGAGAAGATTGGAATGAAGTTGCCCATCAGTTTAGATAATGCATGGTCACATTGTGAAAATTTTTTGCCATATTCCATCTTGATAGAAGGAAGACCGACCTTGAGAGCTAACCTTATTGCTCTCCCCTCCCACACAATTAAACGTAGCCTGGCTTTCTTTTGCTTCTAAGTACCACAGACTTAGAGTTGACATAGATCAGAACTCCAACCCTGTTTGGATATATCTGTTGTCCTATCTCTACTGAGTAGAGTATTGACTGGATCTCAAGCAAAGGAATCCCACAGCATGCTGTTGGGAAGAAACTATAATCAAAGAGTCTCTCACCTCCTGAGAGAACAAAATTCTGTCAAATTGTGAACATAGCCTCATATACAGCCTGGCAAAGAGATGTCATGAATTTGCAGGACATCAACATGCTTAACACCCTGAAAAAAACAACAAGTCTCTATAACAGACTCTAAGTGGGTTTCATCATTGATTTTTTTGACCGAAGGACCCACATGCTCCTAAAGCAAGTCATTTTCAGAACCTGAACCACCCCTGAGGCCATATCCTTAGAAGCCAATCATGCACATATTGATACACAGGATAAACCCAGGTGATGAAGACAGTCAGTCACCAGATACAGGCATTTCATTAATTTGTTTAGGACTATAGCTAGCCCAAAAAGCAACACCTTATTCTAGTAACAATCATTGTCCAGCTGATACCTTCAAAACAAGTGAACATGCGTGCCAAAGAAACGATTAATACTTTCTCTTTGCATAAGTGGTGCACATTTTACTGAACATGTAAGAGAAATTATTCAATTTTCTGAACTAAAGACTAAGGTGAAGACATCCATTCTGTTTTGGGATTAGAAAATACTGTCAACTGGAGTGTAAAGAAAACTCTGCTTAACAACCTGACAGAGGATCAGAATTTTATTTCATTACTACTATTGTAAATGAAAAAAGGTGTTGCCACATGTTCTAGGCCAGGTCTGAAAAATCACTGAGATCAGGGGACTAACACCTGTAAATAATCTGGGGTGGTTGTTGTCATTCTTTTTTTATTAATTAACATACACCTCTACTTCGATATAACGCGACCCGATATAACATGAATTTGGACATAATGCGGTAAAGCAGTGCTCCAGGGGAGTGGGGCTGCGCACTCCAGCGGATCAAATCAAGTTCGATATAACGCGGTTTCACCTTTAACATGGTAAGATTTTTTGGCTCCCAAGGACAGCGTTATATCGGGGTAGAGGTGTATTTTATTGGGAGAGATGATATTGTAGCATCAAGATCTAAAGTTGCTTCCCATGTTTAGAAAGTCAACTGAACCAGCATCCTGCATTCAAAATACAGAATAAAACTAAACTTACAAAGTTGTGTGTTGTAAGTGGAACATGATCAAGGAAATCTACTTGCAGTTCCTCTCCAATCAAGGAGGCAGCATCTGTATTCCAATCCAAGCGTGCTTTTTTGCTAAAAAGGGAAAAAAATTGAGAAGTGAGAATAAACAGGTCTATTCAATAATGTAAATTGTAATACATGCTCCTGTAACATGAAAACAAATACCATTCATTCTAAGAGGTTGGTTGTATTTCAGTAGTTTTTTTTTTTTTAAACACAAAAAACAAAACAAAACAGAATTGTAAGTGATTTCCAATTTTTCAGCAATAGCAGTTTAAATACCCTACATGGGTTGTCATATATTTTGATTGTTTTTATAAGATATAAGGCATCCAGATGCTATGGTGATGGGCACCATAGAAATATCTTTATAAACAAATGTACCAAATTATAAACGGCAAATTTAGTGGTATAGAAACCATATTATGTGCTTTAGCTCCAAAGTTACTTGAGACCTCAATGCAGACTCAGTTACACAGAGATGAATACCCACAAATGACTGTCTCATGATTGTGGCTTCAAAAAGCACTGAGCCCAAGTCTTCCGAGGTGTGAAGTTAATACATTAACTCAAACAAGATACCGTCACTCTCTCAGCTTGTAAAATAATCATTTGATATTTAATAGCAGCACCTCCCTGGCCCTACAAAACGCAAAGGAATTCCTGAGATGAGACTTAAATCCATAACATTTTAAAATTTTCAGAGGAATTTATAACATTAAAATTGAATACAAGGATCCTTATTTGGGGGAGTCAAGCACATGCTGAAGTGAGCTATCTTCAAATGCAGGAAGAAGACATTGTGTGTTCAAATTTGAACACCATCTAGCTAGATTAGAGTGATAAAAAAGAAATCTGTAAAAAGCAGCTAACGGGGGTTTTTCCTTCTTCAGTTTTGAGACAGAAGTGCAGGCATTTTTTATGGTGTATATAAAATCCTTTGCATTATTCCTGAGGGAATCCTGCACCAAAAAATTAAAAATTCTGTGCCAAAAAATAAAAATTCTGCACACATTTTAAAATTCTGCAAAATTTTGCAAATTTTATTGACAATAAAAAATGTGGAGGTTCCAGCATGGCAGTGCGGAGCACAGGCCACTGGCTGCATGGAGGTGAGAGATCACCCTGAACCCTACCCCCTGGACATGGACTTGGTGTTGAGGCTGCACCCATCCCTGACACTGCACAAAGGCTGGCCTTTCCCCTCTGCACCAGGCACACCAGGTGTGGGTAGACAGGCTGAGCCTGGCAGGATATAATGTGGAGGGGTGAGAGGGTTCTGTGTGGGGAAATCTGGGTGTGGATAAATCACTGGGTGGTTCGGGTGGGGGGGATCTGAATGCACAAGAGCTTGTTGGGGGTTCCTAGAGTGAGGGGAGGTTTCTGGGGGTGGGTCTGACCCAGCCCTGGCTGCTCCTTGCAGGGAAGAGGAAGTCCCGTCCTCCCCTGCCCGCAGCCCAGCTGGGACTACCAGCTGAACCTGACACAGGGTAGGAGCCATCGGTTGGAGTCTCCCCAGGGCCTCACCCCACCCCTGCGGTGATTTACCTCTCCACCGGCTGCTCCAGGCACGCAAAACAATGTGCCCACACTGCTGGGGAGGGCACATAACCGCTCGAGGCTTCCCTTTGCTTCCCCATCAGAAAGTCATTTTTCTGCAGGGAAGCGAAAAAAACTGCACATACACAGTTGCGTAGAAATCCCCCAGGAGTATGAGCATTTAAATAAAACTAACATTGAATTTCTTACATCATTTCAGCATGCTTAAAGAGTGGCTTTTTGAATAAGAAATTTGAGAAAAGCAAAGAAAGCATGAAGAGAGTCTTCACAGCCACGTTAGACTTCTAAAGAAATTAGCAAAAATGGGGGAAGAAACCGCAGTTGCTGCTAGTTTAAAACCAGGATTTGAAAAATCCAACAGGATGTTAAAATTGTTTCTCTGATTTAGTACACAGCTTCTTACCCTTTTTGTTCATTAAAAAGTCGAAAAACTGCACAGCATTCTGGCTGCAGACCTCTGACTTTGAGCGCCTTCATAAGACAATCATGTAAGGTCATCCCATTCCGCACATTTACCTGTGGACAAGAGCCAATTTTAATTTAAAACTCTAATGAGGACATAAAAAGGTTTAAAATACCATTTTTCTGATCTTCATATTCTACAAAAGACTACACACATCACATTCTACACATCACTACAGTAAAACTAGACTTAGTAGCACTTTTATTAATAGAGTTTGAAATTTGAAAAAAATGTGCCTAACATGCCACACTGATGACATGTACAAGCATTTCTAGGAGCAATGCTAAAACAGGTTAATAAAAGATTATTTCCTTCAGAATTTAACTGAACAGGTCCATCCAAAAATCCATCCAATATAGCTTTCCCTAGAAAACAAATGAGCCTTACATCATGCCTTTAATGTAAACACATCTGGAACTCTCAGTTCAATGTGTGAAAGAGTAGTGAACTCAATCATCCTAATCCAGAAACTGAGAGTACCTCAGCTGATTTGAGGTGGTGTGACAATGGAGACACAAAGGCAATCTCTTAAGTAGCCAGATCCCAAACCATACATATAGGACTATATAAGATCAAACACTACACAGAATGGCACTCAAAAGCAAATCAGCAGCCAATGCCAATAGCTGATATTGCTGCTTTCTCATTGGCTGCAACTTCAGAATGGTCTTCTAATGCATTGTCAAATCTCGATATGATAAAGGCACGGGTAACTGTGGCTAGGTCTCCCTTCAAGCTGAAAAGCTGTAAGTCTGATCAGATGTACATATCAGTGCTTTTTGGCCATCAATGCTACCTCATGATCCAAAGGCATCTCCAGTTGTGAACCTCCTTAACAAATGGTATATTCACCCTCATTTAAAAGGGGCAGACCTGCCTTTGCTATCCTCCCTAAATGTTTAAGAACAAACTACTATGCTTAGTAGAAATTATGGTTGCAGCATATGGTGACTATTCAACTTCTGGGCTTGTGAGGGTTTAAAATTCAAGATAAAGAAAATTTATCCTTCCATACAAAAGTTTCATTTTAATAGTTATTTTGATTTCTATGAAGGTCAGCAGAAAGTAAGAAGTTAAGCCACTGTTTGCTTCATTTGTTTGCCTTGATATTAAAGGAAGTGAAATGTAAGGTTGCATGTTTGAATCTACATGTCCATGAGCGCACTGGACAAGTTTGTGATGTCTTATGCTCAACTGGATGGCATTTCTCTGGATGTAACTTTTTAATGCTGCATCCCTACCATTTGATCTACAATAGGCTCAGGAATTATGCCTGTATGACCCTTTGGCTCAACATGCCACTTGATCTTGACCAAAAGAGAAGCCAAAATGAAAGCAGATGATACAGGTTTTATGTATGGCATTCTGAGTTTGTCAGTATTTTCTAATCAGTTTTGGAAAGAGGAATTTTGGTGATTGCGACAATCACTTTATTGTAACGGTTTGCTATATTTACTGTGGCTAAGTTTGTTTTTCATACCATCAAAAATTGTTCTGAATATTCCTTTATTATGAGAAAAGACTGCCTTAGATTTAAGAAAAAAATTCTGCTTGCTTAACATAAGAAATATCAGATATATTTCTTTTTCCCTAAGAAACACTGGTAGTAGTTGGGCTTGGAATGTGATGTTTTAATTGGAGGTTGAAATTTGAGCTACAGCTCTCTCAGCCTAAGTCTCAACCTTTCCTCCTTTTCAAGTTTCTGCCTCCAGCTATGATGTCACATTCCAGGTCCTCCACAGGAAAAGCAGTAAGTCAGGACCAGATATTCCTAATGTAGAAGCAGAAAAAAAGCTTTTCAGAAAATGTTTGAGGCAGTTATATAGACCAAAGGATCCATTCCACTCCAAAAAAACAAAAAAAAAAACGAAAAAAAACCCAACTTGCATTACAGTTCACTTTTGAAGGTTTGTCTACAAAAGTTAACTTGTGGTATGCAACAATTGACTTGCTGGGCCTTAAATGTTTTGACTCATGGCATACTGTGCTTACAGGCCAGACAGGCATATTTTCTGTCACACCCACAATAACATATAAACTTGAGTAAGAAAATTTTGTTGCAGTTTACTGTTTTTATGCTGGACAGAATGTTTTATACTTGACACATATGCAGACAGAAATGATAGCACTGAGTGGGTGGGTGGCATTATGTTGAGGGAAGGGAAAAACGAACTAGGATTTCAAGCAATGTTATTGAGTTTTATCATATTATTGGAATGCTCAGCTTGAAACAAAGACCAAGAGATGTTTAAGTTCAATCTATCTTCAATATATTTCATTGTGGAGATCCATGCTGAAGCAACCTGTGACAAAAATCATCACATATTTGAGTTTATATAGGCTAGGATAATTTACAGTACTGTTGCAGAACTAAGTAGCCCACTACTGAAATATCTTGCTATTAAATATTTGAATGTAATCTACACCTATATATTGTAGAACATTGCACCAGAATATAATGATACTATTTTTAAAATATAGCCTTTATGTTTAAAGGACTAACAATGACTTTCCTAGACATGGACCAACCTTCCAGTTTTGTTTTGTTTTTTAAACATTTCTGTTACCACATATACATTAACAATAGTAAAAGTCTATAATATCTCATAGGATGCTTCAGCTCTGCACCCTTCTTTTGGCAGCGTGAAGTGTACGTAAATGCAGTCCCCCTACGGCAGGTAAAAATAGCAGTATAGACTGTGAGGCATTGCTTAGGTGAGTAAACTACCGATACACCTGAAGTAGACTCAAGCACACACCCTACATCAGAGGTGGGCAAACTACAGCCCACGGGCTACATCCAGCCCACGGGACCATCCCGCCCAGCCCTTGAGCTCCCAGCCGGAGAGGCTAGCCCCCAGCCCCTCCCCCACAGCTGCGCCACCACACAGACAGCGCTCTGGGCGGCAGGGCTGCATGCTCCGGCAGGGCAGTGCGGCAGGCTCCGGCTAAGCTGCCAGACATGCTGCTCTGAGCTGCATGGTAAGGGGGCTGGGGCCAGGGGGTTGGATAAGGGGCAGGAGGTTCTGGGGAGCAGTCAGGGGACAAGGAGCAGGGGGGGTTGGATGGGTCAGTGGTTCTGGGGGGTATGATCAGGGGACCAGGGGGGTGGGGGTGGGGGTTGGATAGGTGCGGGAGTCCCAAGAGGCCTATCAGGGGACAGGGTTGTGGATAGGGCTCAGGGCAGTCAGGGAACAGGAAGCAGGGAGGTTGGATAGGGGGTGGGGACCCAGGGGAGCGGTTAGGGTTGGGGGGTCTCGGGACAGGACGGTCAGGGGACAAGGAGTGGGGGGGGGTTGGATGGGTCAGGAGGTTCTGAGGGGGGTAGTCAGGGGGCAGGAAGTGGGAGGGGGCGGGAGGCAGGCTGTTTGGGGAAGCAGTTTGCCCACCCCTGCCCTACAAGGATCTCTAGTCGCCCAAGCCATCCCTCCCAGTCTACGTTGTTATTTTTAGCCATGTAGCATCCCACGGCCTCCCTGCTTCTGAAGCTCTTCCCCACTGCAGGAAAAGACTCTGGCAGCAGGGAAAGGCTCCAGCAGCTCCCTGCTACTACAGCCATTCCTTGCCACAGGGTAAGGCTCTGGCAGAGGTGAAGCTTTTCCCTGCTACCTCCCCTCGGCCAGAGCTTTTTCTCTGGAGAGCGAAAGGCAGCTACTGAAGCTTTCCCTGCTGCCTCCCCTCTGCCAGCGCCTGTCACTGACATGTGTAGCTACATACTGCAGTGTGGATGTGGTATGCTTTTGACTGCAGCGTGTAGCTACACTTCCACTACACAGCATTGCCAGTAGAGAGTAATGTAGACGTACATGAGGCTTGCGTGGACTTACCACGGTGCGTTGCTTGTTAGGCAAGAAAACCCGAATGGTATTACTAGTCTTAGACATATCTGAGAGCTTGCCATCATCAGAAGCTCGGCGTTGAGAGCCAAACGGCTGAACAATAGTAGGTGAAATACAGTTTGATCCATCAAAGACAGAATCCTTGAATCCAAAACCATTACTGATGGTCTTCCAAGCTCCTTGAATGTGCTCCATTGATACAGCCTAAGGAACAGTAAAATCTGAAATGAAGTACAGACAAAAGAATTACAACATTCTCAGAGCCAAATCTGTAAGCAAATACAGTAAAGACCAAACAATATAATAAATAATAATACCACCTTATGCTTTATACAGTATTTTTCATCAGTAGATCTCAAGTGCTTTACAACCATGGTATCATGCCCTAGTCATTTTGTAAAATTATACAAATAACATTTAAGCAGAATGCCATTGTCCGTGTTTTATTACAACAAATTCATAAAAATGTATTTACAGCAAACTCAGCTAAGTTTAGATGTGCACACACATTCCTGTGAACCTCGAAAGCAGCACATTCAGTGCATACTTACATTTCTGATGGGATTTTTCCCTCCCAAATTGAAGTATACTTTCCTCACTCATGGCTAAGTACACGCTAAGTTTGAAACTAAAAGGTCTGACTTAAAGTATAAATATATTTGAAGTGTGAAGTCTTTTTTCTGTTCATTTTTTTTTAAATTAACAAGCTTTCCAAAAACTGAGAAGAAACAAAATTAAGCATGTATTCCCCCCAACCAAGAAGGTGAGCATAGGGCTTTACAATTAAACAATGCAAGCTAACCAAGTTACAGTAAGAGAGATTATTGCCAAATAAAACTGACAATCTTAATATTCTTTATACACAAAACCATGTTAAAACATTAAGACTGAAAAGTCAAGCACCCAAGAGGTAGGAAGTATTATAATTAAGGCTATCTGTGCAACCTTAATTCAGCCCTCTTGTACATATGCATTATGACAGTCTTCAATTATATGATCACATTTTTCCCTCCAAAGGATTCTTGTCTCATTCAGTACATAAAATGGACAGTTTTCACTTCATAAACCCTGTTCCGAAGGCAGAATTATTTAATTTTCTCATGGGTTTTACGATGGTACTCATCACTATTAATGAGTACTCAGCATTATTTAAGTTCAAAGCACACCTCCCCTCACTGACGTCAGTTGCAGCTGTGAGTGCTCAGCCCTTCTACAAATCAGACTCCAGGATCTCAAGTAAGGTATCCAGAAATTGAAGAATGCATAATTACAGACCATGTGTGAAAAATTTGATTTAAATGACTTGCTTAGCATCACATCGGAACTCTGTGGCAGAGGATAGGATAGGATAGAATCTAGTTCTCCATGGCAGCATTTAACTGCCTGCATGAGACCATCCTCTCACTTTAAGCAATTTCATGCTCATTCACTACATCTTCCAAACTTCCGCAACTAATGAAGCAGGAGGCCTAGAGACAATAGCCTCCATCACTAAGAAAAACAGTAAAAGAACTAAAAAAGAGCCACCGTGGCTTAACCATGTAAAAGAAGCAGTGAGAGAGAAAAAGACTTCCTTTAAAAAGTGGAAGTCAAATCCTAGTGAGGCAAATAGAAAGGAGCATAAACACTGCCAACTTAAGTGCAAGAGTGTAATAAGAAAAGCCAAAGAGGAGTTTGAAGAACGGCTAGCCAAAAACTCCAAAGGTAATAACAAAATGTTTTTTAAGTACATCAGAAGCAGGAAGCCTGCTAAACAACCAGTGGGGCCCCTTGATGATCAAAATACAAAAGGAGCGCTTAAAGACGATAAAGTCATTGCGGAGAAACTAAATGGATTCTTTGCTTCAGTCTTCACGGCTGAGGATGTTAGGGAGATTCCCAAACCTGAGCTGGCTTTTGTAGGTGACAAATCTAAGGAACTGTCACAGATTGAAGTGTCACTAGAGGAGGTTTTGGAATTAATTGATAAACTCAACATTAACAAGTCACCGGGACCAGATGGCATTCACCCAAGAGTTCTGAAAGAACTCAAATGTGAAGTTGCGGAACTATGAACTAAGGTTTGTAACCTGTCCTTTAAATCGGCTTCGGTACCCAATGACTGGAAGTTAGCTAATGTAATGCCAATATTTAAAAAGGGCTCTAGGGGTGATCCCGGCAATTACAGACCGGTAAGTCTAACGTCGGTACCGGGCAAATTAGTTGAAACAATAGTAAAGAATAAAATTGTCAGACACATAGAAAAACAAACTCTTGAGCAACAGTCAACATGGTTTCTGTAAAGGGAAATCGTGTCTTACTAATCTATTAGAATTCTTTGAAGGGGTCAACAAACATGTGGACAAGGGGAATCCGGTGGACGTAGTGTACTTGGATTTCCAGAAAGCCTTTGACAAGGTCCCTCACCAAAGGCTCTTACGTAAATTAAGCGGTCATGGGATAAAAGGGAAGGTCCTTTCATGGATTGAGAACTGGTTAAAGGACAGGGAACAAAGGGTAGGAATTAATGGTAAATTCTCAGAATGGAGAGGGGTATCTAGTGGTGTTCCCCAAGGGTCAGTCCTCGGACCAATCCTATTCAATTTATTCATAAATGATCTGGAGAAAGGGGTAAACAGTGAGGTGGCCAAGTTTGCAGATGATACTAAACTTCTCAAGATAGTTAAGACCAAAGCAGATTGTGAAGAACTTCAAAAAGATCTCACAAAACTAAGTGATTGGGCAACAAAATGGCAAATGAAATTTAATGTGGATAAATGTAAAGTAATGCACATTGGAAAAAATAACCCCAACTATACATACAACATGATGGGGGCTAATTTAGCTACAACGAGTCAGGAAAAAGATCTTGGCATCATCGTGGATAGTTCTCTGAAGATGTCCACGCAGTGTGCAGAGGCGGTCAAAAAAGCAAACAGGATGTTAGGATTCATTAAAAAGGGGATAGAGAATAAGACTGAGACTATATTATTGCCCTTATATAAATCCATGGTACGCCCACATCTCGAATACTGTGTACAGATGTGGTCTCCTCCCCTCAAAAAAGATATTCTAGCACTAGAAAAGGTTCAGAAAAGGGCAACTAAAATGATTAGGGGTTTAGAGAGGGTCCCATACGAGGAAAGATTAAAGAAGCTAGGACTCTTCAGCTTGGAAAAGAGAAGACTAAGGGGGGACATAATAGAGGTATATAAAATCATGAGTGATGTTGAGAAAGTGGATAAGGAAAAGTTATTTACTTATTCCCATAATACAAGAACTAGGGGTCACCAAATGAAATTAATAGGCAGCAGGTTTAAAACAAATAAAAGGAAGTTCTTCTTCACGCAGCGCACAGTCAACTTGTGGAACTCCTTACCTGAGGAGGTTGTGAAGGCTAGGACTATAACAATGTTTAAAAGGGGACTGGATAAATTCATGGTGGCTAAGTCCATAAATGGCTATTAGCCAGAATGGGTAAGAATGGTGTCCCTAGCCTCTGTTTGTCAGAGGATGGAGATGGATGGCAGGAGAGAGATCACTTGATCATTGCCTGTTAGATTCACTCCCTCTGGGGCACCTGGCATTGGCCACTGTCGGTAGACAGATACTGGGCTAGATGGACCTTTGGTCTGACCCGGTACGGCCTTTCTTATGTTCTTATGTACTATACTACCTTGATTCATCCCCAGAGCAGGTCCATCCTGTGCAGTGACTTAGGCCAGGGTCCTGTGGAAAAAACAGTATGTGATCACATAAAGACCATATCATAATACACATATAGAAAGGGGATGAATTAAAGTTACATAAGCATAAACTCTGACATTTCCTAACTTCTGTGTGCTCAACTTTGCAACCTTAATAGTGTTCTGTTAATGGGGTTGGGTAGGGAGGGGGTGGAGGAGAAGAGGTTGTGTGTGCAATTTCCCAGACTTTTCAAGAGAAAACTTGGCGGGGGGGGGGGGGGAATTCAATCACATGGCATCACACTTACACGGGTTATCAACAGGGCTGGAAACTTTAGATGCACTGGATAGACCTCTGCCACTTGAGTTAATAGAATAAGTGACAGCTATAATAGGTTTTCATCCTCTACGTGGACCAGCACTAGAGGGGGATAAGACACTTTGCTAGTGGGTTTCACAGGTATTTACTGACAGCAGAGGAATGATGAAACTCAGAAATCTAGGGGCTTGGCTACACTTGCAAGTTGCAGCGCTGGTAGAGGCTTTCCAGCACTGCAATTAGTAACCGTCCACACCTGCAAGGCACATCCAGCGCTGCAACTCCTTGGCTGCAGTGCTGGCTGTACACCTGGCCAGGTTGGGGTGTAGCGATTGCAGCGCTGGCGATCCAGCGCTGCTCATCAAGTGTGGACACACACCAGCGCTTTTATTGGCCTCCAGGGAATAAGGAGATATCCCAGAAAGCTTTTAACTAAATTACTCTCTTTGTTTTGTTATGCAGCCTCTCTTTGTTTTGTTGTGAACTCCGATTGGAGCTGAGCTCCATTGAACTGCTTATCTAAAAAACAAACACTGATCACAGCAAACAGGAGCTATCTGTACCTGGCTGTGAACGATCAAATGAGAGGCAGGGAGAGAATGTTTGCTTGACAGAGAAACAGCGTTGGAGGCAGGCTGTTTGCAATTAAGACCAAGGGCTCCTGAACATTGTGATTTTTCAATCCAGGAAGCTAAAGTGTTGGCTCCAAAAATCCACTCTCTCTCTCTTCCCCGCTCCCTGTCACAGTACACCACAGGGAGTGAGTGAAACAGCGGGGAGTCCGTGTTGGAGGCAGGCTGTTTGCAATTAAGAGTTAAGACTAAGGGCTCGCAAACATTTTGTGATTTTTCAATCCAGGAAGCTAAAGTGTTGGCTCCAAAAACCCACTCTCTCTCTCTTCCCCGCTCCCTGTCACAATACACCACCCTCCACCCCCCTCTTTTGAAAAGCACGTTGCTGCCCCTTGAATGCTGGGATAGCTGCCCATAATGCAGCACTCCCAACAGCGCTGCAAATGCTGCAAATGTGGCCACACACCAGCGCTGGTAGCTGTGAGTGTGGCCACACACCAGCGCTACTCCTACACAGCTGGATGACCAGCGCTGCAAACTACCAGCGCTGCAAACCGTAAGTGTAGCCAAGCCCTGGGATTCCATTTCAGGCTCTGGAGGAGAGGTTCTCTAGAGGTCAGATACTCTTCTGCCTGTTGACACCAAGCCGTATCACTTCCAATCTGTCCCAGTCCAATTCCTATCCTTCCCCACCCCCACCTCCTAGTCCCAGTCTCTTCTCAGGCTTCTCATCACCATCCCAAACTCCTTGTCCAGCCAGTCTCATTCCCCCCATCACAGATCCTCATTCATTCTCTCACTCCCCTCTTGGGTTCCAGCTGCCCCCAGCTCTGTTCCCCCACACCCACCTCCTTGTCTCAGGGCTTGTCTACACTTACCAAGGGATCTACGAGCAACGATTGATGCATCGGTGGTCAATTTAGATTGTCTAGAGAAGACCCACTAAATCAACCTCAAATCGCTCTCCCGTTGACTCCTGTACTCCACCGGATCGAGAAGAGTAGGGGGAGTCAATGGAAGAGCGTCTCCTGTCGACATCACGTAGTGTGGACCCCACAGTAAGTAGGTCTAAGCTACGCTATTCATGTAACTTAAATTGCATAGCTTAGATTGAATTTCCCCTGTAGTGTAGACAAGGCCTCAGTATCCCCCCCTCCCCGGCTGCTTGACCCAGGTCTCATTGCCAAGTTTTTCCCTGGCTCCATGTCTTTTATCACCTCCCAGCCCCATTCCCCAACACACTGGTTTTCAATCCCAGTCTCCTTATCCAGCCAGTCCCAGACCTTCTCCTCCAACCAAGCTCTTTGTCTGATCTGTGTTTCCCACTCCCGCACCAGCTCCTAGTCCCAATTTTCTTGCCCAACCAGCCCACCCCCCTCTGGCTCTCAAACCCAGTCTCCTTATCCAACCAGCAGTTTCCCCCCCGCCCCCGCTCTAGCTAGCACTTATAGTTTTGCTCTAGTCCCAGTCTCACCAGGATCCTTGTCTCAATCTACTCCCCTTCTTCCTCGGTCTCCTTTTATCCCCTCGGGTTTCAAGTCAGACAACTTCCTCCTCTGTGCTCCGAGATGCCAGCAGAGTGGAAATCAGAGTAGAGGAAAGACAGGTTCTCTGGTCTCAGTTCCAGTACCCAGCTCTAGCCCAGGTCACAGCTACTGGAAGCTGCAACTACAGGAAAAGTTCAGCTTTGCCCCCTTAGCCCTAGGAACAGAGCATGCTCAGTCACTTTGTTAGGACAGCGCATGTAGAGTTTGGTCAGCACTAAGAGCTAATGAAGCATGCCCCAGAAAGATAGAATCTTTACAGATTTTAGCCACTAAATTTTAAGTATTTACTGAGCACGTGCAAAGTACAATTTTTCAAAGTCATATAATTTAGCCAAATTTGGGTGGATCTGCACAGTAATTACAAGAGACATATCCCTGACTCAAAGGCCACTCGCTGCCAAATTTTAAATCCCTACTTTATGTGGGTGCTAGAACTTCTCAAAGAAAAGGTCACCAGAATTACTTTTTAAAAAATGCCCTGAAACATTTTTCTCTAGCCGTTTTTGGAAACTGAACTATTTTGGTTGACACGTTCCAAAATAATTCAGCCTGAGACAACCAGCATAGAAAATATCAGCCCAAATGGCTAAAGTTCAGCAACGTTATTAGCAACTGAAAAGGGGTCCTACAATAGGAAGAGTCAGGTAACCTTAACAACAAGCAGCACTATGAGCCCTGCCTGTAATCAATGACAGGAGCAAAAGTAACCTTTGAAAAAAGAAAAAAAAAAAATCAAGGAATCATTTGTACCTAGCACACATCTTAATAGCTGCGATAAAATCAGACTCAGATCATGATTAAATACACAAGCAGCTTGTGAAATTCTAGTTTAAGTTTACCCGCAGAATATTTGCCCACGATCAAATGTTTTAGCTGTGGTATCTATAGCAGTGATCACACCCCAATATATAAATGCTGAAGTTGCAACCTTTTTACATCCTCTCACTTTGAACTGAGTGCTCTCTTGCCAGTCCTCAGCAACCAACTCAAAAATTAATACTGCTCAAAAAGAATCAAGAGGGAGGGAGTTAGGTCAGGTTACCATTTTACATTTTCAAGGGAGTACAGCAACAGAAGAGATGTGCCAGTGAGTCAATTCTATAGAAAACCAATATGCAATAGGTCAATTTGGACAGTTTACTGCATTATAATTATTTTTTCTTGGCCTACTCTCTACGTTGTCTTTATTAAAAAGAGATATAAAATCATTTTTCTCCAGTTTAAATTTATGCCTCGGACTCTCTGAAGCCTCTTTCCTAATATTATTGGAAATCTCTGTTATGGGCTGCAGCCATATAACATTAGTCTGAAAGATGGTCAGATTTCATAAACTAAGCAGAGTCAGTACTTGGACAGAAAAGCAAAGGAAATCCCAGGAAGTACCAGTGGTGCTGGCGATTCCATACTGCAGATGGCAGTCTTTCTTCTGAGTCACTACTGAATCACTCTACTAGGCAAGGCGCTGAGGTACCATGCTGTGAGACATGCCATCCTCCAGATTACAATCTTCAATAAAGGCAAATTTATTTTCAGCTATAGTTTATTTTATTTTTTCTATTTAGAAGAAGAGGGATGTCAGCCCTTACATCCTAGACAAATTCCAACTTGGGTACCTAGAGGGTCGCACACTTTGTTGCTTCTGTAGCCTGAACTCTGCATGCACTAGGGGCACCTTTCTTTCGCCCCATCTCCACAAGCTGTGTGTGCCAGCCACCCCTTCCATCTCCTCCTATTTCAGGTACTCCCTGCAACCCCTCCTCCCTCATGGCACTGGCTGTACCTGCCCCATTCCTGCCTTCCACCTCATGCCAGTGGCTCGTGTGTACCCTATTTCATCCTTTCTCCGCAATGCCAGAGTCCCCCATTCTCCCCACCCGTAACAGAGGTGGTGTGCACTCCCATTCGCACATACCCCCCTTTCACCTCATGCCAGCAGTCCATTCATTTTTACTGATGTTCCACAGAAAATTATGGCTAGAATGTGTGTGTGCTCGCTCATGTACGAGATCAAAAGGGAATGGAATGGGACACCAACATTTATCGCTCTCTTTCGCAAGTCTACAGCTCTAGTTTGATGCATAAGAGCAGCACTTGGTAATCTAAAGAATAAAAAAATAAAGAGAACATTTTACGTAACTATAGCTTGGCTACGAGCAGTTTGTTTAGATTTAAACACATTACAAATGTTTTCACCCTTCACACATTCCTGTTTTAATGATGATTTGTAGAGTACAAAATGAGAATGTGTGCTGATTGAATTCTCTATCAAATATCAGCACTAAACTGGTTCTATTGTAACATTAAGCAATCCTCTCCTTCAAACTGTGCCAAAAGCAATAGGATATCCCAGATGTTGTAGTATCAAAGGGTTGAAAAATTTTCAAAAGTACCTAAGTAAGGAGCTCAAATCCCACTGAAAGTTAATGGGACTAAGGCACTTATGAAAATTTACCTAGCATGCATAAATGAGACTGGTCTTGTATTTGGATCCAACTTAGGAGAATCAAACAGGAAAGGAGACTAATGCAGCAAGTAAATTACAACAGCTTTTATAGTTAGAGTGGCTGTCTAACTTAAACTGATAAACTGCTTAGCCAATCCGGATCAAGATCAATCATTTACTCCCCCCCTCCCCCTGAGGACAGATGTCAGGGAGCATACATCCTCTACACTTATTTCCCATAAAATCTCAACTTGATGTTGTACTTGTTTTCCTTAGCACTGAAATACCAACTAATAGTTTTCCCCAACCTTGCCAAACTTCAGGACAACAAATTTGTTAAGATCAGGTAGACTCTACATTAACCTATCACAGTTAAAAATGCAACTGATACATAAGAGTCCCACCAAGTTACACACAAAAATGTAGAACGAAGACAAATCGATGGATGCAATAATTTCCTGTTATTTCTAATCAATTTAAGAAGCATTCATAAAAGCCTTTGATTCTGATATGCAAAATATACACGCTACTGAATATGAATATTAAAAGACTTGGTATTACTATGCTGGTTTTACAATGCCTTCCAGCTATGTATTGCCTTTAAAGAGAAATGCTGCAAACATTATTTTGACTTTCTAGAATTATATCACTGGGCACATGATGTCACATCCTTAGGTTGTACATAGGGCTTTAACAATTTACCAGGCATCAATAACAAGAGGCCTATAAGAAAGATTTTTGAGGGGGGAGCTTCTACCATCAGTGAGATCCAGGAGCGCAGAAAGCTAGACACTCGCCAACTTCCAGCTGCTGGGAAGAAGAGGGTGCTCTCCATGCTCTTTGTAGCACCACAGATGTGATTAAATCCCAGTCATTTCCAACCCCCACCTGTACAGAAAGAGTGCTCTCCCCACCTCACCCCAAAAGCTTTCTTCAAGTGAAGGAAGTAGTACCTGCTACTCACCTTCCCCTGTTCCCTTATATGCTGCTGGGGTGGTGGAGATTCTTAACTAGTCTACCCTCTCTCTCCCCACCACCTCTATTTTTCAATCCTCTTCCAGACTTCCCTGGGAGGCAGCAAAGTGACAATGACATGATTCCAGTCAGTTTCACTGATGCCCCAAAAATTCTGAGGGAGCAACGCAACTGCCCAGAATCATGTGCGCGTCGCACTGCTGCATTTGACTTTTACTGAAATAGTTAAGCTGTTTTTGAGCACAATTAAAAAAATAATCAGTTTTTCCAAAAAATAAAAAAATCTTGTAACCGCTTTTTGAACACTTGTAACAGCTCGATGGAAGTTGATGCAAACACACAATGATAATGAGGAGTCCTTAGTTTGTAGGTGTTCCTTTCACAAGTCTCGTGAAAACTTGATTTGTTGTGGCTGAATTATAAAAGGGTTTTTTAATGTATTTAGTGTATGAATACAAGATTAAACCATTAAAACTAATACGCTCCCAAAGTTCCTTCATCTGACACTGCATGTATTTGTAAACAGACATGGTGGAATCTCAATCAAAAAGAGGTCATCTCAGGATTCTACAGGATATACACA
Source organism: Mauremys reevesii (assembly GCF_016161935.1). NCBI lineage: Eukaryota > Metazoa > Chordata > Testudines > Geoemydidae > Mauremys > Mauremys reevesii. Next base: position 89,356,482 of record NC_052629.1, read on the forward strand.
AGTATAGTCAAAGTGGAACAATATTTCAGTTATAATCAGTTGGGCACTGAATTGTGCTATGGATGTGCATTAAAAAAAATTTAAAAAATTTAAAAAAAGGAATGCCAAAGGAGGCCTTTCTTCCACATGATAGAGAAAGGTGGAAATCTAATCTGACAAGGCCTCCCGCCTCATTTACTGCATATGTGCAATACACAGCACTGTACTCATGTCTACTGAATAGCAGCATTCAGTAAAATGTGTTTTTTCATTTTTCTTTTTTTAAAAGTAGGAAAATCTATACAAAAGAACTGCATTAAAGACATTCAAATTGCAAACTGACCCCATCAACAGTCAGGAAGTGACAAAAATTAAAGTTGCATGTGCAATCTTAACCCTGCTACCTTATATGCATATACATTCTCCTTATATAGTATATGTATGAAATACAATAAACTATATTAAAAGAATATTTGTTGCAAAATCAGGCACAGATAAGTCAGGAAATGCCACATTCACGGTTACCTTTGCCAAGTTATATCTGCCCCACTGCATGTCTATCCTGTGCACTGAATGAGGCAAGGTCCTGTAGAAAAAATAGAATGTGAGCATGCAACTAAAGACTGTGTCATATAATGCATATGCACAAGGAGAAAGAATTAAGTTTCCACTGACAAACATAAATCTGGCATTTCCCAACTTTGAAGTGCTTTGACTTTGCAATCTAAATACCATTCTTTTAATGTATCGACTGAATTTGCAAGGCCTAACACTTAACTTAATGGCATTTCTCTGTTTGGATGTAACATAACTTCTGAATGCTACATCCATTCAATTCCAAGAGTTCAGGGACTGTTCTAGGTGTCAATGGGCAGAACCTACTGATTTTGGTGGAAATGGGAAAAAACAAAAAAGGAAAATGGAGGACACGTGGAATTCCCTGGCAATACACCTGATTAGTTCTGCCAATTCTCACAATACCGTTTTAAAATGTTGACACCCCGAAATAGAAAGAAAATAAAGAATGGTGGTTTTGAAGGGAGATGGTGATGCACACAGAACCACTAACATAGGAAGTAGAATGAAGGAGGCACACAGAACCCATGGCACACAGACGGAATGGGGGAACCTGGCATGGAGTAGAAAGGAGAAATTGGGGGCATGAGAAATTGTCTGGTGAGGGCAATGCACTCAGCCTAGAGAAGCAATGAAGCATGTGACCCTATATTTTATCTAAATGTAATTTCCTAGATAGGTTGGGGGGGGGGGTTTTAAGAAAAAAGGTACAAACAAATACTATTATGTGCAACTAGAAAAACCTCTAACCGAAGATAGCCACCACATGAGCTAAAGGATTAATTATATTAGCTGGCACAAGTAGAAGGCTATCTCATAGTGAAGATTGGGGGCGGGGGAGGAAAGGGTAGCCAAGCTTTGTCCACCTCTTTTCCCCTTCTCCACCAGGAGGTGGGGTTTTGGGTTTGGGAGGCAAGAATGAGGAGAAATGGGCCATGTGCTGTGATTGGGGGATGGGACAAGCTTACTTTCTTCTCTCCCCACGCCTCCTGAAATCTCTTTTCAGCTGCTCCAGCAGCTCACAGGTATTCCTTTGTGCAGCGCGTGTGGCGGTGGTGGTACCAATCTAAGAATTAAAATGTTCCTTTTTTTATTATTATTTTTAGGCATGCTACCAACATTTTTGAGGAATATAAAAGAGACAGGAAAAGGCAATTTTTTAAACTTGTATCTTGCCAAAAGCTGAACAAAATTTCATGGGACAAAGAAAAAGCACTTCCCCAGCCCAAGGGCATTCCTCCTGCCAAATATGAAAAGCCTACTGCGTACCAAGGAATAGTGAGAGGCTGTCAAGTAAAGATCATGAGAATCCATAAAGATCGCAAGAATCTTATAATAGAAAGTGTTAGGCAGTGTAAATATGGGGATTGCAACCAGCTTCCCCTACAATACAAGTCTTCAATTACATGTTCACCTACATTTTTCCTCAAAACCCTTGCCTTTGGACCCTTAGAACATTGGACAATAAAGCAAGGTTATGGAGTGCATTTGTTGAGGGGTCCAAAGCACCCCTCTTATGCACTGCACTAATTGGCTAGAGTGTCATGCATAAGCCTGGGATTCACTGTAAAAGTTTTAAGGCCTGTAGCAAATGAAGCAGGATTCTGCTGGAAAAGAATAAATACCTTTGTAACTAATGCACTGGACTAGGAACCTAGCAATATGGGTTCTATTCCTGCCTCCGCTGCAGACTTCTCATGTGACCTTGGGCAACTCATTTAGACCCTGATTCAGCAAAGCACTTAGCACATACTTAACTTTAAGCACTGGTATATTTCCACTGAATTTGAGGAGATTACTCGTATGCCTGAAGTTAAGCACATTCTTAATAGTTTTACTGAATTCTGGAATCTTAACCTGTGCCTCAGTGCCACATCTGTAAAATGGTAGTAATAAGGTCCTTCCTGGTCCTATGGGGATGTTCTGGGAATAAATTAATCAAGATATACTACAGTTATGACAGCCATAGAAAAAAAAATCTAGAAAAAAAAATCTGAGACAGAATCAGAGCCACTGTGTAGTCATTTAAGAATACTGTATGTTGATCTGGGTATTAGGATGTTAACAGTATGAATATGTTGGTTTAATCTAATCAGAGGCTGTAAGGAAAAACAAGCAGGAAGGAAAAACAAAGTCTCAAGATATTCCACTTCTCCACAAACACTTGAGAGTTAAGAGAGAATGTCAGGACAGAAAAAGGTCCTCACACACTGAAGATCAAAAGTTGTGGCAGGTTAAAAAAGGAACACTGTCTCAAGAGAGGGGAAGTTGTTTGGGGGAACCAGAGGAAGACTGCTGGGGATGTCTGAAGAAGTTAAGACTGTCTAGGTAAGACACACATTCATGTACTCCAGTGGTTTTCAACTTTTCATTTGCGGACCCCTAAAAATGTTCAAATGGAGGTGCAGACCTCTTTAGAAATTCAGTCTGTAGTGTGCATCCCATACCATACAAGTCTTGGGCTATGTCTACACTAGCACTTTTGTCGGCAAAACTTTTGTCGGTCAGGGGTGTGAAAAAAACCCACACCCTTGACTGAAGCACGTTTCACTGACAAAAGCGCCAGTGTAGACAGCACTATGTCAGTGGGAGACATGCTCCCACCGACATAGCTACCACTGCTCTTTGTGGGTGGTTTAATTATGCCGGTGGGAAAGCTCTCTCTCATCAGAATAGAGCGGCTACACAGGAGACCATACAGCAGTGCAGCTGCAGTAGTACAGCTCTGTCGCTGTAAAGTCCGTAATGTAGACATAGCCTTAGACCAGGGGTGGGCAAACTACAGCCCGTGGGACCGTCCTGCCCGGCCCCCGAGCTCCTGGCCCAGGAGGCTATTCCCCCTCCCCCACAGCCTCAGCTCGCTCGCTCTGCTGCTGGCGCAATGCTCTGGGCAGTGGGGCTGTGAACTCCTGGGGAGCCCCGCCTGACCCGGTCTCTGTGCTGCGTGGTGGCAGCGTGGCCCAGCTCCAGCCGGGAGGCGCGGCTGTAGCGTCGCCAGCCACCAGTGCTCCAAGCAGCGCGGTAAGGAGGCAGGAAGCAGGGAGGGGTGGATAGAGGGCAGGGGAGTTTGGGGTGGTGGTCAGGGGGCGGGGAAGTGGATGGTGGTTGGGGTGGAAACGGAGTTGAATGGGGGCAGGGGTCCCGGGGGGCAGTCAGGAAGGAGGGGGGGTTGGATGGGGCGGCAAGGGGCAGGAGTTTCAGGGGTAGTCAGGGAATGGGGAAAAGGGATGGTTGGATGGGGCAGGGGTCCCGGCGGGGGCTGTCAGATATGAGAGGAGGGGTTGGATGGGGTGGCGGGGGTCTAGGGGCAGTCAGGGGACAGGGAGTGGGGGTGTGTGGATGGGGCAGGAGTCCGGGGGGGTGGGGGGAGATAGGAGGTGGGGGCCAGGCCACAACCTCCTCCCCTAACCAGCCCTTCATACAATTTACGAAACCCGATGCAGCCCTTAGGCCAAAAAGTTTGCCCCCCCCGCCTTAGACTGAAAACGGATGGAACAGAATTCAACTATAAATGTTGCACATGCCTGGCACAGCACTTGATGCAGCGTGAAAAAGGCATTAAACTGTGAGCTTTTATGGTAACGACAAGACTTCCAGGTTTTGACCAGTAGGTGGGGATATTCACATACTTTTGCTTGATCAGAACAATTGAATGCCTTTTGGGGATCTGAGTAGCAGCCGTGTTAGTCTGTATCCGCAAAAAGAACAGGAGTACTTGTGGCACCTTAAAGACTAACAAATTTATTTTAGCATGAGCTTTCGTGAGCTACAGCTCACTTCTTCGGATGCACAGAATGGAACACACAGACAGGAGATATTTATACATACAGAGAACATGAAAAGGTGGAAGTATGCATAACAACAGGAAAAGTCTAATCAATTGAGATGAGCTATCATCACCAGGAGGAAAAAAAAATTTTGAAGTGATAATTAAGATGGCCCATAGAAGGTGTGAGGAGAACTTAACATAGGGAAATAGATTCAATTAGTGTAATGACCCAACCATTCCCAGTCTCTGTTTAGGCCAGTGTTAATTGTATCTAATTTGCATATTAATTTGAGTTCAGCAGTTTCTCTTTGGAGTCTGTTTTTGAAGTTTTTTTGTTGCAAAACTGCCACCTTCAAGTCTGTCACTGAGTGGTTAGAGCGGTTGAAGTGTTCTCCCACTGGTTTTTGAATGTTATGATTCCTGATGTCAGATTTGTGTCCATTTATTCTTTTGCGTAGAGACTGTCCGGTTTGGCCAATGGACATGGCAGAGGGGCATTGCTGGCATATATCACGTTGGTAGATGTGCAAGTGTACAAGCCCCTGATGGTGTGTCTGATGTGATTAGGTCCTATGATGGTGTCACTTGAATGGATATGTGGACAGAGCTGGCATCGGGCTTTGTTGCAAGGACAGGTTCCTGGGTTAGTGTTTATGTTGTATGGTGTGCGGTTGCAGGTGAGTATTTGCTTCAGGTTGGGAGGCTGTCTATAAGCGAGGACTGGCCTGTCTCCCAAGATCTGTGAGAGTGAGGGATCATCTTTAAGGATAGGTTGTAAATCTTTGAAGATGCGCTGGAGAGGTTTTAGTTGGGGGCTGTAGGTGATGGCTAGTGGCATTCTGTTATTTTCTTTTTTAGGCCTGTCCTGTAGTAGGTGGCTTCTGGGTACTCTTCTGGCTCTGTCAATCTGTTTTTTCAAAATCAGATTTTCCACCTTTTCATGTTCTCTGTATGTATAAATATCTCCTGTCTGTGTGTTCCATTCTATGCATCCGAAGAAGTGAGCTGTAGCTCACGAAAGCTCATGCTAAAATAAATTTGTTAGTCTTTAAGGTGCCACAAGTACTCCTGTTCTTTCTGGGGATCTGACACTTGATTTTCATAGTCACCCTTTGCTGACCCATTAGACACAGTATGCGGACCTCCAGGGGTACATGGACCACAGAATGAAAACCACTGGTGTAGACTGTTTTAAAATCCTTTTTTCCCCTCTTATGCTCTGTACCTACTAAAATAAAAAATTCTTTAGTTTTAAGAAGGCTGTTTTATCACTGTGTACCAGTGGTTACAGGCTCCTGAAGGGAAGAACCGCAGGGGTCCAAACACAGTTGGACTGGCTGGATAAGCTCAGTTGATACAGAGTACTGTAGCTCAGGGCACGGACAGAGTGGGAGAAGTGCAGAATTCCATCCTGTGATAGGAAAGGCATGACGCTTTAGACCTGAAGGGGTGCCTTCAAAGACCAGAAAGGGGACAGAGGTACTGCTAGCCCGGTAACCATCTGAAAAGTAGTTTCCTTATTTAGTGAAGGAGCTGGATGGGGTGCAATAAATGAAATATGGGGTGAAATGATTAGAACAGGCAGTTGTCACTCCTCAAGCACTTTTCAAACTGCACATTGAATAAGGCCAAGGTTCTGAGGAAAAATAGTAGGTGATCATAACAGACACAAGGTGACAGTTATAATTGCACAAGCTGCTTTAGTTTTATTATTTCATGACTTGAGTGTTTTTGTTTGCAACCTTAATGTTCTTTTAACGTAGTAGTTTCATATGGATATTATGTTGTGTTCTAACTTGAAAAAACAAAGAATGCTTTTAATTAGCTTAAACAGCCTAAGGAGCCTACTGTCCCCTTCAGGTACACACATACCTGACTTCCATTATCACTAATAGGAATTACAGAAGCATCAAAAGAACTTTCTTGTGACTATACATTCTTATTTCTCAACCATAACAATATTCGTTGTTATTGCTCTGGGCATTGTCATTGTGCAACAGAGACTTCCATGGTCTCAGGTATTGATAAAGGTGATCTACAAAAAAATGTATTCCCACTTCCCCCACCCCCACTTATCTTCTTGTTTTTACCTTAGAAAAAACAGGAAAGTAAAAAGTCTGCTCTTTCTATGGTTGGATTTGTAACATTAAAAAAGCATAAAACTGACCAAACCTTTATACATTGCAAATGTGGCAAAACTGGAGTACAAAACCCCTCTCCATTATTCTTTGCAAGCTGCCTTTAAATTAACACTGACTCCTGAAGCAGTTCTCCTATAGCTTTGAATGAAGAGCGTTTCAGTGGCAGATTGAAACGAGTAATCTGAAAACCACTTTCTGATTCCAAAAGGCTTCAAACTGCACACAGACAGAAGAAATCCCCCACAAGTCAAACAAGAGAAAAGAGGAGCTTTCTAATTATTGGACTGCTGAAAAATATACCACATGACGCTGTCATATGTAACAGGTATAATAGGTCACTTTGAATATAGTAGTGCTGAGACTATCATATATACTCGATCATAAGCCGGTTCGTTTATAAGCCGACCCCAAGATGGATAAGTAAAAATGGAAAAGTTTTATGATCCATTCATAAGCTGACCCTATAATTCAGGGGTCAGCAAACTCTGGCTCCCAGGCCATCAGGATAAGCTACTGGCGGGCCAAGATATTTTATTTACCTCGAGCGCCTGCAGGCACGGAGGTAAACCTAAGTAAACAATGTGTCCTGGTGGGCCAGCTGCTTACCCTGGAGGGCTGGGACAGCAACTGGTGGGGAAATTTGGGGGGGGGGGGGGTGGAGCTGGGGGTCAGAGGAGTAACCCCTGTGACCACCCCCCACATGACCCCATCCCTAGCCTGGGACCCCCACACTCTCCCCATCCCATCCCTTCCCACCTTATCTGGGGAGGATGTCTCTGGCCTGGCTGGAGCTGCTCTAGCAAGCTGGGCAGTGCAGCCGCAGCATGCTCCAGCGGGCTGGGTGGCATGGCCACAGCCTGCTCTGGGGGGTAGGGCCGAGCGGTACGGCTTCAGCCTGCCAGCCCCGGAGCTGCAGCTGCTTCAGAGGCTGGGGGGAGAGCAGCGTGGCCAGAAGCGGAGACACTCTGGCCCCACCTCTTCCCTTCTGGCTCTGCTGCCTCTCCTTTCTCCCTCTGTTGGGGAGAGGGGCTGTGTCCCACCTCTCCCTCTCTACACCCGTTCATAAGTCGACCCCCTTCTCTGGTGCTTCCCTTTTTTACTAAAAAAATTTGACTTATGATCGAGTATATACAGTAATAAATGTTTAACTATTTCACAGTATCTGGAATACAGTTATTTCTCTTACCATACCAAAATAAAAAAAATCTGCACTATATCATTTGCATTCCAGGGTGCCGTAATGTGCACCTATGTCTTTTATTGTTAGTATAATCATTCTGTTTAAGTCACAATTTCTAGGCTTAGAGCAGTATGTACATACTGATATCTGAAGCCTTTGTTGGAAAATCTCTATGCCAGGTCCAATTACACAGTATCATTAAACATTAACTTGATAATCTTATATTGTGAATGTACTGAAGAATTTCAGAGGGTGAAAATTATATATACATTTTAATACATGGTTTAGAACAGGGTTTTCAACCTTTTTCCTTCTGAGGCCCCCACCAACATGCTGTAAAAACTCCACAGCCCACCTGTACCACAATAACTGGTTTTCTGCATATAAAAGTCAAGGTTGGCATTAGCGGGTAGCAAGCAGGGCAATTGCCTGAGACCCATGCCACAGGGGCCCCGGTGAAGCTACATTGCTCAGACTTTAGCTTCAGCCCCAGGCAGTGGGACTCAGGGCCCCAGGCTTCAGTCCCATGTAATGGGGCTTCGTCTTTCTGCCCCGGGCCCCAGCAAGTTTAACACTGGCCCTGCTTGGTGTCCCCCCTGAAACCTGCTCGTGGCCCTCCAGTGGGTCCTGGACCCTTGGTAGAGAACCACTGGTTTAGAATAAACTCCTACCATCTTGAAAATGAAATTAGGTAACTTAGTAAATGGTTTATTCTGTCACATATTCATTTTGTTATTTTAGTGTTGCTGTTAGGCTATGACTACACTGCACTTTTGTCTGCAGGGATGTGGAAAATCCACACACACCCCGACCAACAAAAAGCACCAGTATGGACGGCTTTTTGTTGGCGGGAGATGCTCTCCTACCAACAAAACTACCGCTGCTTGTTGGGGGTGGTTTTATTTTTCTGGCAGGAGAGCTCTAGCCTGCTGGCAAAGAGTAGCTTCATGGGAGTCCTTACAGCTGTGCCGCTGTAAAGTATGCAGGTAGACAGACTCAGTATCAATTCTGATCCAACCTCTACCAAAAAAAATTAATCATTCACATTGAAAACAGATCAGTTTAAATTTTGGCCCAAATAATCTATCCTTCTGTTTCAGGGGAGACAAATCTTAAAATCACATAAGGCAAGCAATTATTTACAGTAGACTCTCAGAGTTACGAACTCCCCAGTCAACAACACACCTCACTTGGAACCGAAAGTACGCAGACAGTAACAGAGACACAAAAAAAGAAAATACAATATAGTACTATGTTAAATGTAAATTACTAAAAAAATAAAGGGAAAAGGTTTTTTAAAAAGATTTGACAAGATAAGGAAACTGTTTCTGTGCGTGTTTCATTTAAATTAAGATGGTTAAAAACAGCATTTTTCTTCTCCATAGTAAAATTTCAAAACCGAATTAATGTTCAGTTATAAACTTTCGAAAGAACAATCACGATTTTTTCACAGTTACAAACATTTCAGAGTTAGGAACAACCTCCACTCCTGAGGTGTTTGTAACTCTGAGGTTCTACTGTAGAATACTTTTTTGCCCCAGCTAGTATCTCTAAGTATTTCAACTTTGTTGAAACTAAATGGATTTTTTCCAAGGTCCATACAAATTCATTCCAGCGAAAAGATCTTTGATAGGTTTCAGTCAGAAGCGCATTTATTTTACAGCAATTATTTTGGGAGAGGGAGGTTTATACCTATGCCATCACAAATAGCTGTCCCTCAGTTTACACTCATTCCTGCATCAGTAGATTTCCTTTCTCCTCCAAATGGCAGTTGATTTTATATTTTGCAAATATTTCAGCATTATCCTGAATTAAATATCATTTAAGTGCCCTTCTCATAGATTGTATTGCCAGTTTATGTTTTCATATATATTGCTGTACTCTCTACTTATTAATTGCTCCCCTACATTGTTTATTTATATTTAATTATTTTTAATATTTAAAAAAATAAGCTCTTAATGTACACAGAAATTATCGTTGACTGTGTGCATATTACTGGAAGTGAATACTAACAATATCAAAACTGTTATCTTTGGGCTCTCAAAAACCATGATTCCAAGCTAGAGTTTGGTATAGTCTGCAGGCAATTATAGAAGATTTTCCTAACATGGCAAACAAACCTCAATCAAAAGGAGAACTGTATCTCATATTTTATTACTTTGTTTATACCATTCTTTCTTCCCTCCCCCTAGCCCAGAATTATACCTTTCAAGCAGAGTTGATATTGGGACTCATGTTTAAAAAAAATTAGGTGCATAAATACGGTCTTGATTTTTGCTTATGCCATAGTTATCAGGATTGCAAAGTCAACTCTAATCGTGCAAAAATCATCATCTTAGCTATCTGCACACTGAAACTGAAAGCACAAAAGAAGCTTGTATTTTGCATGCCTAATTTATTAGTTTCTAGATCGTGGAAAATATTTATTGAGCAGCCCTGAAACTCCCACTCCAAAGCCAGATATGGAGAGTGTCGAATCCGACCACATGCAGACTCTAATCATGTTTATTACAGCAGGACAAACTAGGAATAGGGCCCCACTATGCTAGCCACTGTACAGAGTAGCACATGGTCCTTGCCTTTAAGAGTTTACAATCAAAATTGACAAGACGGGGGGGGGGGGGGGGGGGAGAGAACTATAAATGGAGTTGGTAACAACTATTATTAAGGTTGCCCAAAACTTCCCATTATAAGACCTTGATTTAAGTTCCTTATAACTTTGCCAAACATTAACCAATTTGGGATACCTAGGACCTGATTTTTCAAAGTACTCAGCATTTATGTAGTACTTCATATGTTCAAAGCACAATTTCCATTGACTTCAGTTGCTGCTGGAGTGATCAACATTTCTGCAGGTCTGACCACAGAGTCTCAAGATGGGCACCCAGAAAGTGAGGAACACACAATTGTGAGAAGTCTGGTTTAAGTAACTTGCCTAGCATCGCACAGGAATTCTGTGGCAGAAGCAGGGAACAAATCCAGTTCTCCAGGAAAGCATTTATCAGCCTTAAGTCTGAGATAGTCCTCCTCCAATCCCCACTTCAGTCTTACACACTTCCCAACTTTTCTAATAAATGAGGCAAGGACCCTACAGACAACAACCTCCTTCAGTACACAACCCTGATTTCCCCAGAGAATAGTGGAAAAAATAGTACTTTGTCACGGCTGTAGCATAATGCACAAACACAGGGGGGCTGAATTAAGGCAACCTTAATACTGGCATTTCCTAACTTTTGAGTGCTTTACTTTGCAAACTTAATATTTTAATGTAACTTGTGTGTGTGTGTAATATAATACACAACTAGGGTAACCAGACAGCAAGTGTGAAAAATCAGGACGGGGGTGGAGGGTAATAGGAGCCTATATAAGAAAAAGACCCAAAAATCGGGACTGTCCCTATAAAATCGGGACATCTGGTTACCCTATACACAACCAAAGTAAACCATGTGATGGCAACAAATGTTATATCAATTCCAAGATTTTTTTTTCGGGGGGAGGGGGGGAGAGGGAACGGTAGGTTTAGTTAGGAGGGGATAAAGTGGCAAGAAATGTGAAGGTAGGAAAGGGGAGCAAGATGAGGGTAAGGACAGATATGGAGTAAAGCTGAGTTGAAGAGACTGAGGGAGAGTTGGACAAACTGTTGAACAGCACAAGGCACAAAGTCCAGTCAAAACTGTAGAAAGTTCTCTGAACGTCTGATGGTCTTCCCTTTGGCTGCTTCTACAGCTGCTCCCTGTACAGTTCTAAGTCTGAGCGTACGCTGGGATTGGTGTGGCCACCATTTTATTCCATTCCCCCTCTTCCCTCCCCGCCCCCCCAACCCTAACCCCCAGAATCCCTGCTTTGGCTGTTTCTGCAGCTGCACCTTCTGGCTGGAATCTCTAGCTGATTCCTCTCTGCAGCCTCTGCATGTTGATAGAAACCATCTTTTAGCCCCACCTCTACAGCACACTCCCTTGCTTAACACACTTTTTTCTTCTTGGAACAGGATGCAGTTGTGAGGCTGTTACCATATTACTGCTAAGAAACAACAAATCTGATTGAACATGAAAACATTATGCGGTGTGGTATGCTCAGTTCAGATAAGAAATAATTTACAATACAGTCAGGGAGGGGGTGTTATTTTTTGTATTTTTAACCAATAAACCAGAATTAACCACATAATGTTTAACATTGAAGACTTAAACACAGCCTCAGACACAATATTTCTGAATCCCTGGGGAAAAAAAAAAAAAAACAGTACCAATTTTAAGATTACAGGTATAACAAAATGAACAAAAATCTAGCATACAGCATACTTTATGCAACTTTCAAGAACTGCGTTAGTAAGCTATTCAATACTAAAGAGAAAAGCTTTGAAACAAGATTCAGGGGAGGTTTTACACTCCATGCCCTACTGTACCCATGTTTGCAAAGTTCACATAGTTGTAAAATCAATTGCTGTCAAAGTCCAAGATGCAATACCAAAATTCAGGTGTCCTTACGGCTCTCCCTACCACCTCTTGCCATACACTATTTTAAACTGTCAAGTATCAAAGGGGTAGCCTTGTTAGTCTGGATCTGTAAAAGCAGCAAAGAATCCTGTGGCACCTTATAGACTAACAGACGTTTTGGAGCATGAGCTTTCATGGGTGAATACCCACTTCGTCGGATGCATGTAGTGGAAATTTCCAGGGGCAGGTATATATATGCAAGCAAGAAGCACTATATGCATCCGACGAAGTGGGTATTCACCCACGAAAGCTCATGCTCCAAAATGTCTGTTAGTCTATAAGGTGCCACAGGATTCTTTGCTATTTTAAACTGCAATTTTGTAAGCATTTAGCAGGGAAGCAAGTGCAGTCAGCTATAGTACTTCACCCACATTAAGAAAAAATGTTCAGCCAGCAAACACTGAATTCTTATGATTTAGGATTTTTTGCTTTGGGGAGGGATGGCTTTGAAACCCCTCCCCCATCACAATGCAACAAGAAATGAAGTGGTTGAGACTTGTGTTCCCTCCAAAGCTTAGTGCTAACTCCAGCATTAGGAAAAAATCAATGTAGAGAACAAAAAATGAAGCACTCTCCCTCCTCTAAATATTACGAGAAAGCCATCCATTTCTGCAGAATTAAAACTTTAATTTAAACAATATTAATAAACTACCTTTATAGATGTATTGATAAACTTCCAAAAAGTAACCCACACAGAAAGCTGTACTACTGGGTTATGAGTCTGCAGACAGACTAAGTGCCTCTGTTAATGCTCACTGCTTTGCCAAGCAGCAGCAGAATGAAAGCCAGTGAAGACTTCAGTGGGTTTCACTACTGCTTTTCAGAACCCTGGAGGACAATGGTGAAACTCTCATGGAAAGAATCATGTTGATTTCACTTTGCTGCTGCTTGAGAAACCTCAAAGCAGCAGTAGTCTGGCACTGGAGTTACTCATGGGAAAGGAGAAACCAAACTAAGTGAGCAATAGATTCATTAGAACAGGGGTTCTCAAACTGGGGGTCAGGACCCCTCAGGGGATCGCAAGGTTATTACACGGGGGGAGTCGCAAGTTGTCAACCTCCACCCCAAACCCCACTTTGCCTCCAGCATTTATAATGGTGTTAAATATATAAAAAAAGTGTTTTTAATGTATATGGGGGGGTCACACTCAGAGACTTGCTATGTGAAAGGGGTCACCAGTAAAAAGATTTGAGAGCCACTGCATTAGAACAAGTAACCATGACACTTATAGTAGCTAGAACTCTGGGAGAAGAGTAGCATAACACAGACAACCCTTCCACACAGACCCTAGCTGAACAGCCAGCAGGCTCTGGAGTTACAGGAAGGAAGATAAGGAAACCCTTCCAGCAGCCAAGGCTGGGGAAAGCATGAAAATTACAGATATCTGCTAGCCAGAAGACAGAACCATAAGCAGGGCCTAGACCAGGAATGGGCAAACTATGGCCTGGGGGCTGCATCTGGCCCTTCAGACATTTTAATCCAGCCTTTGAGCTCCTGCTGGGGAGTGGGGTCCAGGGCTTGCCCCACTCCGGTACTCCAGCTGGGAAGCAGTGTCAAGGGCTTGCTTTACTCAGCACGGCTCCCACAAGCGACAGCATATCCCCCTTCCAGCTCCCACGTGTAGGGGCAGCCAGGGGGCTCTGTACGCCGCCCCTGCACCAAGTGCCACCCCCACAGCTCCCATTGGACAGGAACCACAGTGCCTGAGGATGGGACAGCGCGCAGAGCACCTGGCCATGCCTCCGTGTAGGAGGCGGAGGAGGGACATGCCGCTGCTTGAAGTAAGCCTGCACCCCTGGATCCCGCTATGCCCCAACCTCCTGCCCCAGCCCTGATCTCCCTCCTGCCCTCCAAACCCCTTGGTCCCAGCCCGGAGCACCCTCCTGCAGCCCCAACTCCTCATGTCCAGTCCCACCCCATAGCCCACACTCCAAGTGGGAGCCCTCACATTCACCTGTACCTCAACCCCCAATTTCTTGAGCATTCATGGCCCACCATACAATTTACATACCCAGATGTGGCCCTTGAGCAAAAAAGTTTGCCCACCCCAGCCTAAACAGAACCCTTATAATAATCTCAGAACCAGCACTCTTCCCTTCCCAGCAACTGAAGTTGAGGGAAAAGACTGTTTCTCATCAAAAGCTTGGTGGAACCACAAGACCTTGCACATCTCCTCCCATTCTATACCTAACTCTGGCTAGGATATTCACTCCTATATTTAGCAGGTGTCCTATAATTTTTTCTAGCCCTTCCCAAAAGATATATATAAAAGCAGACATTAAAAATCAGTAAAAGTGCAACCTCTCTCAGTATTGCTTCCATATTTTCCAGAATATACACTTACATTTACAATTTTAGGACTGTAAAACTGTTGTGATGAGTGAAGATCAGAAAAGACCACAATTATTTTAAGGTCCATCATACCTGAATTGTGCCACACCCAAGGCTGAACACCTGCCCCCTCAATTGTGCTGCTGGTAGAAAACAGAGCAGCTGGTGGAAAAAAACAATAAAACTTGAATGAAGTGGCATAACTTTAAAAAGAAAGATTCCTTGAAGGCATAGTAGCAGCATAATGGGCTGAAGAACTGATTAAGGCAGAGGTGGGCAAACTATGGCCTGTAGGCAAAATCTGGCCCGCCAGTCGTTTTAATCCTGTAGCCTGCACCCCTGAGCCTCTCCCTGTGCCCCAACCCCGATCGTTCTCTTGCCCTTTGAACCCCTCCATCCCAGCCCAGAGCACCCTCCTGCACCCCAAACCCTTCATCCCCAGCCCCACTCCAGAGCCTGCACCTCCACTGCACCGGAGCCCTCATTCCCCTTCCCTCCGGCACACTTTTCCCCCACCCCAGCCCGGAGCTCCCTGAGCACCCTCCTGCACCCTGAACTCATTTCTGGCCCCACCCCAGAGCCCGCACCCCCAACCAGAGCCCTCACCTCCTCCCGCACCCAACCCCAATTTTGTGAGCATTCATGGCCCACCATACAATTTCTATTCCCAGATGTGGCCCTTGGGCCAGTAACTTTGCCCACCCCTGCATTAAGGGCTGGTCTACACTAGAGAACTAGGTTGACCTAGCTATATTGCTTGAGAGATGTAGCTAAGCTGACCTAAGCTTCAGCAAAGACAGTATTGGGTTGAAGGACGAATTCTTCTGTCAAACTAGCTGCCACCTCTTGGAGAGGTGGATTTACTACAGTGATTGAAGAACTCCTTCCATCACGGTAGAATCTATGCTATAGAATTACAGCTTCAGTGATGCAGCTGTGCTACTGTAGCATTTCTAGTGTAGACATTCCCTAAGATACTGATTCAGAGTAAATACATTTAAAAAACTTAAAGGGATTGAGCTATAATCCAGTCCTGCATTTCTATGATTTGTTCATATTTCTGAACCAGAATAAATACATTAACAATTATCAATTGAATTACAATATTATAAGCAAAAAGAAAGCCGTCTGATGGATAAAGGTCAAAATTAACACTTACACACCTAAAGTTAAGTGTGCAGTCTTCAGTAACTATTATCACTGTCTAATGAAAACAAATGCCTTACTGAAGATGGATATTGTTTGTGTATTTACACCAGTTCTAATTGTTTTGCCCAAATAGGGAACATCCCAAGATTTTTTTAAAAAGTGAGTTTCTCAAATATGCTCAGTTTTTAGATTCATACAGTTCATTTGAACAAAACTCATGCACTATAATTATATTTAAAACATTTTCTATACCAAAGCCTTTAGTCTCATCTGTCAACATTCATAGTTTAAAAATAAATTTAAAAAGTATGTGTTATATCTTGCATAATAAGAAAATAAACACTGAAGTAGTAAGTGTTCAAAGCTTTTCTGTACCCCTCTATACCATCACCATCCATTTTTAACTTTTACACTGAAGAAACAAAAAATGTATCATCAAAAAAAGACCACAGACTTAAACTAAACAACCAAAGATGCTGATGGATAATTTGGTGATCTTTATGCCTCAGAGACAGCAACTGGTTTTGTTTTGTTAAACCTTCATGCCTCCTAGAAAAATCTTATATTTAAACAGATTTTGTTTCAAAGTGTTCATCTTCTATGTTTTCCCCTTTTGTACCAACATGTTTGATTAAAAACCATGTGTGACTTTATCAGTTGGCTAACCAGGTGGAAGGGACCAGTTATGGGAAAAAGTTATATTTAAATCTTTGTACAACAGTAAAAAAAAAAAAAGAGAGAAGGGACAAGGCATTTTACAAATCTCAAATTTCATATTAACTATACATAATGAGAGCTTCCAGACTTCTTGATCACCAGACTAAACACTCCTTTACGAGGGAGTGTGAAATTATTAGCTGTTCAGACTAAACATTTACCTTTTACAAGCCAGAAAACAAATAGACAGGATATTCTAGATGGAAAGTAATTTCAAGGTAACAAAAATAATTTCCCTAGAATTATCTAGTTTAAAGCTCTCACATGGTACATTATGGCCACTCAAATCAAGTGTACCAGGCTCAGGACATGGCAGATTAACTCATTGTGGGAGTCTATACAGATGGTAAGAGGTTTCGTCAGTCCTTCATCACAAACAAAATCAGCACTGGCACACAGCAAATTCCAAATTACAGCTCCTCTAGCAGCAATACAGCCAGCAAAGGAGAGGGTCTCTCTGGCCAGGGCGGGGAGTGGAATTACTCTCTCCCTACCCTGTGCATACAGGTAGATAAAGTATGTATGTAAGATGCAGGAGATAATTTTCCTGCTCTGCTCACAGTGATGAGGCCTCAGCTGTAGTACAGTGTCCAATTCTGGATGCCACACTTTAGGAAATATGTGGACAAATTGGATACCGTCCAGAAGAGAGAAAAAAATGACAAAAGGTTTTAAAAAAAAACCCACACACATGGCCAATGAGGAAAAGTTAAAAAAAAATGGACATGTTTAGTATTGAAAAAAAGACTAAAGGGGATGGGATAACAGTCTTCAAGTACGTTAAGGGCTGTTATAAAGAGTACAGTGATCAATTGTTCTCCATTTCCACTGAAGGTAAGATAAGAAATAATGGGCTTAATCTGCAGCAAGAGAGATTTAGATTGGATCATAGGAAACCATTTCTAACTAAAAAGGGCAGTTAAACTCTGGAATAGGCTTCAAGGGAGGTTTTAGAATCCCCATCATTGGAGGTTTTTAAGAAGAGGTTGGATAAATATCTATCAGGGATGGTCTCCGTTTACACGGTCCTGCCTCAATGCAGGGGGTTAGACTTGTTGATCTCTCAAGCTCTGGTCTAGCCCTATGATCTCATAGAGAAGAGGAGCAGGCTGGATTTTTGCATTTTTATACTTTTACTGATGGGAAGAGATTTGATTTTTGATGTTCATTACTTCTTTAACTTTATTTCCAGGGTGGTTGGTGGTTTTCCTCTTTCCTTCTGTGTTCTTTGTTCTCTTTTAACATGTTTACATTATGCATAAAAAGGTTAAATTCCATTACATTTCTAAGAGCTGTTTGGGAAAGGATTTTTATTTACCAAAAATAGAAACAATTTTCAGACTTTTCAATGGAGAAGAATTTAGACACAATACACAAACTCCATTTAACAAAGATCAAGAAGGAGCATAAGAAGGCACTAACACACTAAGTGAATTGCAAAGGAAAAATTGGGCTTATTACTCTCTTGCTTCTTTATGATGTATAAAGATGGTGAAAGGGGTTCCCTCCAAATTCTTTCAAGAGGTTTTTCCCCCCTCCTGCTTGGTTTTCTTTTTCTTTTCTTTTTTAAAGTTACAAATTCAGGTCCTATCTCACCTGGAAAACTAAGATGACTGGAATTAGAGAAGTGTCCACATCACAAAAAGAGTGAAAATTAAGCTATGAAGGTCATAGTGGTCACACTATTCAAAACATCAGTTTTCATTTTTGCTAGCTCTATTTAACTGCAATAACTATCTTTTCACCATTGTCCATCCACGTAAGAGGCAAAATTTAACAATACACCTGTTCCAAACCATCCACAAGGGCAAAACCCAGGGATGGCCAGAATTTATTTCCTCATATTTCTAAGAGTTTGTCTACACTTAAAAGTTTTGCTGCCTTAACTATGCTGGCATTATTAAAGTGGTAAAAACATCACTATTCTGGATGTTCTTACATCAGTATAGAAGTGCTTCTACGAATAGAACTTCTTCAGATTTAGGAACCAAAAGAAGCTATATCAATATAAAGCATTTTATATCAGTATAGCTATCTATACTAGGGCTTGTCGCTGAATAACTTTGTGGGGGGGGGAATAAGAACACCCCTTACCAACATATAGCTGTGCTGGTAAAATTAAGTGTAGGCAAGACCTAAGGTAAAAGCAAATAACTTTCTTTTTACAGGGATCTTTCAGGCCACTTTTTTTTTTAAATTAAAAGTGGGGGGGGGGGCAAACAGAAAATGGTGCAAATCCACTTTTTAATTATTCCTCCGGTCTCCTTTACCACCACCCAAGATGGTTGTTTTTTGGTTTTCTTTTTTAAAAACTAAGTTTGGTGAGCTTCAGGAAGCAATGCAAGACTTCCATTTATCCAGACCTTAATTAGCTGAGAAGAGCCCACTGCAGTATAATATATTGCTTTAACTTCATAAGAACAAAAATGTTATCACTTTTTAAAACAACCAGGTGTTAAGAGATAGAGATGTTTCTAAAACATAAAATAAAGCTCATATGAGTAAATATTTCATAGAAATAAGATTAGTCAATTTTTATAGCCCTTTCACACTAAAAAAAGCCAGAAATCTATTTGTTCGAAGTTGATGTTTGTGTTCTTGAAACTACAACTCAGTCAAATGGGACTGTTTGTTTACAAAGCATGCCAATAATACAAAGATAAAATATAGCACCACATCTTACAAAAAATAGGGAGCAAATAAAAAATAGTTAGGATACAATACAGTCAAAGAAAAGCCTTACTACTATGATACTTACAAATCACTAGACACTATAGTATATTTTTATGTCTACATATCAACACAAAATAGGATGCAATGAACAACTCACTCACAATTAACTATTTTCCTGAGTCAAAGTAGAAAGAACAAGAGAGTTTTCACATTCTTCTACATTAATTGCTTTTAAAATACATCTGGGCATGGGTCAAGATATGTTTCTACAACCTAGGCGGAACCTAATACATGATAATACTCTAGAGTTTTATTAGCTCCAAACTGTTTGGACAGCTCTATAACTACTTTTATTCTTATTTTACAGCTTACCATACCAGACAGGTGAACAAAACAGCCTACATAAAATGGTAAACAAGTACTTGATTCAATTAGAAGCTCCAGATCCTACATGTGAAAAAGTTGTTTGCTATTCTGTCAATCATTTGTTAAATATATCCTCTCAAGTATCCAGAAAGTATGTTCTAGAGGGTGTTGTCAAAGAATTCCACCTCTATTTGGCAAGCCAGATGCCCACACCATCTCATGCACACATTTTCCTGAACTATAAAGATTTTTTTTTATAGGGATGCTTATACAATGGCTCCAATTCCATGAACCTAACTGCAAACTCCACTTCAAAAGAGGTCTTCCTCATAATAGACTTCTTGGTCCACAGGAAGAGCAATGTCCACTTATAAAATGCTGATGCAACCAGGATTTATGGCAAGTCTGGAAAATCAAATTGTGAGTTCATGAGGCTTACTATTATTTGTGACAGACCTATACTTGTGCAGAAAGATAGATGCTATCAAGAGAAAGAGAACATGTAAATAAGAGACAAAACTAACCTTCTGCACTATCATGTGCACAAAGCAAAATATTGTACAAGATTGATTAAAAACTATGTTTACATTGCACTTCACCCAAACTGTGTATTTCTTACAAAACACAAATCTGCACAACTATAGCTATCATATCAGACGTCAGGCATTTCTGAAAAGCCACGAGCCACATTTTATTCAGTAGCTAAAGAGTGCATGCATAGCAAATGACACTGAAGAGATGCCCTTTCTACAGGAAAGTGACCCAGGACTCATGTGGAATAGAAAAGGAATCTATACCTTTAATCTTTAGTAAAGTGACTGGAGTCCTATGGAATGAAACCCTGAGGTACAACACCTGGTGAAAATAAACAAAAAGCAGAGGTATTCAAAAACAAAACTGACAGCTATATAATACACCACACTGAAACCATTACTTGGATATTACAAGTATTACCTTAATATAGGAGTTAATTTTATTTCCTCCTACACTATTATGGCAAGTGTTCAGGGCCTAAGCCAAGGGTTCTCAAACTGGGGGTCGGGACCCCTCAGGGGGTCACGAGGTTATTACATGGGGGGGTCATGAGCTGTGAGCCCCCACCCCAAACCCCGCTTTGTCTCCAGCATTTATAATGGTGTTAAATATATTTTTAAAAAGTGTTTTTAATGTATAAGGGGGGGGAGGGTCGCACTCAGAGGCTTGCTGTGTGAAAGGGGTCACCAGTACAAAAGTCTGAGAACCCCTGACCTAAGCCTTAGGGAAGGAGTTGTCAGTCATTTTAGGCAACATTTCAGCAGAAAGACGGTGAATTTATAAGGCTAGATTGGTCTCCACATATCACACAATGAATTGTAATACTGTCCCCAATTCAGCATGATGCTTAAACCCTTAATTAATCTCACTTTTACTCAAAGTATCATGATTAAATCTCACTGAAGTCAAGTCAAGCACTTGCTAATCTTATGCTTTGCTGATTAGCAATAGGATTACTCCTTTTTAAAGTTCCTACAATTAAGCACCTTGCTGAATTGGGGCTATTGTTGCCAAGCACTGGTTCAAGAAAATGCAGTACCAAACGTAGAACTTTGAGGGCATAAAAGTAGTTATAATTCTTAAACCTGCTCTTGAAGAGAAAAAATTTCTAGGAAACCCAGACAGGTCTTAATAATTAAGACATGAGGCTCAGATTGGGCAAAGGAAGAACCGTAAACCAAGCATCAACCAGAAAAGCTGTAAGTTCTCATCAGTGCTGCTGGAAAACTAAAAGGAGTGAAAATAAATTTTGGCCCCAGAATCCCCATCCTGGACTAGCATACACTTCCTAAAATAATCCAACACTGATTGAGGGCTAATCTACACTGGTAGCGCTTTAACTTGGCTCGTGTGAGCATGGCAGAGTGCTGGGAAAGATCTTCCAGTACTCTAAAAAAAGCCACCTCCACAAAGGGCATGGCTCACAGCACTGGAGCACTGTCTATACTGGCTGAAACTTGCTGCGCTCAGGGGGGTGTTTTTGCACACCCCTGAGCGAGAAAGTTGCAGTGCTGTAAATTGTCAGTGTAGACAAGACCTGAGTTAGAGGGTAAAAATCCCATGGAAGACCAGGAAGTAGAAGAGAAACAGAATTCCAAAGATAGGACTTTGTAATCCCAGGATGTTTCTAGCCAAAGATGAGCTCCCTTCTATCACCTGAACAGCTGAAAACTGCAGGACACTACTCTGAAGCAGCAAACTCCAGACAACACACACAATTAGAAAAATTATTTATTGTTTTTCAAGTCAGAAAGTCTGCTTATTTTGAAAGCAGGTTAAAACCGAACTGACCTATTTACCTGCCAGTTTTGACATGTACATTTTTCCAATTTCAAACCGCACACACTTTGCTACAAACACAAGCATTTCAGGAGGCTGGCTGTATGCATGTTTTACAATGAAAACATAAATGCAGACCAAAAAAGCCAGCCTGTTCTTGGTTTGCAATGGGAACCAACAGATGCATACAGACACAAGCCATTTGTTTAATCACATCAACAACTTTGTAAATTAAAGCAACATTGCATATTAATTTGAGAAAAATTAACATTTTGTTCTTAACAATTTTGTCTGTACCAACTAAAGAGAAATAAAGACCATTTTAATAAAAACTTCTTGTAATGTTCTTGTTTAAAAATCAACTCAGTACGTTCATTATAAAAGCAAAATAGACTACTGGTTTCCTTCTATAAGTTCATCACTTTGCATTTAAAAAAATGTATTTAAACTTATTTGATTTTTTACCTGATATTGTAACTTTGAAAATTCTGCTTACCTTAAATATACATTTCTAAAGTCCAAAAATAGCATGCCCAACAGTTTGCAATCAGTAAAGTTTTAAATCAGAATACCTGCCAACACTATTAGAAAGAAGCACATCTATTCAAAATAAAGGCATATTATATTTAATAAATTCAAAAACCACAGCAGTGCAGTGTTGTAGTTCAGATTACATAATCATGAAAGTTAGAAAAATCAAAGTTATGGTTACATGGCAATAACTTGTGTGTGTGTATATATATATTATATATATGGTATTTTCTATTAGCCTACTACTTTTGCAACACTACAATGATAACAGAAGTAGCGTTTTCATTATATGCGCCAGTTTTCACTATTATCAGTCTTCTGAAGTGTTTCATCTCTGGCAGGACTTGAAAAATCTACTCACAGTGTGGAACATTTTCCCTAGTGAATGAAGAATCTTAAGATATAGATTTTGCAGAATATAAACTTTTTTTTAATTGACTTAAATTTCAGGTTAACAGTTTCAGACACTATATGCCCATTCCTGTGTCACGAGGCCAATTGTTGTTTTACAATCATATTGCCTCCTTTTAAAAATGTTTCTCTCTAGATGCTCCGGGAGAAAACTAACACACACGGGAAATTCAACATACAAGGGAATCTCTAAAACTGACTATTGACAAGCTTCTGTCAAATGCAAAGTACACAAACAAAATAAATGGAGAAAAGTATTTCTTTCAGCTGTAGTGGTCATTTTATTTGTGACAATATAAACTATGTTCTGACATATGTGATTTTAGGTTGGCAGCATCTGGTAAACAATCTCATAAGTAATTCCAGTTACTGTCCTGTAGTTTAAAATCATAAGGGCAGATCTTACTGGAATAGGTAAAAATAGCACTAATGAACATGCCAAAGGGAAATCTTTCCACTATATGGCCACTGCTTAGATTGCAACATAAGCTGGCTCTCTTTTCATAACTTAACTGCCTATGCATGTGCTACACACTAAACTTAAAGCTTGAGACTAGAAAAGTAAGACCGGAAAGTAATTCACCTTCAGTTAAATTTAAATCTACTACATTACTGCGCCCTGTATACTTTTTTCCAGCAAAGCATTATTGTCTATCTGCGAGTTCTGCACTGACATTCCTATCGTTTCATAAAATTATACGAGTCTAGAACCTTATATTTTGTTATTTGAGATAAACAAACCATAAAACAAGAGGGTCAAAATGCTCTGCTTATGTAAGAGAAGCTCACTCTACACACACAGGAGTCCCTTGTATTCCTCCATTCCCTCCTTTTCTATTTCAGGGACTCCCTGCAATCCCCACTACATCCCTCTGCTTTATGTGCTCACCCCCATTCTCTATTCCCTCTCCCAACATTATTTCTTTTCTTTCTGCCTGGGAAGTAAGTCATTCATGGTGTTAACATTTTAAACCCTGTAGGAACCATGGGCAGGACTGAGAAATGATGGGGTGAGGTATTATAGTGGAAAGTGTTAATAGCTGATCTATAGACAAGAGTGGTTGAAGCTGCTAGGTCCCCCATTTCCTCCTCCTGGTTTTCTGATTTTCATCAAAATGAGTAAGGTTCTGCCCCAATACGTAAACCATTCCCTGAAATTTTGGAATTCACTGGATGTAGCAATGTTCCAAATGTATCACATGACAAACAATATTTTTGCATTGTTTGTTTATCCAAGAAAGATGAAAAGAAGCTTTAATAGTGGCTGAGGCCCTACACTCAACGTGATGGCATTTAACTCTGATTAAGACTGATGACTAACACTGTTTTTTTAAATATTTATTATTTGTATTCCAATAGCACGCACAATGAATCAAGCCTGTCCAATCATACAGAAAGATATTCTCTGCTCTAAAGAGGTTACACTAAGCTTTTCTGAGGGAAGGGGGAGGTCGAGGGGGGAGAAGAGGTTTTGGCATGTTTGTCATCCTCTGTCTAACTTTACGGATTTGGTTTAAAAGAACATTGCAATGTACCAAAAGATATTCTAACCACTAAAATCACAATCAAGAGATAGTAATTTAACCATATAAAATACGATGATGAACTTAAAATGCAAAGGTTAAAAGTAGATTACAACTGAGAAAACTCAGATTCCATCAGAATCCACTGATAGGTCAATTTCAAAGTTGTTTTACGGTAAATATTTTACAACTTTGAAGTTAATTTTCGGGTTTTAGAATTGCAAATAGAAACTGGTTTTCAACCTAACATCAGGCCCACATCCTCTGTTACAAATGAGGTCAATTTTCAGTAAAAAAGTGACCAACAGATTAAAAAAAAAATCCAATTCTTATCATTAATACATTTTTCAATTTGTGGCCAGTTTACATGCAACATAGTGAAAATACAGTCTCCTTCCATTCCACACCAATCTTTCCTGCATTTGTTACATTACCCTGTGAAACTAGCCCACCTGTGCTCCTGAACATAACATTTATTCAGCTATGGTGAGCTGAAGAGGACTACTTATTCCTCATCTGTTTTCTCTGTGCTCCAGCCACAAAGGAAGTGGCACACAAACAGCAAAGGCAAGTTTCTCCTTACGCTACCATAGTGCTCTACAAACTAGGCAGCAGGGAAAAGAAGAAGAATTTTACCAGAAAACAAAGACTGTGGTACATCACTCATCAGTCCAATGGGCAGTAAGTGGCTGCATTATGAAGGGACTCATCCCAGGAGAGGAACAGGACAGAGAATGGAAGGAGGTATGAAGTGAAGTATATCTTATGTTTTCTCTAGCAATCCTCTCAAGCAGACTGAAAGGACCATACTAAACACTGCAGAGAGAACCATGTCCAGTTCTTCAGCAATGAAGTATCCATAATCCAAGATCTTCTAGGTAAGAAGACTAAAATAAGAAAGTGATGCATTACAGAAATGCCCTAAATTAAAGAGAGATTCAAAAAGGGGAAGGAAAAGATTAGTAGAATAAGGGACATAAGAATTTAGAAAAATAGGCAGATTAATAATTGGATATGGAACTTTAAACTTATAAATACCTAGTTGGCCATGGAGATTGAACTATGTTCTCAACCCCAGAGATAGTACAGATTGGGGCAAGGCATTTTGCAAGTTAATAGAAGCTTCTGTACATGATACTATTTTCTACATAAATCAAGGACTTTTCCAGACTTTTACTGATGTCAAACAGACCAGCAACTTTCACAAACAATTAGTGAGTTGACGGGGAAGATTACAACTAAAAAACAACCAGGGGAGGACAGAGAGAAACCCATTTAAATAATACAAAAAATATTTGCGGAGACTAGAAAGACTCAAAACTTTAAAACAGCCATTTTATTAGATAAAATTGCAAATGCCAAACCTCTAATATGCCAATTGATATTAAAATATTTTCAAGTACATATAATTTCTTCGTGTAAGTAATATCTGACTTTGCTAGGCTAAACAAAATCCATACAGTTTTCTTTTAACTCCTCAGATCCTTAATTCTCTATTTCATGACACACACTTGCATTGGCAGGTCAGACTGGTAAACAGATGTACACAGCCAACTAAAAAATCCAGATGTCCACAGTGAGTGCGAAGTTTGTTCTGACGAGCAGGAGGCCCTCTATCAATTTCTGCACAATCTAAGGGTACGTCTACACTACGGGATTATTCCGAATTTACATAAACCGGTTTAGCAAAACAGATTGTATAAAATCGAGTGTGCGCGGCCACACTAAACACATTAACTCGGTGGTGTGCGTCCAAGGTCCGAGGCTAGCATCGACTTCTGGAGCGTTGCACTGTGGGTAGCTATTCCGTAGCTATCCCATAGTTCCCGCAGCCTCCCCCTTGGAATTTCCGGGTTGAGATCCCAGTGCCTGATGGGGCAAAAATCATTGTCGCGGGTGGTTCTGGGTAAATGTCGTCAGTCACTCCTTCCTCTGGGAAAGCAACGGCAGACAAGCATTTCGCGCCTTTTTTCTCTGAATTGCCCTGGCAGATGCCATAGCATGGCAATCATGGAGCCTGTTTTGCCTTTTGTGACTATCACCGTATGTGTACTAGATGCCGCTCACAGAGGCGATTCAGCAGCGCTACACAGAAGCATGCTTTTGCTTTAGCATGACAGCAGAGATGGTTACCAGCCATACTGTACCATCTACCATACCATAAATTGGTAATAAGATGATCATGGTTACCAGTCCTTTTGCACTGTGCCATTTGCTGCTGTCATAAGTGCCCCTGGCTAATCAGCCAGGGGCGCAAAAGCCAAAATTGGGAATGACTCCCTGAGTCAATCCCTCCTTTTTGGTATCTAAAAATAGAATCAGTCCTGCCTAGAATATGGGCAAGTGTACTAGAGAACCACTGTATCATAGAACCAGAGAGCACAGCTGCTCTGTGTCAGATCCTGCAGAAATTATGAGGTGTATGCTATTCACAGGAGGTGCTCCTGCAACAACCCCACCTGTTGATTCCGTTCTTCCCCCAGCCTTACTGGGCTACCATAGCATTGTCCCCCCACTTGTGTGATGAAGTAATAAAGAATGCAGGAATAAGACAGTGACTTGTTAGTGAGAAATGAGTGGAAGGCAGCCTCCAGCTGCTATGATAGTCCAGACAGGACAGTAAGGAGTGTGGAGGAGAGGAGCCCAGCATCCCTCTGCTAGTCCAGGGGCAACTGAATCTTTTCTTTACACATGAAGGGTGGGGGCTGATGGAGCTCAGCCCCCTGTTGCTATGATGACGATGGTTACCAGCCATACTGCACCATCTACCAGGAAAAATTAGGGCCAGGCGCCCTTGACAGACCTCACGGATGCTAGTCGGCATGGTTAACCAGTCCTTTTGCACTGCCCCATGTGCCAATAGGCTGATGATGAGGACGGATACCAGTCATATTGCACCATCAGCCACCCATGGCGGGGGGGAGCAAGGATGTTGGTGTTAAGTGCTGCAGCACCGGGTCTATCTGCAGCATTCAGTAGAGAGAGGGTGACATGTTAAAGAGTCAAGAGAGGATTGTTTTCCCTTTCACTTCTGGGGGTGGGTGGGGGGGGGGTGCGTAAATTGCCAAGCTATGCCCTGACCCACCACGGACACTGTGTTTGACCCTAGAAGCATTTGGAGCTCAGCCAAGAATGCAAATTCTTTTCGGAGACTGCAGGAACTGTGGGATAGCTTGAGTCCTCCAGTCCATGAGCGTCCATTTGATTCTTTGGCTTTCCGTTACGCTCGTCACGCAGCAGTGCGCTGAGTCCCTGCTATGGCGTCTGTGTGGAGATTTTTTAGAAATTATTTTGAATTTCGTCTTCTGTAACGGAGCGCTGATAGAACAGATTTGCCTGCCCTTACAGCGATCACATCCGCATGGTCCATGCGGGAGCTCTTTCTTTATTTTGATTTTTAACTGCATCACCACACGTGCTGATCGGAGCTCCACGCTGGGCAAACAGGAAATATTCAAAAGTTCGCGGGGCTTTTCCTGTCTACTTGGCCACTGCATCCGAGTTCAGATTGCTGTCCAGAGCGGTCAGTGGTGCACTGTGGGATACCGCCCGGAGGCCAATACCGTCGATCTGCGGCCACACTAACCCTAATCCGATATGGTAATACTGATATTAGCGCTACTCCTCTCGTTAGGGAGGAGTACAGAAACCGGTTTAAAGAGCCCTTTATACCGATATAAAGGGCCTCTCAGTGTGGACGGGTGTGGCGTTAAATCGGTTTTACGCTCCTAAAACCGGTTTAAACGCCTAGTGTAGACCAGGCCTAAGCTTTCATTTTTACAAAGTTTCTAAAACCTTCAGTTGCAAAGATAACCTTTCAAACACAAACTGAATCAGAACCAGGCAGTTTTGCCTTCTTAAGCCTAAAGGCAACAAGTGTGCCTCAACTGTTGCTCACCAATTTGTCAAGTAAGACCTCAATGAAGTTAAGACTCATGTCACTGTTGCTATTCAGAATCCTATGGGCGTCAGTGAAACTTAAGAATCATGTCATCTGAGCTACTGTTGTTGCTTGGGAAACTCTGGACAGCAGTATCAGCAGACACAAGGTGTATTCACAGGAGACATGGACCAAAAAAATTACTAATTAAAAACTATTCTTCCTTCCCTTGCAGCAGTGAGGAGCCTGGGCTGATGGAACAGTACAGCAGCACTGGATAGCTACTTCCCTTGTAGCAGCCAAGACGCCGGGGGGTAGGAGTAAGCTCCATCTTCCTTCCGGAAACTACAGGGAGGAAGGCAAAAAGTCCTTAATATATGTATTACCAAATGCTGATATGAAGGAGACCCCCATACCAGAGCCTAGAGACAGCAGCTTAATAGAAATCTTAATATCCTCTCATTCCCATGTAGCTGGCCTCTCATCAGAGCATTGCCCTCCTCCTGGACCCTGTTGGTTCCCTCCTTTCATACCTACCACAAGCTAGTAATTATCTGGCATGCTTTACAAGCAATTAATACAAACAGTCCTTCCACCACCTCAGCAAGCCACTGTCTGGTTTACCCATAAGATTTAAACAGAGCAAGGAGCAGTGATCAGAAAATAAAAGCCACAATACCCTTCCTCTCTGAGGAGTGAGAAAAGAGTTTAGCAGTAGGAGTGCAACACAGAATGGAGTTCCCATTCTCCCCAAGTCAGCCAGGAAGTAGGATAAGAAAAGAGGGGACCTCCTCACTCCTTGAAGCAAGGCAATGCCTGTCTATTTCTTTCTTGCTAAGTCTCTAGCTTTGCATCTCCATTGGGCAATTTTCTCAACATTCCCTAAACAATGATTTTCAAAATTCTAGCTTGCTCTCCATTAAAGAGCATTAAGAAAAGCAATTCTGAGCCTCGATTATCTTAAAAGTCTAAAATTCTGAGCCAACTTTAATTAATATGGTTAACCCTTCACCACACCCAGCTACAAGTCAGTGAAGCAACCTCCTTCAGTTTGTGATCTAAAAATATACTTATAAGATGTCCCAACTGTTCTTAAGTGATACTATGTATATCAACTGGAATGCAATACAAATTAAAACCCCTTTGTGAGTAATTTACAAAAGAACAGAAACATTTTGAGTCAAACCAATAACAAAGATGCAATGCAACACCCAATTTGGAATCTGAATTGGAACAATCTAATACAACAATAAAAAGAGGAGAAGCTAGGCAGCACTGAAGTACATAACTGAAATATGCAGATAGCAGGCCTCATATAGTATAGCCAGTGAAACGATTCAACAGAAGTGTAAAATGGAATAAAAATTGCAGAACAGAAAGTTCAGGCTAAATATAGAATGGTCTCCAGATACAAACTTGCATCCGAAGAAGTGGGTATTCACCCACGAAAGCTCATGCTGCAAAAACGTCTGTTAGTCTATAAGGTGCCACAGGATTCTTTGCTGCTTTTACAGAACCAGACTAACACGGCTACCCCTCTGATACCAGATACAAACCTAAATCTTATTTCCCCAAGAGTGGAAAGGAAACAAACCAGTATTGCCATATATATTAGTACATTACATGAAAGGCCTATTGCCTAAGCTGTTTTGTCTAAAGTTAAAACACATCAGCTTTGACTGGTCTGAAAGTATGCTCTGCTCCATTTATTTCAATAGGCAGGATATCTGTTTTCGGTGCAGGCACTAGAGAAGAATGGCAAAACTTAGACACACCTGCAACTGTAAACAAAGTGAGATGGATATGTTTTGTATTGCTCATGAGAGAGTCTAGACAATTTTTGTATTGCAATCCTAGTTTTGAAAAGCTAAATTTTCCACACCACAAATAAAGAGTCAATCAACATTGACTATATCCCATGAAATCAAATGTCCACTGATTAAAATCTATGTACCCATGGTTGTTACATTTCTTAGCTTTGAACTCTACTGAGAGATCATGGCTATACCCAATCAAAAATTCTCACAGAGGGCAGGTTACACTTAAAAAGCTACAGCAACTTTAATGAAGACACTACTAAGTCGATGGCAGAGCTTCTCCAGGAGGCATAATTAATCCACCTCCATGAGAGGCAGTAGCTATGTCGATGGGTATAGTGCTGTCTACACTGGGGGGAGGGGTGTGAATATAATCTTGTCATTCAGGGGTGTGGATTTTTCATACCCGAGTGACATAGTTATACCAATGTAAGTTTGTAGCATAGACTGGGTCTGACAGTATTTCATTTTATTAGACTAATGTAACCACAGTAGGGTT
Source organism: Mauremys reevesii (assembly GCF_016161935.1). Lineage (NCBI taxonomy): Eukaryota > Metazoa > Chordata > Testudines > Geoemydidae > Mauremys > Mauremys reevesii. The sequence continues at coordinate 89,386,830 of NC_052629.1, forward strand.
TTAATACACAAAAAAAGGGCATGTTCCATTTAACTATAAAATGTTAGCATCCAGAATTCCAACAAAATCACCTTTGCATGAAATAGATGACATTTATAGTATAAACACAATATTCACGAGACTAAATAAGTAAACACACAGCAGATGCTTTCCAAAATAAAATAGTTATTTACAAAAAAAAATTCTATGCAAATAGCAAGGGCCAGTAAGCCACTGAGAATTAACTGTTCACAAAATTTTGTCTGTCTAAATTCCACCTTTTCTTTTAGCAGTACTAGAGCAAATACATAACTGAATGCATACCGAGATTATTCACTTATTCAATTATGCAAGGCATACCATACCAACTGCAAATTATCTCAAACCTGTGAAAGCAGCTAATTCATACCCATTTCTAAAAAGAGTCAAGTTAATTTTATAAAGACCGAAAAGGAAGCATTTTTGCCTCACTGAACTCTGTTGTTATATTTGATCAGTGACATGAATTATCAGCTCAGGATTCTAGTCAGTCTTCTGAGAGAACTTTTCCTATATACGTATTCAACATCTCATATTTCTGCTTTAGAGAGTTTTCTTACAACAAACGTCACAAAATATGGATATGGGATTAAAATAAACTCTTATAAGTACCTCACTTTGACCCTGTCATTACAAACAGTATGTATCAAGTTGATATGACTGGACTGGAAACAGTAGCACATTTCTCCCTGATACTGAAGTAGGGCAAACATTAAAGTAAGGTAAATTACTGCTGTTGTGAAATAAAATACACCTCTACCCCAATATAACGCTGTCCTCGGGAGCCAAAAAAAATCTTACCACGTTATAGGTGAAACCACGTTATGTCGAACTTGCTTTGATCCGCCGAAGTGCGCAGCCCTGCTCTCCCCCCCGGAGCACTGCTTTAGCACGTTATACCAGGTTAGAGGCGTATCTAGTCTTGGAGATATTAAGTATGTACATAAACTGCATGATGAGTGTGCTTCAAATTTAATAATCCATTACAGGCAATCTTTGCAGATCTATGTTACCACCACAATTTTGCCAGGTTTGTATTATTAAAGAAATTACACTCATGAAACAGGTTAAAGATCTTATGTGTATCAACACAATTTAGTGACCACGAGTAATCTAAGAGTTTGTCTACAGAGAGACATTAACTACTAAAACTAAATCAAGACCACATTAATTCTGAACGAGAGCATCCACACAGGGTTTTAACTAATCTGCTTTAAATTCACAATTCTAGCTAATTTGGATTAATTTTCTTGAATGTCCCTATGTAAACTCACCACAAGCATACTTCATCTTGTACACAACAAACAGACCCATTCATTAGTCAATGTTTGTAGGCCACTATCTATATATTAGCTATTTACAAGCTTTTCAAGACAGATGATCATTTTTAATCCTCTTTTCAAGTATTTTCCATCCACCATAGCTGGCCTCAGTTTCTGTAGAGCCCCAGGCAAGTAAGATGTGCAAGGGCCCACTTAGTTTCCTCCTCTTCTTTACATGCATAAGACAATCTCCAACTGCTTCTTACAGGCCTGGAACACATCCCCAGCTTGACAATCCCACTTCAATTGGTTCTGAGGCCCCAGAGCATCTGACCAATTCCTTTCATTTATGGATGCCATTCCAAGGCTATTAGGGTAGAAGGCAACATCAGACATGTCATGTCTTTTGGCACAGATTCTGAAATTTACAACTATACAAGAAAATGCTATTTAGAGGAAGATCATTTGTATACCTACCAGAACCTTAGCTAAATGGGCTCTATCATGAGGTACTGCTCCAGAGAAAGGCCTTGTCTACATGGCAAAGTTGCCCCAGTTTAACAAAAGTCATAATTTTAAACATATTTAGTTAAATCACTAAAAAAAAAAATCCCTGCAAAGACACACTCCTTGCAGTTTACAAACGGTGTATTTAATTTGCGCTTAACTCAACTGAGAACTGGTTTAAGCTAAACCAAAGTATGTAGCATCAAAACTGAAATACCAATGTCCAAACAGTGGTTTGCAGTGTTTAAAAACGGATTCATTTAACCATATGAGAGATACATACACTTTCTATTCTCAGTGCAGCAGATCAAGGTGACTGTAAGATTTAGTGGGCTAGTGCTGTACATCACTAGCTACCTGACACAAGAGTCCCCAGTTCTATGCAGTACTAGTATAGCTCCAAGTAGATCGTTTAAGTACAGATAAATACAGAACAGCATACCACACTTTATCAGGGTAGCATTTCAGGTGTCCCGCCAGACCTAGTAAACAGTGCGGGAGGGATTTAAAAAAAACCCATGGAGGAGGAGGAACAAACTAAAATAGGAAGGGCTGTACAAACTCATCAGCTACATGGCACGCCCCACACTGCTCAGCCACTTGGCTAACGTCACCCCCGACAAGCCCCTTGCTACAGCCCCGCTCTCCAGCGTCTCTCCCTGCCGGAGAGAAAACTCCCCCTATTCCCAGTCACCTCTGGGGGGCTCCCATTGACACCGCCAGACGAAAGAGGCCGGCCGGGACTGGCCACCCCCCCCCCCCCGCCTACGGACGGAGGAGCCCCCTTCCCCCTCCCTGGCACCTTCCTCGGTGCTGGGTCCAGGCCACTGCACAGCCTGTTCTGCGCCTGGAGCGCCCCGCTCAGGGCTCAGGCCGGGCAGGGACCCAGCTACCAACGGCTCCAACCGGGGTCCCCTCACCCTGAAGGGACACCGGGCTGCCCTCGTCCGGTCCCGTCCCCACTCCTGGCGCAGGGGCAGCCCAGGGCCCGCCGCCTATGTCGGGGGAAGAGAGGGTCTCCTCGCTGACACCCGCTCTCCAGCGGGGCGGCGGCGTCTCCTCCCCGGGCGGGTCAGCGTCCCCGGGGTTCAGCGATGGGGCAGAGAACCGCTGAGTCCGCTCCGGGGAAGGGGAGCGCGGCCGGGGGAGGGGGACCCCCGTTACTCCGCCCCCCTCAATGGCCTTGGCCCCCGCACTGCCCGTACCTCCTCCACGCAGGCTCCGCGGCTCCCCCGGACTCGCTCCTCACTCAGCGCCGTTCGTTCCGTTCCCCATCTAAAATGGCGGCCTCACCCTCCGCGAGACATTTCTCGCGAGCCCATCGATCGGGCCGGCGCTCGGCTCCTCCTCCCCCCGCCGCCAGCCCAGACCGCCGAGCCGTCGATGAGACCCACCTTCTGCCCCGCCCCCTGTGCGACCCAAGCCGCCATTTGAGAGTAGGGGAAGCCGGAGCGGGTGGAAGACCCCAGCTCTACGTGGATAGTGCGGGGGAGCTGATCTGACAACGGCCCCTGCCCGCCCCTCTTCTGTGACAATCAGTGCGACTTGCCCCACCTTCACTGCGCCGCCTGGGGGCCGGGGCTCGCCCTTCTCCGGGAGCGGCTGCAGCAGGATCCGAATCCCTTTACTCACAGCAGGCTGCCTTGACTCGCTTCTTTCTGCTCCCTTCGCCTTAGAAACCGGGGAGCAGGGCCCCTCGCTGCTTGCAGGGAGGAGAGGCGAGCTCGGGTGGCCTGCCGGAGCTCTGCTGAGCTCGCTGCTCTTCGCCTGGGGGCAGGGCCGTGGGGGAAGTAGCCTGGCAGTGGGGTGTCACCCCCGCACCCGCCCCAGCAGTTGCAGTTTTGGATGTAGCTGGCGCTGCTTCTGTTAGCGTGAGAGCCTAGGTTCCCCTAGCAAGTTTAGGCGCTGCACGTTCCCTTGCGGTGACCTATTTGTGGATGTGTCTGTGCTCAAATTTTTCTCCAGCCCCTGTAGCTGCAATATACAGGAAAACCACCTCAACATTGTAGAGGCATCATCGACCTTAGACTGAGGAAGACGCAGAGCATGTGTAGCCACTGCAGGACCTGTGTTTACCCTCCCAGTCTTCCAGCAGCTGTCCCACACTGCTCCATTCCCTGTTACATGAACTGTGCTAGTCACATTTTTAAACTCCACTGCTCAAGGCTCACCAACCAGAAACCACCCGTCTGCCTTTACAACCTCCCTTGTGTTTTTGAAATGCCTTTTCCTGATTGCCCACCTTGGCAAGCATACCTAGTAGCCAGGAGTGAAAGTAACAAAACTCTTACCAGGACAGGGGCCTGGCTCTGGGCCCCCAGAAGGGGCAAAGCTGGGGGGGTCAGCCTCCACCAGCTAGCCCTACAGCACTGCCTGTGGCTCCAGTCACTGCTGCGGGAGCCTTGGGCCCTTTTAAATCACCAGGCCCCAGAGTAGCTGCCCCTTTTGTCCCCTCCTCCCAGGAGTGTCCTTAAAACACTGCCACAGCAGCATTTTAACATTGGCTATGTACAGGCCTGTACCGGCGGCCACTTCTTGCTGGTACACTGTATTGGCCCACTTTCACCTCTGCTAGCAGCTCACCTTTGTTGTGTGCAACCACCCAGCTGACCATGGCAGCACTATGCACTAGTTATGCTCCTGCCTGAATCAAACAGGAACTAGTGGTTCTGTGCATTCACAGCTACAGGCCACCTGTAGAAATGTGAACATTTTACACATGAGCAGATTACACAGTCAAAGGGGTATGACAGGAATCAGGAGCAGTGCAGTGTGAAAGCAAAGGCCATACATCAGGGAAACCACAAGGTGAGGGAGCACAACAGTAGATCTGGGTGCTTCACCACAGACTTTCTGTTTCTGCAAGGAACTATATGCCATGCTTTGCAGAGACCCCCACCAGCATGCTCCAGACCACTGTGGATACCTGAAGGACCATGAAACAAAGACCGCTGCTTTGAACAGCGGGAAGGAGGGAGATGTGGTGGAGGATTCCAGTCATGGAAGCCAGGAGCTATTTGAGACTGCTACAGTCTAGCCAGTGTCACCAGTCAAATGCAGATGAGCCTGATGAAGGGGAAGGGAACTTGGGTAAGTATGTCTATTAATTTTTCATTACAATGTTTAAATTTAAAGATGGCACCCATCCCCAAGTTAACAAGATGAAAGATAGTGCCATTGTTTTACTCTTATGAGAAGAAGTAGAGACATAACAAACAGAGGTAAAGTTGGCAACTGCTTTTCTTTAAAATAAAATAAAAAATAAAATAATTGGAGATATACCTATCTCCTAGAACTGGAAGGGACCTTGAAAGGTCATGGAGTCCAGCCCCCTGCCTATACTAGCAGGACCAAGTACTGATTTTTTGCCCCAGATCCCTAAGTGGCCCCCTCAAGGATTGAACTCACAACCCTGGGTTTAGCAGGACAATGCTCAAATCACTGAGCTATCCCTCCCCCAGTCTTTCCCCTATTGGGGGTAGGCTGGAGAGGGGCCATGCAAGCACTTTGTTTATGTACATCAGGATATCTGTTTTATCCTCCTAGAGATTTCAGTTCAATTTTCATGGAGATTCTCTGCAATCCTCTCCCAATGTTTTCTAAGGATAGCTGCCTTATTTCTTCCTCCATGGTAGGATACTTTTCCATGCCACTCTGTGATGAGTTTAGCTGGCACTATTGCAGTAAACAGGCTCATGGTATATGGGCCCCAGTGGCATCAGGAAACCAGTAGCAGCTGTGTTCTCTGTGCCTTTGACACAGTCAGGAGTGAGATCAGCTAAAATCACCACCGCCTGTGGAAATAGTGCCAACATTCACTGCCATTGCCCTAGACCCATTGGGACCAAAGTTTTATAGCCTCATGTAACAGAAAATCCCTCCTCCCCACCCCAATCCATGGTAGGCTGTACATGGTTGGGGCTGGAAAGCAGTGCTGTGCCCAAGACACTCTGAAGCTAAAGTGTCAATCAGCATTTCTTATTCAAAGTATTTATGGGAATCAGGGGCTGCTCTAGGTATTTTGCCGCCCCAAGCACGGCAGGCAGGCTGCCTTCAGCGGCTTGCCTGCGGGAGGTCCCCGGTCCCACGGATTCGGCGGCTTGCCTGCGGGAGGTCCACCGAAGCCGTGGGACCAGCGGACCCTCTGCAGGCATGCCGCCGAAGGCAACCTGCCCTTGCGGCGACCAGCAGAGCGCCCCTCATGGCTTGCCGCCCCAGGCACACGCTTGGCGTGTTGGTGCCTGGAGCCGCCCCTGATGGGAATAAGGGAAGCGAGTTTTGAAACATTTTCCCTTTGCATTGTGACTGTAAATCCAATGGCATATCTGGCATGGCAGCCTTGAAGGGTGCCCCTCCTTGCCTGTAGAACACTTGACCCTGAGGAGGAGAAGAAAGAAGAGGATGAGGGAAGCAGAATCTTGCAGAACATGTCAAGCCAGTGCTGCATTGGACTGTGAACAAACGGCTTAGAGGGCCAATATAACCAAGAGCATAGAGAAAGAGGAGAAGAAACAGGGCCCAGGAGTCCCAACAGGATAAGGAGAGGAAAATGCCCCCAAGACATAAAGGGTCTTCTTGGGCAGCAATCTTAAATGCTACAGACCTTCATTGACCTCTGTAGATCCAAAAATCCCAGACTCTCCACTCTCTGTAGTCCTTGGAGGACTCCATGTTTGCCATTCACTATATCCCCCAACATATCACATGTCACATTACTACCCCTACGACTGCATGCCAGGAAACAGCAAGGAAAACCACTGCTTCACATATGACAACTGTGGTTCACACAGGTAAATTTATGTGTCGCAATAATAGGCTACATGTGTGCATGCAAATGGACATAAGCATTTATTTCCTTTCTAATTTTAAATTTTCATCCCATTACAAAATTTTCAATGTATATGTTGCCTTTAGATTTTATTGTGCACATTGTATTTCTGCACTCCTCTCCACCCCCACACTCAATAAAATTCTAGTTTTTGGAGAATCATATTATCTTTATTAGTTCACAACAGATTTTGCAGAATGCATAGTGGTTGTCAGAACAAACAATACTTGTAAGTGCACAATAAAAAAAAAACACAATTCAGAGCTTTAGGAAGACAGTCATATTTATAAATGTATATCAAGCACTACACAGTTCTTAGTAGCACCCAAAGCTGCAGGTCCAGACAATTCCACCACAGAACAATACTGTCTCTGACTATTAAATTGCTCTTTCAAAGCCTCTGTCAATTACATAGCTCTATGTTGGGCTCTTGTAATAGCCCTTGTGTCTGGCTATTCAAACTCAGCAGACAGCAGCACCACATCTTCCCTTCACCCTGGCAGTAGCTTTTCCCCTTGTCCCTCAGAGACATTATTAAGGATACAATTTGGTCACAGCGGTCACAGATTCCATGAGTAACAGATCTCCATGTCTTCTTCAGCTTCAGCCCCAGGCAGCAGAGCTCAGGCTTTGGCTTCAGCTCTACCATAATCATACCCTGATTTTGTAAATTTTTCCCCATGATTGTTCTGTGAAATTTGCTTGATTTTACTGTAGCAAAATCATATTCATCAACATTATGCAGGACAACAGGCAGCTATAACCATTGGGATATTTTTCTTACTGAAATCCATTCTAGTGAATAAACACTGCCAGTGTCTCTTCAATCCACCAAAAGCATATTGTCATTCTGCACTTGCTGAGCCAGTAGTTGAATCTTTCCTTGGTGCTGTTAAGGTGGCCAGTGTACAGCTTCATGAGCCAGGAGAACAATGGGAGTCTGGGTCACACAGAATCACTATTGGCATTTCGATATTGCCAGTGGTAATCCGCAAGTCAAGAAAAAACATCCCTGCTTGCAACTTTCTAGACATTCCCGAGTTCTCAAAAATGCAAACGTCATTCCCCTTCCTTGACTAGCCCCCATTGATATTGATGACACATCCCCCCCGTGATCCACCAATGCTTGCATAACCATAGAAAAGTAGCCTTTTCTGTTGGTTTACTCTGTAGCAAAGTGGGCTGCTGCCAAATATAAGGATATGCATGCCTATCCAGTCTGTTGCCCCACTGCAGTTCGGGAACCCCATTTTTGAAAATCCATCCATTATTCTCTGCATGTTGCTGAGGGTCACAGGCCTGCATTAGCAGGAGATGGTTAATGGCCCTACATGCTTGTATGATGATGGCTGCCACCATAGTTGAGGATTTTCCAACTCCAAAATGATTTCCCACTGACTGGAAGCTTTCAGTATAGGATTGCTACCAGAGTGTGATCACTTCTTGCTTCTGCATTGTTAATGGAGGTCGCATTCTGGTGTCTATATGCTGGCAGATTGGGACACACTTGGCACACAGATCTAAAATGTGGCCTTTTGCATCCAAAAGTCTTGCAACCACTGCTCATCATCTCAAACCTTCATTATGATGTGATCCCACCAGTCAGTGCTCATTTCTCGGCCCCAGAAGCAGCACTCCTGTGAATGCCACCAACAACCTTGAATTGTTTTTCTCTGTTCCTCAGCAAACTGCGAAGAAATCTACATGTTCCCCATTGTTGCAGTACTTCCTGTGGGTCTGTAAATACAGGAGAATCATGCATCCTGTATTTGCAATATTCATGAGAATAGTGCAGAACTCTGCAGGCTCCATGCTTCTGTCAGAAATGAGAGACAATGAAAAGTGCTATGGAGGTTTGTGGGATTTTTTTAAAGGCATGAAAATTGTGGGATTTGGATGGCATTATGGGATGGATAAATTTGCATGCTAGGAACTTTACCCGAAGCTCCAGACATCCCTGGGCAAATCCTTTCTATCCCACAACATGTGAAAAATTCGCAAAAAAGACATTGCAGTAGACGGCAGCATGTGGCACACTGGACCAGGATACTTATCTGTGGAGCACTGCACTTTACATGGACACAAGCATGCCAGGTGAATACATACTGTACCAAAGCAAGCCGCCAAGTATGCAAGCACTTGAGTGATATACAAACTTTGGCAGCTGTATGCCTACATAACTTGTGTCAACCACAGTTTGTAGTGTAGACATGGCCTCACTCCAGCCCGGGCCAAACTCACGATTAATGAAAAAATTGTGAGAGGTGGCAACACTGCATTACTCTCCCTCCAGCCATTTGTATGTACACATTAACCTGTGTTAATACCATAAGAACATAAGAAAGGCCGTACCGGGTCAGACCAAAGGTCCATCTAGCCCAGTATCTGTCTACCGACAGTGGCCAATGCCAGGTGCCCCAGAGGGAGTGAATCTAACAGGCAATGATCAAGTGATCTCTCTCCTGCCATCCATCTCCATCCTCTGACGAACAGAGGCTAGGGACACCATTCTTACCCATTCTGGCTAATAGCCATTTATGGACTTAGCCACCATGAATTTATCCAGTCCCCTTTTAAACATTGTTATAGTCCTAGCCTTCACAACCTCCTCAGGTAAGGAGTTCCACAAGTTGACTGTGCGCTGCGTGAAGAAGAACTTCCTTCTATTTGTTTTAAACCTGCTGCCTATTAATTTCATTTGGTGACCCCTAGTTCTTGTATTATGGGAATAAGTAAATAACTTTTCCTTATCCACTTTCTCAACATCACTCATGATTTTATATACCTCTATCATGTTCCCCCTTAGTCTTCTCTTTTCCAAGCTGAACCATTTTCCTGTCTGTACACAGACTTAAGAGGAAGAAGGATTGTTCAGTGGTTAGGGCACTAGCTTAAGCCATGGGAAGCCTGCATTCAATTCCCTGATCACCACAGATTTCCTGTGTGATGTTAGGTAAGCCCTTCCTGCACAGGGGTGTTGCAAGCATAGATACATTACAATTGACAAATGCTTTGAGATCTACTGATGAAAAGCATAATAGAAGAGCTATGTATTACTAACAGGTATTACTTTTCACATGTTTGTTCTGGGCTGCAAATGTTTGTTCTTTACCAGTTTACAGATCTGTAATATCAATATATTTCTTGTATCTAGCAGACTGGGATTGCGAGGCTTAAAGTTTGTAAACTTTACAAGCTGAGCAACAGTTGTAGCTAGAACAAATGTATGGAGAGTGTGTAAGAGTGTGCAAATGTGTTAAGTACCTCAAGTTAATTAGCAGTCAATTAACTCACGGTATAAACATGTAATGGAAACAAGCCCAAAGGCTCAGAGCTTGTCTACACTTACAATGCTACAGTGGCCCCCTGTAGTGTTTCAGTGTAGACACTAGGTATGGCAACAGGAGGGATTCTCCCTTTAGCTAGGTAATCCACCTCCCCAAGAGGCAAGAGCTAGGTCAGCAGAAGAATTCTTCTGTCAACCTAGCGCTGTCTACACAGAGACTTAGGTCAGCTTAACTTTGCCACTTAGGGGTGTAGATTTTTCAAACCCCTGACCAACATAGTTAAACCAACCTAATTTTCTAACGTAAGCCAAGTCTCAGCCTCTTTTGTCTCCTGGAACAATGCTTTGTAGCGTATATATGTTTGCATTTACAGTCATGTTAACTGCAGATCAGTTAACTCAACACCAATAACTCTTGTCTAAATAGGCCTGTGGTGGCATGGAGATTTTTTCCAATCAGTCATATTTAGGGCTTGTGTACACAGGAAAATACCAGTATAAACAACTAAGGTGTGAATTTAAACCAGTATAGCAATATACTTCTATGTCTGGAAACTTATGCCAGCGTAAGGCCTAACTTACACTAGAAAAGCTTTACTGGTATAGATATGCCAGCAAACTCTCCCAGTGAAGATGCAGTTTCTACTAGCAAAACCGTGCTTTTGACAACATACCAGTTGTCGGAACAAAGTAAGCTATACTGGTAAATACACTTTGAGAATAAATACATTAAAAGATTGTGAAGCACTTTGAGATCTACTGTTGAAAAGCACTATATAACAGCTAGATATAATTATTAGCCAGTATAACTGCATCTACATTAGTTTTTTTCTGGTATAAAAATGTAATAATCACCCTCCTTACCAACATTGTGATAACAGCAAAATTTTCTAGTGTAGTCATGGCCTAAGTGTCTTATTTTAGTTTCATTTATGTCACTTTGGTGAGGGTTTAAGATCAATCAAAAAATAAAAAGGCACTCATACCAGAAAATGCATTCACATGGGGCATTATAACAGTTTAACTATATTAGTATAACTGGTAAAATTTTCACATGTAGACATGCCTTTATTCTCCCTTCTTTCCCACTGCCACAGGCTTACCCTGCAAAAAGAAAAAATACCAACAAATAAAACTGATGTGATATCTCCAAAGGGCAAGACCCTGACACACACCAAAAGGCATGTTTTATAAACATGAACTGTACTTTTCCTGTAGTTTGTTAAATTGTTATATTAAACCTTGTGTCCTGTTTTGCCCTCAGATGCATGTATACAACTCCTATTAAGGCCTTGAGAGTTGTATGCACATCTGACTGCAAAATCTGGCCCAGAAAAACAAGCAATTTTAAGCCATTTAAGCATTAGTTATACAGACATACTTAATTTGTATAATATTGTGTTAAGGAGGCAGGTTTTGGCAGAGCCTACACTGTGCACTTTATATAAAGAGTTGTAAAATATTAGATAAACAAGACAACATGAGACAAAAGAAATCAAAGAAAAAATAGTGAAAAAAGGAGAAAATCATCCCACGATAATTGATATTGATAAGAGACTGCTGATTAATTTTTAAACTTGTAATAGAGAGAAGAAGCCACACAAAGCCTACTGTTATAGGAGAGAGAAGACGACACAGTCACAGAACAAGTGAACATATGTAGGGAAGAAACTAAGCCAAATTCCAAATTGCTAAACAGTGAAGCATTGTAAAGTAATGTAGCCACTGCACAGAAAAAGAAACACAGAACAAGGAAATTGAGCAACAAAACAAAATTATCACAACACAAAAATAGAAGCAAAAATAAAAAAAACAAACCAGTCAAAATAAAGTAGAAGTTAGTGTCATTCTGGGTTGATTTGTTTCATGTTCGCTTAGGTTGACAGTACAATACAGAGTCTCTCAGTTGATGTGTGTCATGCTCTTATGTGTCCAGACACATAGTGAGATCTTCTGTGATATTCTGTCTGAAGCTATGTACAAATGTGAGCAGTAGTGTGGCCAGTGATTAGAAAGAAAGAATGGAAGTCAGCACTCCTGAGTTCCATTCCCAGGAATGCCACTAATCATTGTGTGATCTTGAGAATTATCTTCTGTGCCTCAGTTTACTATGTGCAGTATCAGTACATATATTTTTAATCTACTTGACTGGGATTATAAGATTTAGTTTCTAAACTGCTTTAAGATCCTCAAAGTCTTAAACTTTCCACACCATTTAATTGCAATTTCACTGCATTTAAATTAATAGATAAAAACAAATATGGATAAACTAGAAGGAACAACAAAGAGAAGACTACTGTTAGAGCATATCTACGCTACAGTGGCACAGCTGCAGCTATGTTGCTGTATTATCCTGATGTAGATTGCCTACATCAGTGGAAGGGGTTTTTCCATTGATGTAGGTAAGCCACCTCTCTGAGTGGCAGTAGCTAGGTTGACAAAAGAATTCTTCCATCAATCTAGGGGCATCTGCCACAGGTGTTAGGTTGGCTTAACTGGGGGGGGGTGTGGAATTTTTCATGCCCTGGAGAACACAGCTAGGTTAATCTATATTTTAAATGTGTACCAGGGCAAGGTGAAAAAAGTAACAAAGCAAAGACAAATAAATGCGTACACAAAGTTATCAGGGAGGAATGGCTATAACAGTACTTCACTTTTACCTTCGGCCTACAGTATTTTTATCACTGGGTACAAAAGAAGACCAAGGTAAATAGGTTGTAAAGAAAGCATCTCGAACAAATCAAGGCATTAAACCAAGCAATAAAAATCTAAAAGGTAAGCTATTCAAAAAAAAAAAAAAAAAAGCTATGACAGACTAAGAAGGAGCTGCTTATTGCAGTTATTTGTAGCCTTGTTATATTTTACAGCTAGGCCTTAAAAGGGTTTTATGGCCCTTAAGTATTTGGTATGGTAAAAGATAATGGAAGAGTAACTATTCCTCCCGCCCTGCCCCCTCCCCCCCCATTTTAAATTTAGATTGCATGCATGTTTAATGTACAGCAATGGGACATCCTAAATATGAAGCTACTATCAAGGCAGCAAGCTTGATATTTCTGGAATGGAAAAAAATGGAATAAGCAATTCATATTGGTTCATCTCAAAATGTCCTGGTGGTAAGAGTAAAGAAAAATAAGAATATTGCAACGCTAAACTTTTAAAGTAATTGATACTCACATGAATAATTGCTGTTTGGGTTATGTGCAGTATATACTTTTTCTCCCATGGTGAGTCACGACAGCTAGATCTTAAAGAGGACTGTTATTTTATTAAAATGGCACCTAGCACATTTTAGGCATCCTCTCTCCAAGAGAGTTTACAATCTAAAATTTATCATCAGTGGTGGGTTAAATTCTGCAATCTTCCTTCACCCACAACTCCCATTACCTTCACGATAAGACTAGAACCTGCAAATGGATCCATGTGGGCAGACTCCTGCAGTCATCCAGAGCCCATTTAAGACAGACTCCACACAGGTGTACCTGGGCAGATCCATTTGCAGGATCTAACCCCAAAAGATTTTTTTTTTAAGTAAGGACCCATTTAACTCACAATCTATGTTGCTATAGTTATGTGCTATAAGAATAGAGAAATCTCATGCTTTAGGTCCTCTAAGTAAAATATGCCCTTCTACACAGTTTAGCTTTGCCACATGGCCCTTATGAGACAAGCTTAGGTATAACAGTCCATCAATTTTATATGGTTGCTATAGTTACATTGAACTCCACTCCAGTGTATATTTTGAAATAGATTTTTATAGGGCTGTCAATTAATTGCAGTTAATGCCTGTGAATTTACTGAAAACAAAATTAACGCATTAATCGCATATCTGTGGGTGGGGAGGGAGGCATCGGTGGCAGAGGTGCTGAAGCCCCAGCCCAGAGCTCTGCAGGCTGGGTGGGCTGTAGAGGGGCGGGCTGTAGAGGGGCTGAAGCCCCAGTCTGTAGCTCTGTGGGGCGGGGGGGGGGGGGGAACCAGAAGCCTGGAGCCCCGAGGAGGGCTGATGCCCCGAGCCCCCAGCCTATATTTGGAAATATAGAAACCCCCCAAAATTTTTAAATAAATGGTATTCTAATACTAACGGTGTGATTAATCATGATTAATTTTTTAATCTCATGATTAATTGCGATTAATTTTTTTAATCACTTAACAGCCCTATTTTTAAAATGCATTTCTAGTGTCAAACCAATTTGTTTTAGTACCTTGTTTATCTCGAGACTTAGCAAAGAACACTTTCTGCACCAGATCTCTGGATGTATTTTCATGACCTTTATATTTCTCTAACTTGTGTGGAGGACAATGCTCTTGCCAGACGGTTGCTTTTACTACATACATGATGCCACGACCTCTTGTGCTAGACACCTTTGCATTGTATTGCAATTACCTCCACATTTATTGCAAGCAAAACTTCTCTTCATTTACTGACCATTGTATTCTTGGTCTTTATGCCCATTTTAGTTAGATGTACTTCAGTTCTTTCACTGCCTGTTAATTCTTTCACTTGGAAAATACATTTTTCACTATCCCTGCAGCTGTACGCAATGTTCTTTGAAAATAAATGGACTTGATATTACAGTCTGACTTGAACTTGGTTATTAGTTTAACCAAAGCTATTCCAGCTCTGATTTTATAATCCACATGTTAAGTGTTCATATTCACATGATTCAGAGATGGTCTACACACAAACATGCACCAAAATCTCTTTAAAGTGTTAATTAGAAGAGATTTATTTCAGTGCAAGTCTGTATGGACACTTATTTCAGACTAGAAGTGTTCTGATTTAAATTTTGCCAAGGTATATTGAAATAGGAGACTAAAATAATGTCTCTACACAGACTTTTACAAAAGTAAGAGAAAGTATGAATTAAAACTGATTTAGATAGTTTGGTGAAAGTTCGTGTGGATCCCCTGAGTCATGTGAATATGATGGATTATAAAATCCACCAACCCAGGGAGAAGATAGCCGTCTTCCTTCTTGAGGTTGGGTGCTAGCTAAGTTGAGGAGGTAAATGCACCACTGACAGCATAGCTAGCAGATGGATGAAGAAATGGCTAAAACAACACAGATAAATGGGCCCCAACTCCTTGTGCTCCCCTTGATCTGTTCTATGACAGTGGTGGGGAGTTCAGTCGACGAAAGGCTGTTAAGAATCTCCAGGGCCAGGAAAAGGACTGCCTTCAGGGTGCACTTATAACTGAAAGACACAGAGACGATTCGATCATCTAATAGAGGAGAAGGCAAGGATAGCCTGTGACATCCTTGGTCTCTTTGAAACACAACGAAGAAAGGAGATGAAAGTGAAGTGGAGAGATGAAAGGACCAACATGTTGGGAAAAGGAGACAGCACAAGAACCGTTGGAGGAATCAGCTTCATCAACAGCGAATGGTCTTGAAAAATAATCTCCTGCAAGTTCAAATCATCACACATTGGAGTGCTAGACCTCCAACTGAACAAGAACAGCACTCTAAAGATTATTCAGATATATGCTCCCACAAGCACAAGTGAAGATGATGAAGTGGAAGAATTCTATCAGGAGCTCGAGAAAACCCTCGCTCAAAAATCCACATCGTATATACGATCGTGATGGGAGATTTCAGTGCCAAAGTTGGAAGAGAGAAAAAAGGTAAAAAGTTCATTGTAAGGTATGGTATCGGCAAACGGAATTCACGAGTACAGCAATTGGCAACTCTGGTGGAGACAAAAGAAATGTTAATTGCTAACACCTGGTTTAAGAAGGCAGCCAAGAGGAGGTGGATATTCATTGTGCCCAGTGTGAAGAACAAGAACGAAATTGACTATATTCTGATCGATAAGTGGTGCATTGTACAAGACCTCCTCAGTAGTACCATTATTTAACATTGGTAGTGACCATTGCTTGCTGAGAGCACGGCTCAACTTCAACAAAAAAAATGGAGAAGAAAGCTCTACAGATGGCAAATCAGAGACAGTGGCCAAAAATATTCAACGAGGCAATCTTGAAAGTGAACATTTCCAAGGAATACTGGAATCTTATAGATAACTGTGATGAGGATTATATAAACTTCACTAATAAGTTGAGGCAATGCATGAAATTATTCAAGAAAGACTGAAAAGAGCGAAGGGAAGAATCTTGGAGGAAACGCAGAACTTGCTAGAGAAGCGGAGGAATAGGAAGCGAAATGATGGTGACAAACTTGAGTACTCCCTCCTCTGCAAGTTGATAAGAAGAAGACTAAAGGAGGACTTTGAAAAGTACCAAAAATGAAAGGCTCTTAAAGATGGCTGAAGATCACAGAAACCTCAAAAAATGCAAAAGGGAACTGACACTGTACAGGTCAACAATAGTGGCATTGAAGAACAGGGACAGAAAACCAGTAATTGAAAGAACAGGGATGGAAGTGGTCTGCAAAGATTTCTACACTGAATTGTTCACGTCTCAGATAAATGTCCCAGTACCAACATTTCAGCAGACCAATGAGCATGTACTCCCAGTCTTTGTCAGCGAAGTTCGACATGCAGTTCACCAAATGAAGGAAGGAAAAGCCCCAAGTAAAGATGGGCTGACAATCCAAATGAAAAGAGCTCGAGGCCAAGACCTCTGGGAAACCCTTGCTCAGAGGTTTAGCCATTACTTAGAATTACAGAAGATATCTAGCTGGAAGGAGTCCAACACCATTCTGCTGTAGAAGAAGGGCGATCATGAAGATCTAAAGAACTATCATTCAATATGCCTGCCTTCACATGTCTGCAAGCTGTTCACCAAAATAATAAACTGACTCTCAGAGTCTGGACGAGCAGCAGCCGAGAGAGCAGGCAGGCTTTCAAAGGAATTTAAGCACAATGGACCATATTTTCACTATAAACTAGCTATTGGAACACTCAAGGGAATACAAATTCCCTTTATGTATTGCCTTTGTCAACGATGAAAAAGCATTCAACAGTGTAAAGATCAATGCAGTGTTGAAAGCTCTTGCAGAGCAGGCCATCAGCACAAACTATATCAAAACTATTAAAGGAAGAAAATTCTGACTGCACTACAGATAACTATTTGATACTCCCCTTCGCATCCCAGTTAAGAAAGGTGTGAAACAAGGAGACACGGTTTCACCGAAACTCTTCACAGCCTGCCTCTAAATAGTAATGAGTCGGATGAATTGGAAGGGTGGAATCAACATCAACGGAGAGCAGTTAAACATCTCAGATTCGAGGACAATATTGTGTTGATCACCAAAAATACTGTCAAACTACAGAAAATGCTGCAAGAACTCAACACAAAAAGCAGCCAACTAGGACTGAAAATTAACCACTCCAAAACTAAATTTATGTGGTCTGATACCTTGCCAAAAGCCCAAATAACAATCCAGGGAGAACAAATAAAGAAATTGAGCAATATGTCTATTTGGGCCAAGAAAGTAACCTGTGCCACGATCAGGAAGGTGAACTCTTACAAAGAAAGAAAGCGGGTTGGTGCGTATTCAATTCTATCAAGGATGTCCTCCAAGGAAAAAAATCAACAAGGCCACATGCACCAGCCTCTTCAACTCAACGGTACTGCCAGTAATGTTGTATGGCAGCAAAACATGGGCACTGACGAATACAGAGGAGCAGCAACTGTCTGTCATGGAGGGGGCAATGAAAAGAAGAATTCTGGGAATTTCAATCTGCCACTGGGTCCCCAATGAAGTGATCAGACAGCAGAATGGAGTGCAGGATGTCATTGTTGAGAGTAGGCATAGTGAAATGCAATGGGCCGGGCATATAGTGAGGCTCACTGACAATTGATGGACTGTAGCCGTCACTGAGTGGTACCCATGGGAACTGAAACAACCACTCAGCCGACCTCCAAAGAGATGAGATTTTATTGTGAAAAGACATGGCTGCACATGGAGAAGGAAGGCCAGGATCCAAGAAGATTGGAAGACTTATTGTGATCAGCAAAATCTATACATGGGCCGAAGGACCGATCAATCAAGGTGAAGGTGATAAAAATCAGAGGACTTGTTTGATAAAACTGATAACTAAGTGCCTCTAAGGCTGGAAAGAAATCGATTTGACATTGCAAAGATTTGTGTATAACAGCCTTCAGATTTATTATGTAGGTCTATAACAGTGACCAAAAGCTTCCATTGCAGGTGGTTTCTTGTAAATAAAGTGCATTTCCCCCAAATGATAGTCTTACATGAATCAGAATATTCTTGAATTTTTTTAATGACTTTGTCTACCAGTTTGCAGTCCTCTGCGTGCTGTCACTAAAAGGTATGTGCAACGTTCCCCTCTGGTGTTATCTGGACTGGTGATCGGCTAGGTCACTCCAATCTTTGACTCTGAGAGCCAGCATTACCCTGCTCTGCTGTGAGAACCCCCACTCCTGGGCTGTTCACACACAGGGTCTAGCATGTAAGCTGTGCAACCGAATGACACTAGCCAAACTGACCAAAGGAAGGGGGGTGACTCACTCGAGAGACCAACAGATCCCTTTGTTCCTGTGAAGCTGGGCTGGGTTTGTCCCATACATTCTCTGTTGAGGTGTGAACTGCCCCTCTGCTTCTGGAGAGTTTTTGCCTGGGCTTGCTTTAAGCCATGAGGATACATTTTCAGCCTCATAACTATATACATGAAATTACAGCCTCTAACATTACTATAACAATGATGACTATAACATTACCATAACAACAATGCTCAGTATGTCATGAGCCTACCGAAGACACCCAACATGACAAACTTTGCATTAGATACCACACAGTCATATTATAAGGATGAACATGGGGGTGCTGAGTGTTCCTCTGAGGTACAGAACATCACAGTAGGATATTGTAGATATCCAGTGGCTCTGGGCTTGTTACATGTAGCAGCATGGAGGATTTATTAGATTTCAGTGCAATGCCACTTGCTTCTAGGAAAATTTGGAAACATTGCAACCACCTCATCCAGTTCTCTTCCAGACTCCCTTCTAGACTACAGGATTCAGATAGATTCGTTCTATTTTTGCCAAGATTTAGTTTTCTTCTGATATCTTGTAATGAAATTGTGACACAGGTGTTGTTAAGAGACAACTTTTCCTGGCCCCAGTCTTTAGACATGGCTCAAGTTACAAAAGGCTGATTGATCCAGCCTTATGACTGGGTCAGTGTCAGTTGACTCCAGTCACCGCTACATGCACTGGCTATCTAGTTTGTTTACAAATGCAGTGATGTTTAATTAAATCACTGAAGTTATGTAATATCTGGCACCTAATTATCTGAATCTGCCCTTCCCTATATCCCATTGATTGAGCAGACATGCTCAATAAGGATATTCTTCCTTCAAAGCAGTCTTTGACAACTAAAGCTAAGCTTTTTCAGCTCTCACTCACTTCAAATGGACTTGCAAGTGCTCATTTCTTCTCAGGAACAAGCCATTTTCGTTTGATCTCTCTTATTTTCCAAAGTCCATAATAAACATTGTATTACTCACTAATTTCCCCTGTAGATGTAGGCACAGTAAATTACAGCAAAATGGCATCTCAGGGCACTGTCACCCTGATACTGAAAAGTCAATAATGTGTCTCTCTAAATAAGCCCCAAACCATTTAATAAAAACCTCCATTGTTTTGTATTACTGTAGGTGGGTGTTTCATCAGTATCTTTATTGGACACAATACAAATTTGTTCTTGATTGCTCTGCCTCTTGTTGTCAGGATACGTCTACACTACAGGATTATTCCGAATTTACATAAACCAGTTTAGCAAAACAGATTGTATAAAATCGAGTGCACACGGCCACACTAAACACATTAAATCGGTGGTGTGCGTCCACGATCCGAGGCTAGCGTCGATTTCTGGAGTGTTGCACTGTGGGTAGCTATTCCGTAGCTATCCCATAGTTCCCGCAGCCTCCCCTGCCCCTTGGAATTTCCGGGTTGAGATCCCAGTGCCTGATGGGGCAAAAATCATTGTCGCGGGTGGTTCTGGGTAAATGTCGTCAGTCACTCCTTCCTCTGGGAAAGCAACGGCAGACAAGCATTTCGCGCCTTTTTTCCCTGGATTGCCCTGGCAGACGCCATAGCATGGCAATCATGGAGCCTGTTTTGCCTTTTGTGACTGTCACCGTATGTGTACTAGATGCCGCTGACAGAGGCGATTCAGCAGCGCTACACAGCAGCATGCTTTTGCATGACAGCAGAGATGGTTATCAGCCATACTGTACCATCTACCATGCCATAAATTGGCAATAAGATGATCATGGTTACCAGTCCTTTTGCACTGCACCATCTGCTGCTGTCATAAGTGCCCCTGGCTGAGAACAGCCGGGGGCGCAAAAGCCAAACTTGGGAATGACTCCCTGAGTCAATCCCTCCTTTTTGGTATCTAAAAATAGAATCAGTCCTGCCTAGAATATGGGGCAAGTGTACTAGAGAACCAGTGTATCATAGAACCAAAGAGCACAGCTGATCTGTGTCAGATCCCGCAGAAATTATGAGCTGTATGCTATTCACAGGGGGTGCTCCTGCAACAACCCCACCTGTTGATTCCGTTCTCCCCCAGCCTTCCTGGGCTACCGTAGCAGTGTCCCCCCACTTGTGTGATGAAGTAATAAAGAATGCAGGAATAAGACACAGTGACTTGTTAGTGAGAAATGAGTGGAAGGCAGCCTCTAGCTGCTATGATACTCCAGACAGGACATTAAGCAGTGTGGGGGAGAGGAGCCCAGCATCCCTCTGCTAGTCCAGGGACAATTGAATCTTTTCTTTACAGATGAAGGGCGGGGGCTGATGGAGCTCAGCCCCCTGTTGCTATGATGAAGACGGTTACCAGCCATACTGCACCATCTACCAGAAAAAATTAGGAGTTTTTTTTACACAGGCGCCCATGGTCGACCTCACTGGATGCTAGTCGGCATGGTTACCAGTCCTTTTGCACTGCCTCATGTGCCAAAAGGCTGATGGTGCAATATGGCTGATATCCATCATCATCATCAGCCACCCATGGCGGGGGGGGAGTGAGGATGTTGGTGTTGACTGCTGCAGCATCGCGTCTATCTGCAGCATTCAGTAAAGATAGGGTGACATGTAAAAGAGTCAAGAGAGGATTGTTTTCCCTTTCACTTTCGGGGGGTGGGGGCATAAATTGCCGAGCTATGCCCTGAACCACCGCAGACACTGTGTTTGACCCTAGAAGCATTTGGAGCTCAGCCAGGAATGCAAATGCTTTTTGGAGACTGCAGGAACTGTGGGATTGCTTGAGTCCTCCAGTCCCCACTCCCTCCCTCCATGAGCGTCCATTTGATTCTTTGGCTTTCCGTTACGCTTGTCACGCAGCAGTGCGCCGAGTCCCTGCTATGGCGTCTGTGTGGAGAATTTTTAAAAATGATTTTGAATTTCGTCTTCTGTAACAGAGCGCTAATAGAACACATTTGCCTGCCCTTGCAGCGATTACATCCGCATGGTCCATGCTGGAGCTCTTTTTTAATTTTGATTTTTAACTGCATCGCCACACGTGCTGATCGGAGCTCCACGCTGGGCAAACAGGAAATATTCAAAAGTTCGCGGGGCTTTTCCTGTCTACCTGGCCACTGCATCCGAGTTCAGATTGCTGTCCAGAGCAGTCAGTGATGCACTGTGGGATACCACCCGGAGGCCAATACTGTCGATCTGCGGCCACACTAACCCTAATCTGATATGGTCATTCCGATACTAGCGCTACTCCTCTCGTTAGGGAGGAGTACAGAAATCAATTTAAAGAGCCCTTTATATCGATATAAAGGGCCTCTTAGTGTGGACGGGTGTGGCGTTAAATCGGTTTTACGCTCCTTAAACCGGTTTAAACGCGTAGTGTAGACCAGGCCTCAGTGTCTCACCTTACTATGGTGTGAAATTGATGAGCTATGCAGCACTGATAAGAGGTACTAGGACCAGGAACATCTCAGAGTTAGTGCACACATTTTTCAGAGGACTACCAGTAAAAATGCAGAGTGGTTTTAAAACCAGAAATATGTGGCTTTACACTAAAGTCTTTTTCCCCTAATGCAGCACACACTGGGTGGAGTGCTTTGATAAGGTGTTTTCTCCTAGTTTTGGTGACTAAATCTAGTTTTTAGGTTTACAGACTAAGTTCTTGGTGAAACATTTAATACAAATCAGCAGTATGTTATTTCCCATGTAACACATAGTTTGTGATGCATTATTTTTTCATGTAGGATTATGGTGCTTGTTAGCAACATGGTTTTAACTAACAGAGATGCAAGGAAAAGTGTCATTTTTCACTATTAGAAAACTTTAACAAGAATTGTGTAACATACACTGGACCACGTTAATTCCTGGACGAACAACTGAAGACCATGGAATATATCATACTTATCTTGCCTAAACTTATATCTATCCTTAACTTTAATTTACTTCCAAATTTTCTGAAAAGATATGTTGGTATAAATAGAGTCCAAATCTACTTTGTTACACTGGTGGAAAACCAGCACTGCACAGATGCAAGGGAGCCCCAAAATTGAAATAGTAGGGCCAAATAATGCTTGCAGAAGACAAGGGGAGGCATATGCAAGTATCTAGGGACAGAATTTGCCCATAGTATTTTTTTTAAAGGTAGAAAAAGTATAAGAAAAGTTTACCTCCTCCAAGTGTGTCTGTTCTATTCTGTTTTGCTTTCAGGCTGTTTCAGATATATGCCGCTGTACTTTTAGTTGTATGAAAATATACTTGCACTGAGGCTTGGCACATCTCATTGTGTCTTCTTTTACACACAGTATAGATTAAAATGAAGGCACTTAAAAACATTAATAATACTAAGCACTGACATTCTTGCAGTATACAGAGATTAGTGAGAAATAAACAAAAGTCCTCTGTACCTGAACAATTATACATTCACTAAGCTCTGAAAGATTTTTTCAAGAAAGAACTATTTATACTCTGTATAATCAGAAAATCACTAGTGACAATCTATCATAACTCTTTTTGAACCTTTATCAGTCTGCATAATTTGGAGCTGTAAAAGTGTTAATACCGGTAAATTTTATAATATAGCTGCCAGGTTATGGGAAAGTTATTATGCAAATGCATTATCTTACATATATATATTATACACACACACACAAATGTTAAGGGGTCTCACCTTGCCTGGAAGAGTGGAGGATGGCAGATTAACGGAATACCAACACTTTTTTGTCCCATGACTGCAGAGGTGTTAATGGGCCACTCAGCAATTCTAGGGGGGGCCTACCACTACCCCACTCCTGTCCGTGGACACCTGCAAGGGGGGAGTTTCATGCAACAGGGATGAGGATTTTGGGGATGAGGAAGATGAGGAGGAGGATAGTGCAGAGCATGCAAACGGAGAAACCATTCTCCCCGATGGCCAGAAACTGTTTATCACCCTGGAGCCATGTAAACGGGTCAACTCACCCCTGCGGCGCCTCCTACTGGTTGCTCTCCGAAGTTAGCTCAGTCCAGCCCTGCAGCACCCTCTGCAGGCTGGTGATCCACCTGTTCTTAGGCCCCCCGTGGCCCTCCCTGGACCCAGTGCCCTTTTACATGGGGTGCTGCCCCCTAGCAGTAACCCCTTTCTCTGGGTCTCCCCTTCTGTCTCAGGGAACCTCCACCCTCTATCCCTACCTTGCCTCAGTATTTGGCTACTGCCAGTCATTGTCTAGCCCCACACTCTGGGGCAGACTGCAGTATCAGCCTACTCATCACAGGCAAAGTTGGGTTTGGACCTGCTGCCTTGGCCTACCCCTAGATTGCCCTCTGCAACCCACAGTACCCGTTGGCCCACTGCTAGGCTGCAGCCTGGGGCTTTCTAGGCTGGAGCTCCCCAGCCTTCCCCAGTCCTGCTGCACTCAGGTATCCAATCTCAAGCTCCTAAGCAGCCAGACCCATCTCTCTCTATAGCCAGAGAGAGACTGCCTGGGCTCCTGGCTCATAGCCTTTTATAGGGGCCAGCTGTGGCCTGATGGGGTGTGGCCCAGCTGCAGCTACCTCCCCAATCAGCCCAGCTTGAGAGTAGCAGCTCTCTAGCCCTGCCAAGCTGCTTTCAAACCCCTTAAAACCCCCTGCTACAAGCCAATACCCTCCCAACCCTCCCAAGGTGGGTTCACAGACCATGAAGCCAGAGAAGGCACCTCTGGTGAGTGTACCTTTGTAAATATAATGCATGATTTAAAAGCAAGCATGTTTAATGATTAATTTGCCCTGAAGATTTGGGATGCATTAGTGGCCTGTACAGCCTCTCCTTTTAAATGGCCAACCCAATAGGTGCTTGGTATGGGAAAGGAGGGCGCTGCTGTTTGAAACCATTCCCACATGTTATGAAGGTTGAAGAAGCTGAAAGACTGTGGCTTACCATGGCTGCCTGCAAGCCGAATTTGTTGCCCAGCCCTGCGTGTGTGATCTCTCACACCAAACCAGCAGGCCCTCAATATAAGAGGCAAAATGCAACCTTGTACGAAAGCACATGTGCTATGTAATGTTAACAGCTTGGTTCACCGTGAAAGAGTTTACCCATTGTTCTCTAAAATGTGTCTTTTTAAATAATACTCTCCCTTTTTTTCCTCCCACAGCTGCAAATGTTTCAACGCTCTCCCTATCATCTCCATCCCAGAGGCTACAGATAAGAAGGTGAAAAAAATGCACTCATGATTAAATGTTCTCTGAGCTCATGCAGTCCTCCTGCACTGAAACTGCTCAGCAGAATGCTTGGAGGCAAACAATGTCAGAGTCCAGGAAAGCAGAAAATGAACACAAGGACAGGAGGGATGAATGAGATGAAATGTGGCGGGAGCAAGATGAGAGATGGCAGCAGTGTGATGAGTGGAGACTGGATGCAATGCTGAGGCTACTGGGGGATCAAACTGATATGCTCTGGCATCTGGTGAAGCTGAAGGAAAGGCAGCAGGAGCATAGACCGCTGCTGCTGCCCCTGTGTAACCAACCGCCCCCCTCCCCAAGTTCCATTGCCTCCTCAGCCAGATGCCCAAGAACATGGGGGGGAGGGGGAGGAGGCCCTCCAGGCACCCAACCACTCCACCCCAAAGGACTGCCCAAGCAACAGAAGGCTGGCATTCAATAAGTTTTGAAGTGCAGTGTGGCCTTGTCCTTCCCTCCTCCACCACCCCACCCGGTGCTTCCCTTCTCCCCCACCCCTCCTGGGCTACCTTGGCAGTTATCCCCTATTTATGTGATGAATTAATAAAGAATGCATGATTTTAAAACAATAATGATTTTATTGCCTCTGAAAGTGGTGATCAAAGTGGGGAGGGCGGTTGGCTTACAGGGAAGTAGAGTGAAACAAGGGGGTGGGTTTTCATCAAGGAGAAACAAACAGAACTTTCACACCATAGCCTGGCCAGTCATGAAACTGGTTTTCAAAGCTTCTCTGATGTGCAGCGTGCCCTGCTGTGCTCTTCTAATCGCCCTGGTGTCTGGCTGCATGTAATCAGCGGACAGGTGATTTGCCTCAACCTCCCACCCTGCCATACTCTCCCACCCCCCTTACTCTCACAGATATTGTGGAGCACACAGCAAGCAGCAATAACAATTGGAATATTGGTTTCGCTGAGATCTAACCAAGTCAGTAAACTGCGCCAGTGTGCTTTTAAACATCCAAATGCACATTATACCACCATTCTGCACTTGCTCAGCCTATAGTTGAACATCTTACTACTGTCCAGGGTGCCTGTGTATGGCTTCATGAGCCATGGCATTAAGGGGTAGGCTGGGTCCCCAAGGCATAGGCTGGGTCCCCAAGGATATAAATATATGGTAGAATGGAATTGATTTAAAGACCTTTCCTGGCAGTTAGTAAACAGGGATTTTCAATTTCTATATAAACAAAATTTTGTTAGGCAAGTTAAGGTTGAAAGTGTGTTTCAGGGCAGTCTAGCTAACACTCAGAATATTACAACCAACTAAAAACACAGAGGTTATCTAATTCAGCGGTTCTCAACCTTTCCAGACTACTGTATCCCTTTCAGGAGTCTGAAGCCTGAATCCCGTCAACCAGGGCTGAGGCATGTAACTTAGCTTTGCAGGGCCCCCTGAGGCATGAGGTCCCCAGCAATTGTCCTGCTTACCACCCACTAATGCTGGCCCTACACGTGCAACCCCCCTAAACCCATCCCATGACCCCCAAGTTGAGAAATACTGATCTAGATGAGCTGATGTACTCCTGGAAGATATCTGGATATCCATTAGTGGTGAGTGGAACCTCCCTGAGACCCCCGCCACCTGAGGATCCCCGAAATCCCATCCCCACCCCCACGGTCGGTGTAGTGTGAGAAACTGCTATTTGTAGGAATTTGCTACATCAGCAGGACTGGCTCTAGGCACCAGCAAACCAAGCACATGCTTGGGGCGGCACATTTTCAGGGACGGCATTCCAGCCATTTTTTTTTTTTTGCTTCTGGCCTGGCGGCAGCAGCACATCATAAGTGGGGGGTGCCATGGGGCCACTGCAGTTTGCGCCGCAGGGAGCAGCACCCGCCCCTTGTGGCTGGGCTGGGCAGGCTCCGAGTGGGGGACACTTGGGCTGGAGGCTGCCCCACAGGGCACATGGAGCAGCCTGCAAGTGCCGCAGGGCGACCCTGCCCCCGCAGCACCGCAGCCGGGGCTGGGCAAAATGGCCCGAGCCACCTAGGGACTGCGGCAGGGTGGCCAGAAGCAGCAGCAGCAGGGCCATAGAGCGCGGAGCGCTGCCATGCGGGGCCTGCGTCCCACTCTCCAGGGCTCTGCTTCCTCTGGGGCTCCCGTGCCCCGGCTCCTCAGCCCCCTGCTGGGGCAGTTCCCTGGCTCTGCCCTCTTGGGTCCTGGCTGGTCCTGGAGGCGGGAGCCCTGGCTGGAGGGACTCTGGGCGCATCCCGGGAGCCCTGCTGCTTATCCCGAACCTGCCAGCGCCAGACCGGCTGGAGGCAAAGGGGGAGTGGGCAGAGTCAGCACTGGTGAGGGGGAGCCCAGCGCTGGGGCGGCAGGGGGTGCAAGTGAGGGGGGGTGAAGAGAGAGCCCAGGGCTGGGGCAGCAGGGGGTGTGGGTGGGGGAGGGCAGTGGTGGTGGGGGGTGAGAGCCCAGGGCTGGGGTGGGGGGCAGCCAAAAATTTTTTTGCTTGGGGTGGCAAAAAACCTAGAGCCGGCCCTGTACATCAGATAGCAGTTTTTTACAATCCCTTACAAATGATTAACTGATACAGTAGCAAAGCCCTACAGGTAGCAGTTTCTCGCACTATACCCAAGGGCCCCCTCCCCCAAGCCAAAGGAGTCCTGGGCCAGCCGAAGCCGCAAGCCCCACCCTCCACCTGCCCTGCCTGGAGAAGCCCTGAGCCCCCCGCCCAGAGGAGCCCCGAGCCGGCAGAAGCTGCGCCACGCCTCCCCTCCCCAGACCCCAAGCCACCCGGAGAAAAGCATCGTTCCGACTCTTCTCCAGAAGAAGCTTTTGATATGCCCCATCCAGTTCTGGGGCAACTGAGGCGGCAGTATTTTCTACTCAACTTCCTAGGTTCATCAGTAATCTCCTTGGAGTCCAGGGAGATTACTGATGAACCCAGGAAGCTGAATAGCTCATACCGCGTTCTCAGCCACCCCAGGACCTGCATGGGACATAATAAATCAAAAACTTCCCTCCAAAACCTCACAACTGGGGGTCTGGTGTCCACAGCAGCGCCAAGGGTGGCTGAGCCTCCCCTGGCCTATTATACCCTCTGCCCATGTGGATACCCCCAGTTACCCACCAATAGCTTAGGCACTGCTCTTAGTTATTCACTCAAAGATAAGGGGCAAATTTTTTCTTTTACTTGAGAGTGGCGTACAGACTCAAGTGATTAAAAGCCTCCTGGTTATTTTTCTTAATGGCTTTTTGTTGCTTGTTTTTACAGGAAGTGCAGAATTCTCTGAGGAAAGTGCTAAGATGTTTGTGTTGCTTTGTGAGTAATGGAAAGAATTCACTACAAAAATCAAAATATGCTACTGCTGAGTAGTGATATAGAACATTAAATATTAGGGGTCAAAAAAACAAATAATAGTGTAGATTCCTGATCTCTAAGTTAGGTCCCTGACAAAAATGTTTCTGTAGTAAAGTACCTACACAAAATATCAGAGAAACTGTTTGTTAAGGAATGCTTATTGAACAGAATTAGGCAAAGATCTAGTGCATACTGCTGACTGTTGCTTTCTAGTTCAAACTCTCAGGTAAGAAAATACTGCTTAGTTGCAGCTAATTCTGTATAACCTTGATATGCAGAGTAAATTAAACTGTTCTGCATAGCTCCCAGTCTGTGGGCAACTTTTCTGAACCTAGTTTCAAGTAGTAAGGCTTCGTGGAAGACACTGGATAAGAACAGAAAAAGTCAAGCCATATTATAAAATATTCCTTTTAGTAACCTTTTTATTGTTTACTGAACAAAACCATCGGAAGTTCAGTGGCTTTTACATAGGGCTCTATGCCCCTCTCCTGTGGTAGTGAGGAAAAGAGAAGAACAAGGGACTATGGCAGGCTCCCCTTTATCCCCAAGTCTGCAGGTTCAGGTTTCCTTGGATGAGGAACAGGTTTTCAAAGGTGAGAAAGGTAGTTTCTCAAGACCCCAATCTCTCCTGTGGGTGTCTACCACAGAAGGGGAAATATAATACAGTATTTTGTGGTGTTTTAATACAGTGGGAAATGTATTGAAAAGGTAATACATGAAAATACCATTCTTTTAACTGATTATTTATATAGCGTAAGCATAAATCTCTGGCTTGCGCTAGTAGCTCAGAATAAACAATGGTATATTCTAGTACCCAGGATATCATACTGCAGTGGTTATTGCCTTTGCAACTTCTTCATTTTCAGTTAGTCTGCATTTGCAAACAATTTAAACAGTGTTTTAAATTAAAGACTAGATGTGTCATTTTGATTTTCCATAAATGATACAAGAGTAAACAAGTAGCAAAAAGGATACTAACACTATAGATCTGTTGTCAGATGTGGTTGATTGTGATCTGCTCTTGTACATTGTTACCAGGAAGACTTCTGTCTCATGCCTTTGTAATCTATCTTCCTTTCCCACACTGCAGTTGTTCCCTTCCCTCAGCTCCAGATATTCCTTGCATCACCTGCACTGCATTTTATACAAGCTAACTTGCATGTTTCCCCAGTTAGAATGCTAAATACAGACTGAGCTTGTACTTTTTCTTCTATACATTAAATGCTGCTGTGGTTTTTTTCATTTTATAGAGCCAGACTGCAGGAGTCACATTAGTTTTGTAACTACTCTCACTGAGGGCTTGTCTACACTTAACATGCTACGGCAGCACAGCTACACTGCTGTAGTGCTTCAGTGTAGACACTCCCAATGCTGACAGGAGGGATTCTTCTCTAGAGGTGGTAGCTAGGTCAGTGGAGGCTCCAGTTGGCATGGCTCCAATCATCCAGAAACTGGAAATAATTGGGCATCCCCAACATCTTTTCCAAACAGAAA
The DNA here is from genome assembly GCF_016161935.1 of Mauremys reevesii. Classification (NCBI taxonomy): domain Eukaryota; kingdom Metazoa; phylum Chordata; order Testudines; family Geoemydidae; genus Mauremys; species Mauremys reevesii. The sequence goes on from NC_052629.1 coordinate 89,416,133, forward strand.
ATACAGGTAGTAGAGATGAGATACTTCTGTAAAATCCCGGACATCTCCTACTTCAACCACATCACTAATGAAGAGGTCCACAACATCATCACTCAATGCTCTGGGTCATATGAAGACCTGACAACCGTGAAAAAGCACAAGCTGAAGTGGTACATGTAACAAGATCATCTGGCCTATCCAAGATCATCCTCCAAGGGACAGTACAGAGGAAAAGTAGAAGAGGTAGACAGAAGAAGAGATGGATTGACAACATAAAAGAGTGGACAGGAATGGACTTTGCGGAGACTCAAGCACTGACACACAATTGTCAGGGATGGAGACAATTGGCTGATTGCTCATCAGTGATGGTGCCCCAACAACCAATATGGTTATGGGAGTGATGATGCTGAACATCTTTTGGATAAATGTTAAACTGTAAATTTTAAGTAAGTATTTATTTGTATTATAATTGTTTGTACTGCAATAAGTGCCCAAAGGCCCAGGTAGGATCAGGGCTCCACTGTAGTAGGTGCTGGGCAATAATAAATACATATAGTAACCTCTTAGCTTAGTTGTAAGTCAGTTAAGGTTGCTAATGAAGTAGGGAGGCAAATTCTGGTGCTTGTTGGTTCTCCCAGCATATTCATATTCTAAGCAGCCAGAGCCTCAAACCCCACTCCACACGTACACATATTACTTCTGCTTCTGGATGAATAATTTGAATAGGAAAGAGGAGACCATCAGGGTGCTTTGTGCCAAAGTGTGTCAGTCCAAACCTTGATTGTGCCCTCAGATGTGCAGACCATTTGCTGTGTGCAGCATCTTGGAGTTTTCTGGGAATTTAAAAATTAGAGAGTCCTTCGAGGACATTTATTTAAATCTACTGCTGCTCATACTAGTTCTCCTGTGCCTGTATTTGAAAAAAGGTAAAGTTTTATTAAAACAGGAGGCTGTTTCTCCACTTCTCTCTCCCTGTGCACTGGTTAACTGGCTAGTGGAGAGACTAAGTTTACACAACATTGCTAATTTGCCTTTTAATCCTTGTTTTAATACTCAGCCTTGCTTCTCACCAGTCAGACTCTCCTGAAGCCTCACACATATCTTGACTTCAATAAGGCTTTTGATACCGTCTCCCATGACCTTCTCATAACTAGGGAAATACAACCTAGATGGAGCTGCTATAAAGTGGGTGTATAACTGGTTGGAAAACTGTTTCTAGGGAGTAGTTATCAGTGGTTCACAGTCAAGCTTGAAGGTCATATCGAGTGGGGTCCTGCAGGGATCAGTAATGGGCCCGGTTCTGTTCAATATCTTCATCAATGATTTAGAAAATGGCATAGAGAGTACACTTATGAAGTTTAGCGATGATACCAAGCTGCTTTGGAATGGAGGATAGGATTAAAATTCAAAATGATCTGGGCAAACTGGAGAAATGGTCTGAAGTAAATAGGATGAAATTCAATGAGGACAAACGTACTCCACTTAGGAAGGAACAATCAATTGCACACATACAAAGTGGGAAATGACTGCCAAGGAAGGAGTACTGCAGAAAGGGATCTGGGGATCATAGTCGGTCACAGGTTAAATATGAGTCAACAGTGTAACAATGTTGAAAAAAAAAGGCAAATATTCTGGGTTGTATCAGCAGGAGTGTTTTAAATAAGATACAAGAGGTAATTATATCACTCTACTCCATGCTGATAAGGCCTTAACTGAAGTATTGTGTCCAGTTCTGGGTTTCACAAAAAGATGTGGACAAATTGGAGAAAGTCCAGAGGAATGATTAAAGGTCTAAAAAACATGACCTATCAGGAAAGATTGAAAAAATGGGTTTGTTTAGTCTGGAAAAGAGAAGAGAAGACTGAGGGTGCACATAACTGTTTTTGAGTACATAAATATTTGTTACAAGGAGGAGGAAGAAAAACTGTTCTTGTTTACCTCTGATACGACAAGAAGCAGTGAGTTTAAATTGCACCAAGGGAGGTTTAGGATGGACGTTAGGAAAAACTTCCTAACTGTCAGGGGAGTTAGGCACTGGAACAAATTACCTAGGAGGTTGTGGAATCTCCGTCAGGAGGTTTTAAAGAACAAGTTAGACAAACACCTGTCAGGAATAGTTTAGTTATTACCTAGTCCTGCCTTGAGTGCATGGGACTAGCTTAGATAACCTATTGAGGTCCTTTCCAGTCCTACACTTCTATGATTCTATGCATCAGTGGAAGGAAAAAAATGTTTTGGTATAATAAATAGCCCTTTGTCAACTAAATCTACTTAATAGTAATGCTATAGTATTGAAAAAATTAAAAATGATTTTAGAAAGTCACTTCCTATTAATGAATGATTGATTATATTAGGTCAGTTACTTATATTTAAATGTAGCCCCTTTTAGTGAAGTGAGAAGCCTTCTATCATATTTCAAGATACTAAATTGTGTTAAGATGCTCTTAAGGTTGATGACATGCTATATAATGTAAGTGCTAAGAATACAGGAAATCCTGAGTTAAGATTCTTTCACAAACTTAAGAAATCACTTCCTCTTTCATAAAGAATACTTGTTGAAGAAATAAAAATTCACCTAGTAAACTTAACTCTGACTACAATATTAATTCAACTTTACAATACATATGGAGTGACTTATGTTTCCATGTCTAAGCCATTTCTGAAGAAGTCTAGATAATGATAGTCTTACACATTCTTATTTAGCCATATCAAAGAAATTCACAGTACATATATACAGTGATGAGCTGCCAAATTTTTAACGGGTTCCCTCCTCCCTCCAAAATTTTAACAACGGGTTCCCTCCTTCCCCCCCCTCCGGGGGGGGGGTCGTGCCCCATCCAACCCCTCATGTTCCTTGACACACACACTCCGAGACCCCTGACCCATCCCCCCCTTCCCTGTCCCCTGACTGCCCCTTGCTGCCCCACCCAACCCCTCCTCTCAGTCTCAATGGCCCCCCAGAACCCTTACCCCATACAACTACCCTTCTCTCTGTCCCGGAGGGCCCCCCCCACCTCATCCACCCCTGCTCTTTCCTGACTGCTCCCGGGACCCTTGCCCCATTCAATCCCCCTGTTCCCTGCCCTCTGACTGCCCTGACCCTATCCACCTCCCCACAACCCACCCTCCCTGCCCCCTTACCACACTGCCTGGGGACCGGGTCCACTCTGCCAGGACCACGACCGGCACCCCGGGCCCAACTCCCGAGCCCGGCCGGACCAGAGCAGGCACTGCTCGGCGGCAGCCGCCAGCCCGACTCCCGGGCTGGCACCGGGCCCAGCCGCCCCAGGGACCCCTGCCCCATCCACCCCCTTCCCTGTACCCTGAGTACCCTCCACCGCCCCATCCACCCCCTCCTCTCCTTCCTGATGGACCCCCAGGACCCCTGCCCCCTCCAACCACCCCTTCTCTCTGTCCCCTGACTGCCCCTGGAACCCTTGCCCCGGACTGCCTCCCACCGCCCCATCCAACCCCTGAGCCTTTCTGACTGCCCCCAGGACCCTGGCCCCGTTCAATCCCCTGTTCCTGCCCTCTGACCCCACCCCAAACTCCCTACCCTCTCTCCAACACCCCTCCCTGCCCCCTTACCGCTGCCTGGGCGTGGCTGGGCCGGGACAGGAGTCGCGGCCAGAGCCGGAGGATGCGGCGGGAGCCCAGCGGCCGGAGCCAGGTGGCTGGCCAGGTGGAGCCAGGGAGGGCTGCGGCCAGAGCTGGAGCCGGGCAGCCGGGGCCGCCGCCACGCCCAGACCCGCGCTGCTGGAGCCCGGCCCCCTGGCAAAACAGCAGGGGCGGCTGGAGCCACGGGCCAGGCCGGGCTGGAGGTGGGGGCCGTGTCCAGAGCCGAGCATCCTGGTAGGTGGGGCACGGCAGGGCTGGGGTGCGGCGAGCCGGGCGGCCGGGAGGGGAGGTTCGGGGTCCGGGACGCGGCCGTGCCGCAGCCGGTGAGGGTCGGGCGGGGACCCGGGACGGGGCGGGGGCCGGGCAGAGTCGCGGCCGGGAACGCGGGGCCGAACGCGGGCGCGGCCAGGAGGGTCGGGCGGGGACCCGGGAGGGTGCGGCCGAGCCGGACGGCCGGGAGGGGTTCGGGGAGTCGGGATGCGGGGCCGGGAGGGTCACGGCCGGGCCGGGGACGCGGGGCGTGCCGCAGCCGGTGAGGGTCGGGCGGGGACCCGGGCCGGGGGCGCCAGGGGGCCGGGGCCGGGCAGGGTCGCGGCCGGGAGGCGGGGACGGGCCGCGGCCAGGGACCGGCCGGGGCACACGCCCCCTCCCCCTCCCCCTCCCCGAGTTTCCTAGCTCAGGGTCCTCTTCCGGGGCCGGGGAAGCCTGCTTGCTTATCAGCCCTCCCCGGCGTCCCGCGCGAACAGCTGATTCTCAGGAAGCCATGGGGAGGAGAAGCAAGGAGGAGCTTCATGGCAGGAGGTGGAGGCAGAATTGCATAGCGGTTCGCGAACCGTTTGCTAAAATTAGACGCCGGACAGAGAACTTTAGCATCCGGTTCGCTGTCCAGCGTCTAATTTTAGCAAACGGTTCGCGCGAACCGTTGCGAACCATCTGCAGCTCACCCCTGCATATATAGGTATGTGGAAGGAAGGCTGCCCTTAATAAAGTAGGCTGCCACCTCCCACTCTTTTCAAACAGTTTGAAGCCAGGCCCACAGGGAAAATGGCTGCCTCTCTATAGTTCAGGAGGCTAGACAGGACACAGGGACAGACAGGAGCAGCAGAGACACTGAAAAGGGAATGAGGCGAGTGGGGGAATAGGAGGCAGATTTAGGTGTTCAGGGGAATAGGATGCAGGGGATGTGGCAGGAGGCTGAGGGGAGTGTAGAGGATAGTGATGGAGGATCTGCTGGCAGCTCTCCCAGCCCAGAGATAGTGGAGGGTAAGTGGAGTGCCCTCTGAGCACAGTGTTGTCAACTCTTACAAACTGATAATGAGTCACAGGACTTCGGAGTCTGCAGGAGGAGCTGTCGTGATGAGGGGCTGCCCATAAGTTACATAACATTTTTGGGTGATTTTCAAGACCCACCCACCCATTGTAACACTGAAACAAACATGTTTTGCATGTTTTAACACTGAAACAAAACATGCAAAATTAAGGACTCACCCAGTCCCTAAAGCATTATGTAATTTACGGATAACCCTGATGCAAGAAGCTCCCTGCTCCTGTGATTTTCAGGGCTCGGCATGCAGACAGAGCTCTGTGTAGAGCCTTGGGGCTAAGGATACAGACCTGTCCTAACACTGAGCCCTGCCTGCATGTGTGGCCCTAGAGCAGATTGAAGATCCTAGGGGAGTAGAAGGCAGTGGATGAGGGAGTCGGAAAAAGCTGATACTGGGTCTCCAGCCTCAGACCCAGCAGCAGCACTATCCTGCCTCCCACTGCTTTGGGACTTTCTCCCTACATAGGGAGATGCCCCAGGGGGCAATGAGGCAGGGTGTCAAGACAGCAATAGGAAATGTATGGTAGTGCCCCTATCTTACGGGTGAGGAGAGGGAGGTGGAGACTCCATCTGAGCAGCCTGGAGAAAGCATGCATTTAAGGTTGACTTTTCAATCTGAAATTATCACTCACAAATAGCCAGAAGAGTAGAGGGGAGTTAAAAAGAGGCCTGCCAATGCTGTGTTTCAAAAATGCAGGACAGACCTTGGATGTCCCCAGTCTTTACTAGAGCCTCTGAGGGCAAGTCCCATCTCCTCTCTCATCTTTCCTAGGGGTCTATTCCCTCTCCAGCTCTGGGCACTGTAGAAGACCCAGGGCCTCAGGTGCTAGGCTGTGCAGCCACTGCAGCTCCTGTTCCAGTTCAATGTGGTTGGCCAAACACTGAATCAGAGGTTGCAGTTGTTGGTCTCTGCCTGCTGCGGTGCTGTCCACGGGATCTGAAAGAAAGGGTGTGGACTGGAGAAAGAGCAGCTGGAGGAGGCTTTGCTGCAACCAGCAGGGGTTCCATTTGCAAGGGGCAACATTCAGCTGGGTTCCAGGAATGGAGGGGCATCTGGGCATATTTGAATGGCATTGCAACCCCATGCACCAGGTTGCAACACCACTCAAAATTGGCTGATACTCCTCTGTTAGTAATGCCACTCAAGTTTGGCTCAGACAGAGGGGCAGCTGGGCCAAATTTGACCCTGTGCTAGGTCAAGTTGCCAGCCAGTGGCACTTTGCAAAGTGAAGTGCCTGGTTGAAATATCAGATAACAGGCAGCCTGTACTGTTTCCTATTTATATATGGGACATCTCTTATATTATGGGATTCTTGGCAAAACTAGTTTTAAAAAAAAAGAAAGACTAAAAACATGGTTTGAGAATGTTTTTAAAATTTCATGATTCATGGGGCCAATCTCATGCTTGGGGGATCTAACCCATGATTTTTGATCTTGAGGAACTCCTAATTTTTTATCTCGAGTTTGGTAATACTGGTTGCCATAGATCCCATTATATGTAACTATGGACAGAACTGTTGAAATATGGCACTCCAGAGTAGATGCAACACTGCATATTCTTGCTCACATAGTGAAATATGCACTTCTATTGAATGAGTGAAATATTGCAAAGATAATTTGTTTCCCACGAATACTTCCCCATGGTTGGCAGGCTGTACCAGTCTCTGCCAGACACAAGTGTTCTGTCTCTTACACTTTAACAGTACTGCCATGCCAAAATATTATTGGAGGCTCCCTGGCCCCATACCAGGCCAACTGCCAGGCCTTCTTTTACTTCTGAGGCTGTCACAGGGTCATGGGTAGCCATGGTAATGAACTAATGGTAAATGCTGTAACCTTGTCTGGGAATTATCAAATGCCAGCAGTGTATTGGGGTGAGGGGTGATGGAAACATTGGCCATTGGCCAACAGCAAAAATGTTTATTATATCATCATTTGTTCAACCTCAAAAAGAAAGTCATATTATCTACATGGGTTTGTTCTCAAGTTCTGAGAACTGATACCTTGTCTTATGTAAACCAGGCAAGGCCTGCTATTGCAGCTGTAGCTAAAAAGGACAGCAAAGTTATCAGAACTGGATTTCTAGGTAGTGGCATTGTTGCCATCACAATTAGCTTACAGCATTGCACCTCCATGTTTGACATACGCAGTTTTACAGAAATCCAAGGACTTTTTTTTGTATGTTTACCTAAAACTTCTGAAATAGCTGTTATATCCCCCATCAAACAGTTAATCCCCTATGGGATCTTGTCTCATGTTTTCCTCTTGATCCAGAGCTACAGACTTCTGAACAGCTGATCTGAAATACTAGAGTAATTCCTGATTTAAATCATATTTTCTATTGAAGTTAATTTCTTGGTCATTGTCATGACTGGGGCTTGGGCAGTCACAGCAGTGACAGTCAGAGGCCAGGAACAATGCTAAAGGTCAGAGCTGAAGTCAGGAACCAAACACTGAAACTAGAGGACAAAGATGGGTCAGAGTTCAAGTATTGAAACCAGGTATCGGGGGTCAGAGTTCAGGGGCAGAAGCCCCAGGTCCAAGCTGGGGTCAGGAGTTCAAGAGTGGGCTGAGAGACAGGTGTGTGACTACAATTGGTGGGAAAGTCCACCTTGCTGCGTGGACATTTCCTGAAACGCCTCCTGGGCTAAAGGAGTGCCAGTACCCATCAGGGGCCATGAGGGAAAATACCAGTCTGGCCCTTTGAAGTTGTACTTCCTGTCAAATGTTTCTCCACTGGGTCTATGTGATAATGCATATGGCACTATCACAGCTGCTGGGTAGTGACATGGACGTGTTGGCCATCCCATACCTTGCAGACCTGGGATTCTAGTCCCCACAGAACCTCACTGTCATAGGTTGCCCTTTGGGTAAAGCTGAATGGGATGAATAGTTACAGGAACATTGATTTGATATTCTACAGTATATTCAAAGTTTGCCTATAATATCCACCCTGTTTTAAGAGTCAGACTAGTTACATAAGCACATAAGAACGGCCACACTAGGTCAGACCAAAAGTCCATCTATCCCAGTATGCTGTCTTCGGACAGTGTGTAGGGATATTAAAGAAGGTTTATATTAAACATGGTTTATATGAGAAATGATTTATTGATTTATTGTTAATTGATACTTTATAACTTATGGTTTATGTTAGAAGTAAATTTGTGATTCCCAACATTTAGCCTCTAACCTGCAAGCCACCAGCTGTGTCTGTGTGAAGCCTGCTCAAAGAAATACTTGGTATAAAACTTGTTAAGCTCAAAGAAATATTTTGTATAAAACTTGCTAAACATTAATTAACTCTTAAGTAAGCCAAAACAGTAGCTGTTATAGTGTATAGATAGAGACCCCCACCCTCTGTAAGTTTTTATCTCACTTTATCTTTGCTTGTTAAAAGACAGGGAGTCTCACATAAATTGGTAACATCCCAAAAGGTAAAAAGACAGTGAAATAGATGTGATTAAGATAGAGAATGTATGTGAATGAATGGTTAGGGAGGTACCAGCCTGAAGAATTCAGTGTCAGCTGAAGAAGGTGTCAAGTGGGATCAACCAGATGACCCCAGGAGGGCAAACTGGAATCCACCCACCACACCTCAAAGGAAGGAAAAACAAAGCATCTGACAACATGGAGCCAGCCACCTGCTGATTGATTTAGCAACAGCAAAATGAAGCAACTCTCATGAACTGACATAGGAATAAATTCCTATAAAACTGGACTCTAAAGACTGAGGACTTTGAGTCTATGGTTCTGCTGCCAGCCTCCAGGAGCATCAGATGCATCTGACACAGACTCGGCTCCATCCTCATGACCAAGATACCTGGCCAGTAACTTGGCATGAGCAACGTCTAGGCTGGTAACTATAACATCTATACAGAACCTGAATGAATGATTGTGTGAATAAATATGTGTGTGTGTGTGTGTGTGTGTATAAGGAATAAGTAGTGATAGAAATAAGTAGCAAAACGTTGTTTGCTTTTGTCTTTTGCTGTCTTTTGTTTTCTTATGGTATTTACAATAAATGTGGCATCTTTGTCTTATCCCTCTTAATAAGATCCTGCTGGTTTTTATTATATTGGTATAACAAGTGGCCAATGCCAGGTGGCCAGAGGGAATGAACAGAACAGGTCATCAAATGATCCGTCCCCTGTTGCCCATTCCCACCTTCTGGCAAACAGAGGCTAGGACACCATCCCGGCCCATCCTGGCTAATAGCCATTGATAGACCTATCCTCCATGAACTTATCTAGTTCTTTTTTGAACCCTGTTATAGTCTTACAAAACACTAAAGGTATCTGTTTATATCATCTTCCATGCAGCATGAAAATGCAAATTTGCACAAAATGTCACATGTTTGAGGAACATGGTAGCACATATTGTTTTGAAAATGTAGCCTTAAGTGGCGACCACATAGGCATAACAAAGCCAAAAGTGAATCACTGAATATAAAAATAGATTGATGCAGGTGCACCAAATGATCTCTTTATGGTGCTGATGTAGATCTCTAGATTGGCCTAGTGTAGATAATGAGATAGAACTTCCGGTCTCATCCAGATAATAGCTCTATCATATATCATCTTAAAAACGTAAAGCTCTATCATATATATCAATGAAATAAATACAGATACTACTTAATGACAGATGAACTGGGAAAAGGATGTTGTCTGGAATAACCCCACCCCTTCCACTAGGTCTCAAAAACCTGTATTCCTCTCTAACAAAAATATGTATGAGGAATGATACAGATACTTTGAGGAGACTTCCCCGGGAAGTGTATAAACAGCTGTTTTGAAATTCATCCAAACCTTCACAAAATGCAGACATCACCAAGGGTGCCAAATTGGACATCATTTAAATAAACAAATAGGGAGGGGGAAAATCCACAGAAATGTCTTTGATTACCAAAGGTGGTAGAATGGGAAAATGAGAGACATTTTTTTGAAATGAACCTCTGACTTCTAAATAGAAACAGTTTGTCACAGGGTTTTCTGGCCCTTGATTTTCAGAACTCCAGCAGAACTGGTGGCCACACATCTCATAAAAATCCCTTTTATACTTTGTAATTGTTTTCCTGACAGGAGTTATGCATGCCATGTGTCTGGACTCTCCCTCCCAGTGGGATAAAGGAGTGGATTACTTTACTTTTAAAGGAGGAGCTGGAGGGCCTGGTTTTCTCTTTCCTTCAAAAGCAGAGTGCTCAATCTGAAGGAAAATTCAGTGGCTCTGAGGGCACAAAACAAAAATAATCCCATAGACTGCCCCTGTTTGACTGACAGAAGTAGGTAAAAGGATCCATCCAGTCTCAATCACATTCAGCAGCTAATCTAACAAGGATTTAAAGATACAAGATCCATATCCAGATCAGTATTTTAACACCCCATAATCTGGGGATGTTTGATCTAGGGTTTTGTTTGTCTATTAGCAAAATTATGACCCAGATTCGCCCCACTGCCTGCCTCCAAACACCATCACTAAGTTCTGGAGCATTTGTGTGCAAGGTTTTGGTTTGGGCCCTCTACAGTTAACATGTGAACCTCAGACCTTAATTGAAAGGCCTATGTTCTGCCACTGAGCAGTATGGCATAAGCTTGTTAGATGAGTTCTTAGTACTGCCACTTCTATCAAAAATAGTTTAATCTAAAAACCAGAAGAGTCAAGTACTATGTAAACAAAAACTCTGTGTCCTGAGTACCCTGCACAGGTGCATTCCAAAGGGTAGCACTTTTCAGAGCAGCCGGGGCTGCTTTCTTGATCACTTTTGCAGTGTAGACATGCAGAGGATGTAAGCTGCAAAGCAGTGATTGCATCAGGGCTTTTGTTTGTGTCTAGTGTTTTTTGTTTTATTGTGACAATCACACCAATGTATGGAAGCAGTGTGAAATACACACCACACCATATACACTGATGGCATAGAGTAAAAATATAGCACACAGAGCACTGTCATCCCAGCCTGCTTCCTAAATAGAGATTTTGTATGCCAGGTCTCTAGATAAAATTACAGGAGAGAAAGGGGTGGGAACAACATTTTGTCATCCAGGTATTCTGGGAAGTGTCACATTCTCCACCCAAGCCTAGTAAATAGACTTTACAGAAATGCAAACCTCAAAAGAGAAGTAAAAAAAGAGGAACTCTGCTGTTAAAATACAGAAGTTTACTACATAATTAAACAAATGTACAACATTAAAATTTATCATCCTGATTCTAGGAACTCAGTGATGTGACCACAGAATACAAAAATAGCTCCAGCAGAAATCACATGGAGTGATGTAATGTAAACAACAAAATAAGTCTTTCAAACAACCTGAACTTTTTACATGGAGAAACTTTAAGCAGAGACAAGCTAACCTTAGTGCCCTGAAGTGGGCCATTGAAGCAGTCATTTGTCTTTATGCATTTCCTGTTTAAATTAATGTCCTGCTGTAGAAGATCTTATGCTGGCCTTGCTGCTGCAAAATATAGGTACACAATGCTGCACCCTGTAAGTACAAGATAAAAGTTGCCGGGCAGGATAAGAAGCATATGGGAAAATCATCTTGTACTGAGAGCACTGTTATACAGCCACCAATTCATTACTTTTACCTAAGAAGAAATGGCATAGTTACGCACTTCATTAACATGATAAGACTTGTTCCTCATGAGGAGTCCCATGTCTCCTCAAACATGTCTTCTCTGCTAGCCCCTTTTCTTTCATGCACCCTTGCAAGTAAGAGAGGGGGTAGGGTATTCAAGAAACCTGAAACAGAGTGGAGGGCTGTGCTGTGCCTCATGCTTAACCATCTTCTTGCCTCCACTCATGCTTGTGCAGTGGTGTACTACTGCATAAATATTTGCAAGATCTGAAATGTTTTGGGGGAAAAAACCAACAGTTAGATATATGATCCTTACACATTGCTAGTTGGGGGAGGTCAGCAGAAGAGGTAAAGCAACCATTTCCACTAGAAGGGACTTTATGGCTACATTCCATATGTCAACATGCTAATACAAGCAGAGCTTCATTTCATATGCTCTGGTGTATGAAATCATTGGCCAAATAACTGGATATTTTAAGCCACATGAGAGAAGTATTGCTCCTTGCAAGATGGAATGTATCCAGAAAAAAAAAATGTAATTTTAGAGTCACTGCTTTTAAATAAAAAGGAAAAAAGTTTCTGCTAAGAATTACACATTTCTTACCAGGTCCATCCTTCAAAACTGTTCTTGATCATAAATTAAGCAAAAAAACTGGGCTCTGTGTTCTCTCGCCTTACAGCCACAACATCTGTGAGGAAGTCTGTAATATAGAATCCTCTAACTGCAGAACATCTCTTTGACCGTCAATTCTTGGAAGTCCCATTGCCAGCTCTATTCCTTTCATTCCCATGACCTCTTTTATTCTATAATGCTTAAATACTCAAACCTGATGCTTTATAGCATTTTCTGCCTGTTCATAAAACTTAGACACTGTTCATCCATCAGTATGGTTGGAAAGTAACAAGGACATATCCACTCAGTGACATAGCAAAAGTTTTAGATTTTTGTGGGAGGAAAGATGGACTTGTGGTTAAAGCACTGGGCGGGGACACTAGAGCTCAAGATTCAATTTCTGTTCAAGTCACTGAGGCCCAGATTCAGTAAAGCACTTACTTACATAGAGCAGTTCCATTGATTTCAGTGGGATTAGTCACATGTTTCAAATTCCTCCCAGCCAACAGGCTTTTCTTCCTTTACCTCTCTCAACAGTAGAATGCTGCATTTCAACCACCTTGGACTGGAACTCTGGGTTGCAGTCCCTTATTTCCCAGCTGTGTTTGGTTCCTGCAAGAAACTTCTCTCTGGGAGCTTGTGACCAATAACTGAATAAAGTAACTAAAATAGTTTCTGCAAAACAAATGTCCTATTTGTGCACCTAAAGGTGCACAGCAATCAGAGAAAAAGGTAAAACAATACAGTCCTACGAGTCCTTTCTGTTACCTAACCCTTAATCTTTCTTTGCACGCTTTGGTAAGGCCCCCTGTCAAGCTGTCTAGACTGGCTCATGACTGTGAATGCCAACCTCAGGGAAGACTGCTAGGAAACAGAGTACAAATCCCAAACTGAGTCTAAACTTGGATTTCACCAACCGAGTAGCAACTCCTCAAGTCAATAGCCTTAACATGGAGTCCCAGGCAGTCCCTTGCGTATTCCCAGATCAATTGTACTTCAGATCTCAAACCAATCATATCATATTAATTAAAGATTTATTTTCTAAGAAAAAGAAATGAGTTATCTATAAGATTAAAGCAGGTAAACATACACACACACATGAGTTACAGTCTTAGGTTCCAAAAGGTAATAGAAACTGCTGTGATGTGCAAGTTTTCTATGTCCTTTAGCGCTAACCCAGACTAAGCAGCTTGGAGATCCCTTGCTTATGCTTAGAAAGACTGTCCTTCAAATTCCTTCTGGACAGGCATTTTTACCGCACCCTCCTCCCCCCAAATTCAAAATGATGGAACAAGTGTCAACACCTGCCTCATCATCATGGGTGTGTGTTGGGGAATTATGGGGTGCACTGCAGCAGCAATCAACAAAGTCTTTGTACTTTGATGTTTCAGAATGGCTCATTTGGTTTCAATGGCTCTTGTGTGCAGGACCAGCACATTACTCTAATTAATGCTTCTTTCCTGTTTGGTGAGTTGCACAATTACAGGGGTTACAATGCAAACACTCAGTATAACTTTATACTATGGTCTACAGATGTTATAAATGAGATCACTACATCCAGCATCCTACAAGCACTTCATCAAGACCAAACACATTCTTATTAACTTAACATCGATTTTAATAATGATAACACACAGGTGAGCCAGACTGGTTTCCAGCTATGTATTTGTCAGTGATCAGTAAGGCCTGGGGGCCTTGGCATGCGCTGACACCTTGTCTGCTGGCATCACATCTCCTCAGTCCAGTTATCTCCATATCTGGCTGGGAGAGTCGGACTAATTGCTGTAGTTTTCCCCTCTCTGTGTATCTCTGTTAGCATTTTCCTTTTGGGAAGTTGCTGACAACTCACACCTCTCCTTTCTCTTAGGGCATGGCTACACTTGCAGATGTAGAGCACTTTGAGTTAAGCCAGCCTTCGTAGAGTGCAGTAGGGAAAGCGCTGCAGTCTGTCCTCACTAACAGCTTCAAGCGCACGGGCATGGCCACATTTGTGGCACTTGCAGTGGCACTGGGAGCGGTGCATTATGGGCAGCTATCCCAGCATGCAAGTGACTGCAACGTGCTTTTCAAATGGGGGGGGGAATGGGGTGGAGTGTGACGGAGTGTGTTGTGTGTATGTGGGAGGAGAGAGAGTAGGGTTTTGGGGGGCTGAAAGCATGTCAGCATGCTGTCTTGTAAGTTCAGACAGCAGCAGACACACACGCACCCCGCACACCTCTCTTGTATTGTGAATTCTTCTGGTGGTAATTCCAGAGTTAGGGTTGCATTCTAAAATGGAGCATGAACTTCTGTTCTTTTCTAAAAGTATGTTACTATTGGTGAGAAATTTCACACTGGCTTAATGTCTATGTGCTTTGGCTTTTCTATGTAGTTTTGATTTGGTTTCACTTCACACACACTTAAGAGAAAGTCTCTAAACTTTCAGAGGGGTAGCCGTGTTAGTCTGGATCTGTAAAAGCAACAAAGAATCCTGTGGCACCTTATAGACTAACAGACGTTTTGCAGCATGAGCTTTCGTGGGTGAATACCCACTTCTTCAGATGCAAGTCTAAACTTTGGTTCTTGTTGAAATTTCTCCTTGGCATTAATTTTATCATTGACTAATACCTTTTTAACTGTGTCTCTACTCAAAATTTGGTAGAGAGGTTGACCCAGAGGTGAGCCAGTGCCATAGAGTCTTGCTAAATGTTGTCAGTCAGAGATCCATTGTGCCCTTTGAAAGTAAAAGTTTATGCACCTACTGGGCCATATATAAAAGGTCATAGAGCATTAGTGTCTACACGGTGTATTGCTATACTTAGTAAATTAAAAAAACCTTAACTGTAAAACAACCCATGTTGGATAATTTACGATAAGAATAAACTTGATTCTGTGACTGAATAGCTATAGCTCATCTGATATTTAGTACATATTATGCATGCATCTTATTTAGATTCCCTTTGAGACCTGTTAGATACTATCAGGGCTGCCCAGAGGATTCAGGGGGCCTGGGGCAAAGCGGGGGAGCGGACATAAAAAAAGGCGCCACCCAGGGCCGCCCAGAGGATTCAGGGGGCCTGTGGCAAAGCGGGGGAGCGGACATAAAAAAAGGCGCCACCCAGGGCTGCCCAGAGGATTCAAGGGGCCTGGGGCAAAGCAATTTTGGGGGCCCTTTCCATAAAAAAAATTGCAATACTATAGAATACTATATTCTCGTGGGGGCCCCTGCGGGGTCCGGCACAAATTGCCCCACTTGCTCCCCTCTCCACGGGCGGCCCTGGGAAAAATAAACCTTCTGCATCTCGGCACAAACCCAGTTTTGAGAAAACTTCTTTACAAGGTATCACTGGTTCTCAGCATCAGCTAGTGCTAAAAGGCACTAAAGCTCATTAAAAGGGTTGGACAAATATTTTCCGTCAAAACTTTTTCTGGATCGAAAACTAGGGGGTTTTAAAAAGCAGAAAAAAAATCACGGACAATGTCTGCTTTCCTTCAAAATTTGTTGTGGTTTTTTTAATTGAAAAGGTGAAATTAGTCTGCCAAAACCTGAACATGGTTTGGGGTTTCAGAAATGTGTGGCCAAATATTTGCTGCTTGCTATGTTTGATTGTTTAAAGAAACAATAAAAAAATTCTGCTTAAAAAAAATCCAAAACTTTTGAACCACCTCAGCTTGTGACCAAATGCCTGAGCTCATCCAGTCAGAGATTTTTCCAGGTTTCTGATACTCTGCTGGCTTCCTTGACTCATATCTGTCTCCATAACTTTGGGTTCATTTAGCTTAGAATATAAGAACAGCCATACTGGGTCAAACCAAAGGTCCATCCAGCCCAGTATTCTGTCTACCAACAATGGCCAATGCCAAGTGCCCCAGACAGAGTAAACCTAACAGATAATGATCAAATGATCTCTCTCCTGCCATCCATCTCCACCTTCTGACAAACAGAGGCTAGGAACACCATTCCTTACCCATCCTGGCTAACAGCTATTAATGAACTTAACCTCCATGAATTTATCTGTTTCCTAGAGACTGGCTCCATGGGGTCTCTTGCAAACTGGAGAAGGTTACTGTGGGTTTGTCTTTAGTATAGCTTATGTACATACTCCACGAACTGAGCATTTGAGCTTGTTCCAGAATCTGGGATGAGCCTATGTTGTGAAAACTGAAATGCTCAAAATAGCACATGCATGTGAATGGACACAGGGTGCTAAAATTAAATTAACCCAGGGGTTCTCAAACTGGGGGTCAGGACCCCTTAGGGGGTTACGAAGTTATTACTGGGGGTCATGAGCTGTCAGCCTCCACCTCAAACCCTGCTTTGCCTCCAGCATTTATAATAGTGTTAAATATATAAAAAAGTGTTTTTAATTTATAAGGGGAGGGGTGTCACACTCAAAGGTTTGCTATGTGAAAGGGGTCACCAGTATAAAAGTTTGAGAACCACTGAATTAACCCCTCTGGAGCCTCAGGGAATGTGTGTGGGGGGTCTCCCTTGGTAGAGTTGGGAAGAACATTGCTCTTCTCATGTGATCCCTCCCCCAGTGGCTAATTTTAAATGAAGCTACCCTCCCCTGACATGAATCTCCCTATGGCACTGAAGTTAAATATAGACTATAATTTGGCATTTGAGAAGTGAAAGGGATGGTAGCCCTAATGGAAAAGCCAACAGCTTGGCTCTTCTGCAAGCTTCACACTGCTGAATGAGCTTTAGGGTAGGGAAGGCTGTGCCTCCCAAACAGCCTGGCCCTGCCCCTATCCGACCCCCAGCCACTTCCTGCCCCCGACTGCCTCCCTCAGAATCCCCGACCCATCCTGCTCCTTGTCCCCTCACCATCCCCCAGAAACCCCACCCCCAACCAGCACCCCTGGACCCCACCCCTGCTCCCTGTCCCCTGACTGCCCCGACCCCTATCCACCCCCTTGCTGAGTCCTGACAGACTCCTGGAACGCCCACGATCCAACCCCCCTGTTCCCTGTCCCCTGACTGCCCCCCCAACCTCTGCCCCCCTCCCTGTGCCCTGACTGTCCCCGGGACTCCCTGCCCCTTAGCCAACCCCCCCCCCCCGCCCCTTATCCCCGGCGCTCCCATCACCCGGAGCCTTAGCACATCCAGGAGCTTCCCTCGACAGCGGCAGCGTGTCTCCAGCGGGGCCTGAGCTCCTCCCTGCTCAGAGCTGCGTGGTAACGGGGCGGGGCTGTGAGCTCCGGGCCAAGCAGAGGGAACTCAGGCCCCGCTGGAGCTCGCAGCCCCGCCCCCTGACCACGCCGCTCTGAGCGGGCCGGAGCTCAGGGGCCCCACCGTAGCCACGCTGCAGCGCTATCCAGGGACGCTGCTGGATGCGCTGAGGCTCCGGGAGAGGGGCGGAGACGGGGTCGGGTCGGGCTGGAGCTTGGGAGGGAGCCTCAGCGATTCTCGTGGGGGCCCCTGCAGAGCCTTGCATACACTATGTGTATGCAAGCACACAGTTCACACATTAAGTGCTTGCATACACATAGTGTTATTCAGAAGTAGCTGTTCGGTTGAAGACAACAGAACAGATGAGGCTACCAATGTTAAATGTTTGTTTTTGAAATGAACACAAATTTAATTCAGAACCAATGGGAGAAGTGGATTCTTTTTCGTGTTCATGTAATTAACTGCTCAAAATTTCTGCACACAAGTCATCTTAGGGCTGAGGCCAAGCACAGAAGATTTCAGTGCCAGTGGAATGTGTTTGATAAAGTTATGAACAACTGAAAGAGAGGAGTTAGAATGGAAGCCATATTTCAGACTCATAGTGTTCACTGCTGACAAATGCTATCATTACTTTTAGGAAAAAAATAGAGATTGTTTTCAGACAGGAAGTAGAGAAGACATTTAATGCAATTCAGAAGAAGTAAAAATTAGTCATATAGAGATTAAAATCAAAAGAGACGTGGAGATTACTCATCTATAAATTGCACTTGTTTTGAGATGCAATGTTGAGATTACTCATACGCTATATAGAGTTCAGTTATTTTCAGACAAGAGAAGGCTTATATATGTTTCTTACTGATTAAGTATTACCTATGTTAATTGCAACTCCACCAGAGAGGTCCTTTGGGGCCATCTGCCTGTCCCAAGTCAGGGTAAAGGAGGAGGGTTGGGCGTGGGGCTAGCAACTCCACCCTGTAAAAATCAGCTTGCTACAGAAACGCCAACAATAGAGTTAACAGAGACTTTTAGCCTGGAAAAAGAAGGGTCTTCAACTCGAAGATGCATGACGCTGGGTGGTGAAAGCCGCGAGGAAGCCACTAAGCCGATCACCCTTCTTGCAGCCAGGAGGATTACCATCGGCACATGGAACGTGAGGACCATGTACGAGTCAGGAAAGACGGCGCAGGTTGCAGCAGAGATGAGGAGCAACAACCTGACCCTACTAGGCATTAGCGAGACAAGATGGACGCAAGCTGGACAGAGACGACTGTTGACAGGAGAGCTGTTGCTGTATTCAGGACATGAAGAGAGCAACGCACACCACACACAGGGAGTAGGCTTCATGTTGTCCAAGCAGGCACAGAGAGCACTGATTGGTTGGGAGGCACATGGTCCCAGGATCATCACAGCATCCTTCAGAACTAAAATGAAGAGGATTAAGATGAATGTTGTTCAGTGCTACGCTCCAACCAATGACAGTGAAGAGGAGGACAAAGACTACTTTTACAACAGACTCCAGGAAATATTAGAGACTCTCCCAGACAAAGACATTACCATCCTTATGGGAGACTTTAATGCCAAAATTGGACCTGATAACACAGGATACGAACAAGTCATGGGGACCCATGCTCTGGGAGAGATGAGTGAGAATGGAGAGAGATTTGTGGATCTGTGTGCACTTAACAACCTGGTCATAGGAGGCAGCATCTTTCCTCACAAGCGGATCCACAAGAGTACCTGGGTATCGCCAGCAGGCATCACAGAAAACCAGATCGACCATGTCTGCATTAGCAAGAAGTTCAGAAGATCCTTGCAGGACGTTAGAGTTAGAAGAGGAGCAGACGTGGCGTCCGACCATCACTTAGTGGTGGCCAGATTGAAGCTGAAGCTGAAGAAGAACTGGATAGACGCGTCAGACAGAAGAGCGAAGTACAACGTCAACCTTCTGAAGGACCATAAGACCAAGGAAGATTTTGGATTGACGCTGAAGAATAAGTTTTCAGTACTACAGGATCGGTCTGAGGAAGAGGAAGACAGCGTACTCAACAGATGGCAGAAAGTGAGAGACACACTTAGGTCAGCATGCCAGGAAGTGCTTGGAATTAAGAAACACCAGCAGAAAGAGTGGATCACAGCAGAGTCCTTGACAAAGATAGAAGACAGAAAGAAGAAGAAGGCAGCAGTCAACAACAGCAGGACTAGAGCAGCAAAGGCCAAAGCTCAAAAAGAGTATGCTGAAGCTCACAGAGTAGTGAAGAGGAGTATTAGGAAGGATAAGAGAGATTATGTGGATGGACTGGCAGCAGAAGCGGAGCAGGCAGCATACAGCGGCAACATGAAACAGCTGTACGATACTACCAAGCGACTGTCTGGAAAGTTCAGCAAGCCAGAACGTCCCGTTAAAGACAAGCAGGGAAAGTCTATAACAGGAATAGAACTACAGATGAACAGATGGGCGGAGCACTTTGAGGAACTCCTGAACAGACCAGCACCACCAAATCCACCAGACATCGACCCAGCCAACGAGGACCTCCCAATCAATTGCGATAAACCAACCAGAGACGAGATCAGAAAAGCCATCACCATGATGAAGAACAGGAAGGCGGCTGGACCTGACGATATCCCAGCAGAGGCCCTGAAAGCAGACCTGGATGCCTCAGTGGAAATGCTGTACCCCCTCTTTGAGAAAATATGGGAAGAAGAAGTGATTCCGGCTGACTGGAAAGAGGGATATCTCATCAAAATCCCCAAGAAAGGAGACCTCAGCAACTGTGCCAACTATAGAGGAATCACACTCCTGTCGGTGCCAGGGAAGGTCTTCAACCGAGTCCTCTTAGAGAGAATGAAGGATGCCGTCGATCCACAGCTACGAGATGAACAGGCAGGTTTCGGCAGAACAGATCATGCACGGACCAGATAGCAACGCTCCGCATCATAGTCGAGCAGTCTATGGAGTGGAACTCCTCGTTGTACATCAACTTTGTTGACTATGAGAAAGCATTCGATAGCGTGGATCGAGAGACCCTCTGGAAGCTCCTTCGCACTATGGCATCCCAGCAAAGGTGGTCAACCTGATCAAGAATTCATCTGACGGCATACACTGTAGAGTGATCCATGGAGGGCAGCTCACAAACAGCTTCCAGGTGCGAACCGGAGTCAGACAAGGATGCTTGTTGTCACCACTTCTCTTTCTTCTCGTCATCGATTGGATTATGAAGACATCCACTTACAAGCGTAGGAATGGAATCCAATGGTCATTGTGGACCCAGCTTGATGACCTGGACTTTGCCGACGACCTTGCACTCCTTTCGCACAGTAAACAGCAGATGCAAGAGAAGACCAACGTAGTGGCAGCCACGTCATCACAGGTTGGCCTCAACATCCACAAGGACAAGACCAAGATCCTTAGGATCAATTCCATCAGCAACGACCCAGTCACACTGAATGGAAGAAGTGCAGTCCTTCACCTGGAAGCTCCCTGGAAGAAGTGCAGTCCTTCACCTACCTAGGTAGCATCATCGACCAGCAGGGTGGCACAGACGCAGACATCAAAGTAAGGATTGGTAAGGCAAGAGCAGCCTTCTTACAGCTCAAGAACATCTGGAGCTCCAGAGAGCTGTCTTTGGCAATAAAGATTCGACTGTTCAACTCCAACGTGAAATCAGTCTTACTGTATGGAGCTGAAACCTGGAGGACAACCAAAACAACCACAAGGAAGATCCAGACCTTCATTAATAGCTGCCTCAGAAGGATTCTCCAGATCCGCTGGCCAGACACCATCAGTAACATCCACCTCTTGGAGAGGACCCATCAACTCCCAGCAGAGGAAGAAATTAGAAGGAGAAGGTGGGGCTGGATAGGACATACACTACGCAAGCAGCCAACCAACATCACCAGACAGGCACTGCAGTGGAACCCCCAAGGCAAGCGGAAAAGAGGCCGCCCAAGAAATACCTGGCGACGCGACCTTCAGGTTGATAGCAAAAAAATGGGCTATACCTGGAACCAGCTAGAGCGAATGGCCCAGGATAGAAGACTATGGAGATCTGTTGTTGGCGGCCCATACCCCGGTTGGGGTGACGGGCATGAATGAATGAATGATGTTAATTGCATTCAGTAGATGGGACTGAGATTTCCCATTAATTGTGATAGTATTCAGATGAAATATGGCAATTTCTCAAATTAAAGGCGTTTCATATTTGAAGTCTGGAGTGCTGGTAGTCAGTACATCATATACTGCCACAAGAACTACATGTTGCAAGATCCTGCAGTGCACAGGAGCACATGCAAGATTGGTGTGCTTCATTCACAAGTGTGAATGCCTGGGGAAGTCAAGTTAATGAGCTAGGAATTGTTAACAGTGAACTGTAGTAAGTCTCGCCGAATTACCGCCGAAGCGGGACCCGCTGCCGAAGTGCAGCCCGGTCTTCGGCGGTAATTCTGCGGCGGGGGGCCCCCGCCGCGGGTCTTCGGGGCACTTCGGCGGCGGGTCCCGGAAGGGAAGGGCCCCCCGCCGCCGAATTACCGCCGAAGACCGGGCTGCACTTCGGCGGCGGGTCCCGCTCCGTCTTCGGCGGTAATTCGCCAGCGGGGGGTCCTTCCGCCCCGGAGCGGAAGGACCCCCCGCCGGCGAAGACCGGGAGCGAAGAAGCTCCTGCGCCCGGCCCCACAAGAGTTTTCCGGGGCCCCCAGAGCGAGTGAAGGACCCCGCTCCAGGGGCCCCGAAAAACTCTGGTGGGGGCCCCTGTGGGGCTCGGGGCCTGGGGCAAATTGCCCCTCTTGTGCCCCCCTCTGGGCGGCCCTGCACATGCCCAAAGTGCACAGGGTAAAAAAAAGGGTGATTAGCAAATCAAGACCTGGACTTAGGTTACAGGGCCTCTTCTTAGGGGGTCAGTCCTGTTAGAGTAACTTGGTGGTTGTGCAGCAGTGCTCTAATTGGTGCAGAACTGAGTGCCCCTGAACTCTCTGTCCTGCTAATCACTTTACCTTGCACCTACACTACACAGGATCAAACCCAAATAAAAAGATTGCTCTTTATAGTATCCAGGGCCACCCAGAAGAGGGGGCAAGTGGGGCAATTTGCAATCCTGCAGTGCACAGGAGCACATGCAAGATTGGTGTGCTTCATTCACAAGTGTGAATGCCTGGGGAAGTCAAGTTAATGAGCTAGGAATTGTTAACAGTGAACTGTAGTAAGTCTCGCCGAATTACCGCCGAAGCGGGACCCGCTGCCGAAGTGCAGCCCGGTCTTCGGCGGTAATTCTGCGGCGGGGGGCCCCCGCCGCTGGTCTACCGG
Organism: Mauremys reevesii; assembly: GCF_016161935.1. Classification (NCBI taxonomy): domain Eukaryota; kingdom Metazoa; phylum Chordata; order Testudines; family Geoemydidae; genus Mauremys; species Mauremys reevesii. The sequence goes on from NC_052629.1 coordinate 89,438,687, forward strand.
GCACTTCGGCGGCGGGTCCCGGAAGGGAAGGGTCCCCCGCCGCCGAATTACCGCCAAAGACCGGGCTGCACGTTGGCGGCGGGTCCCGCCTGCTCGGGCGATAATTCGCCAGCGGGGTCCTTCCGCCCGGAGCGAAGGACCCCGCCGGCGAAGACCGGGAGCGAAGAAGCTACTGCGCCCGGCCCCACAAGAGTTTTCCGGGCCCCCCGGAGCGAGTGGGGGACCCCGCTCCAGGGGCCCCGAAAAACTCTGGTGGGGGCCCCTGTGGGGCTCGGGGCCTGGGGCAAATTGCCCCTCTTGTGCCCCCCTCTGGGCGGCCCTGCACATGCCCAAAGTGCACAGGGTAAAAAAAAGGGTGATTAGCAAATCAAGACCTGGACTTAGGTTACAGGGCCTCTTCTTAGGGGGTCAGTCCTGTTAGAGTAACTTGGTGGTTGTGCAGCAGTGCTCTAATTGGTGCAGAACTGAGTGCCCCTGAACTCTCTGTCCTGCTAATCACTTTACCTTGCACCTACACTACACAGGATCAAACCCAAATAAAAAGATTGCACTTTATAGTATCCAGGGCCACCCAGAAGGGGGGCAAGTGGGGCAATTTGCCCCAGGTCCTGGGCCCCACTTGCCCCCTCTTCTGGGTGGCCCTGGATACTATAAAGAGCAATCTTTTTATTTGGGTTTGATCCTGTGTAGTGTAGGTGCAAGGTAAAGTGATTAGCAGGACAGAGAGTTCAGGGGCACTCAGTTCTGCACCAATTAGAGCACTGCTGCACAAGCCTGGCCGAGAATCCCTTCCCTGGCTAGAGGCACCTTTTTAATTTTTACTTACCCAGCGGCGGTCCGGGTCTTCGGCGGCACTTCAGCAGTGGGTCCTTCAGTGCTGCTGAAGACGCGAAGCGAGTGAAGGACCCCCCGCCACTGCCGCTGCCGAAGACTTGAAGCACCACCCAGTGAGTACAAGCGCTGCAGGGGGTGGCGCCAGGGCCGCCCAGAGGGGGGGCAAATGGGGCAATTTGCCCCAGGCCCCGGGCTCTGCAGGGGCCCCCACGAGAATCGCTGAGGCTCTCTCCCAAGCTCCAGCCCGACCCGACCCCGTCTCCGCCCCTCTCCCGGAGCCTCAGCGCATCCAGCAGCGTCCCTGGATAGCGCTGCAGCGTGGCTACGGTGGGGCCCCTGAGCTCCGGCCCGCTCAGAGCGGCGTGGTCAGGGGGCGGGGCTGCGAGCTCCAGCGGGGCCTGAGTTCCCTCTGCTTGGCCCGGAGCTCACAGCCCCGCCCCGTTACCACGCAGCTCTGAGCAGGGAGGAGCTCAGGCCCCGCTGGAGACATGCTGCCGCTGTCGAGGGAAGCTCCTGGATGTGCTACGGCGCCGGGTGATGGGAGAGCCGGGGATATGGGGCGGTGGGGGGGGGGGGTTTGGCTAAGGGGCAGGGAGTCCCAGGGACTGTCAGGGCACCGGGAGGGGGCAGAGGTTGGGGGCCAGTCAGGGGACAGGGAACAGGGGTTGGATCGTATGCCCAGGAGTCTGTCAGGACTCAGCAAGGGGGTGGATAGGGGTCGGGGCAGTCAGGGGACAGGGAGCAGGGGTGGGGTCCAGGGGTGCTGGTTGGGGTGGGGTTTCTGGGGGATGGTGAAGAAATGCCATGCTTTTTGGATGGAGTTTCTTTTGGATAAGCTGTTGCAAACAGCAAGAGTTTGCTCTCTGCCTTAATCTGTGTCTAGTCAATTGTTGGAGCAGAGTTGAATGGCCTCCCTCATGCATGTGTCATGGTACTGAAGGGTCAGGGCAAGCTGATCACAAGCCTGCAGGAACATCTGCTTCTTCATGCACAAGTTCTGGAGCCACTGCTGGTCATTCCAGGTCTGCATGATGATGTGATCCCACCAGTGTTATCTTATTTAAGGTTTGGGCTAAGCAATAGAAATAAAGCAAGCATGGTTAATAGGGCACCAGGTGCCGTAAATAATTGGTTAGAAATGCTTGGTCTAGTAGTGTGTGTGCGTGGTGGGGAAATATGACAAAAAGAGATAAGGGGACAGAACTTTGAAGAGAGCAGAGTCCTAAACTGCTTCTGCTTTTTTTAGCTCAGGTCCAATGACCAGAAATGACATCACTTACTTGTTTTAATTATAAAAAGCAAGGTTTTCTAGGGGTTTTGTCAGAGCTTTCCCTTACCTTCTGGAGTCATGCCATGATGGGAAGATGTCTCCTGGGCCTGATTTGGTTGTGAATATTCAGCTAATACTTTTAACTGTATTATTGCAAAGGCATAGAGTACAGGAATGTATATGCTTATATTTGTACCTTGGATGTAACCAACAGCAAGTGGCCTTTGGAATAATAAAAGAATGCGTGTGTGGAAACAGTGTCATGGTAAACCTTAAACTTACTAGGATTTTTTTTCCAACAGGCTTCATCAAGGAGTTGGTGGAAAGAAGGGTGGCCAGCAGAGCAGTGCTGAATAAGTGGTCTATATCTTTCTCTGGACCTGGGGATCCTGGGATCTATATGGGTGAGAGGCCATATTCTCTAAATTTGTACCCTCAGGTAAATGGAAAGTTACATGAAAACTGAGAAGATGCTCACAGCTGAGTTACCTCTGCCCACTTCCCTGGGTTTTCTCCACAGGGAGAATAACCTAGCCCTTCATATTTAGATAAATGCACATCTATTTGAGTGAAGTTCCTTTGTTAATTCTAACATTGCAGCTCTCATTTTTTATGTAAAAGTTCTAGTTAATAAAATAACATTCACAATTTAAAATATGAATAAATATCCTTTAAAAGTCAAGCAGTCTGAATGCTTGAACAAGGATACTTTAGGGGATCATTCCAACCCATGTGAGTTAACTCTAGAAAACTCATTTAAAGTGAAACCCTGATAAAAATCAGAGAGTTTTTTACTGGTGATTCTTAAAATCACTGTTACTTAATCAGTCCATGCTGTCTCAACCCACTGTTTGGCTAGATACCAGGGAACATGCTTTCATGCATCAATTAGGTCTGTTCTTTTTGGGAGCTCATTTGTCATGTCTATGCTACATCTCATCTTTGCTCCCTTAGTCAAAGAAGGCTCTAGTCTTTTACTAAGCCAAGACCTAAATTTTCTGGTATTGACTTACTATAAGAGACCATTTCTTTTTCCTCTAGCTGTTTAAAACCTCAGCGGATATGATAGTTGAATGTCAGTTGTACATGTGCAGAACTTTTTTTTGCATGTGTAAAGCCTTACTTTTCATGAACCTCTCTTGGGAATTTGAGTCACTTCTTTCAAGAAGCAGCCAAGCAGTTATATCTTGGAGGAAATTGGTGTTGAAATTGGAAGCCAGTGAACTGCTAGGAGTAGTACAACAGTTCCAAATGTGTTGTGTGAATTTCACACAATTAGGATTTCATTGTTTAAATATCTAATTGCTTATTGAAGAGGATTACTGTTTCACCATACCCCCTAACTTTGTGTGGGACTGGTGCCTATGGTCAGGGGAGGGGCAAAAAGAAACTGAGGCAAAGCAGCTGTTTTGGGTTGTGTGACTGACCAGACTCTTAGGGGAAGGCACTGACAGATTCTGACAATGTCCAAGGGAATCTGAATGAATCCAGAGGGGTCTGAGGGATGGTCTCAGACTGAGCCCAGAAAGGGGTAGAGGAGATTTTGGATGAAGCCAGAAAGGGGCTGAGCGATTACAGTGTCTGAGGGAGAGACCTTCAGTCCAGACAGCTGAGTGGGAGGCTGAGGCTTGTGTGCTCAGGAGGGTCATATGGGTTTGATGGGCCTGAACTGGGATTTCCTTTCAATGGTAACATAACACATTAATCATGTTAGAGACAAAGGTGGGGAGTACCCAGAAGTGCCATTAGCATCCTTGACTTTGCAGTAGTCAGTCTTGAGCTGCACTCTCTGCATTGATTGTTGGTCTGATAGACTCGCCAAAGCAGCCAACCACTTGGATACAGCTTTGTAAACATGATCACTTCTTGTGCTTTTGAAGAAGTCTAATGTCTTGCTCGCCTTGCACCCAGAGGTTAATCAGAATCTGTCTCTCTGACCAGCTAGTAGTTCATTTGATGCAGAACTTCTTGTTAGTGCCAGCCATAGCTCACGCACATGGTTAACTGCATTTCCAGCTGAGCACTCCTGGTGAAAATGAAGGGTTAGACGCTGAGCAGTGTATTTGAACCAGGTGCTTGTGTCTGGTTCCTAGGAATCAAATGGGAAGTTTTGGGATAGGATGGGGAAACACAGGCCCTGGGGATTGTGGGATCGTGTTGGCAAACTCCCAAGATCCTGATTTGCACCCTGTATACGCTGCAAAGAGCATAGGCTTGGACCCACCTCAAAGCGGGACTCAAGCTTGGACCCATATTTCTGGCCAGGTTCATGAGCCTCAATCCCAAGGACTTTCTGGCATGAGTCAGACTGATTTGTATATGAATGATAGAGAAGCTTGGGCTTAACCCAAGTCAAGCCCACGTTTTCTAAGCAATGTAGACATACCCCTAGAGGTAGCATTCTCTAAGTAACACAGCTTTGGTTTTCTCAGAGCAAGACTTTGCTAGTGGATCAGGTAAATAGGTTACCTCACAACTTACTAGGGTGCTAAATACACTTACTTTGGAGCTCTGGATATACACATGTGAACTTCCCAAACTACTAGGAATGGAGTCTCATGGTATAAGACTTCAAAATGTAGTCCATCGATCTGCAGTATGCATTTGAGGTGAACTCAGTGCAGTGTTCACTTGGGCATTCTTAATATTCCAGTCCTTCAGACAGTGTCATCCATGTATAATGGAACAGTGATAATCAAAGGATGCGCTTTCTATAAGCCCAAGATGCAAGATCATTCCCTCCTGCAATGAAACCTATGGAAGCAAGCTCTGGGGCTCTGCTGTGAGGATCCCTTGCCCTTCTGGGAACTGGGTTATGCCCCATTTTGTGTGACCTGCCCCAAACCTGGCAAATTGCTCATTCTGTCAAGAGGAAACACTCCCAAATCAAACTCCAATTTCCCACACCTTCCCATTGGCTACCACAGTCCCTCTGCTCTGTCTTGCTGCTACCCTCATAATTCCACTAAATGCCCACAAATGTCTGCTCAATTTTAGATCTTCTTTCCACACTGTCAACCTGCTTAATCCCAGCTTTCTCTCCCATTATACGCCTTCTTGCTTCTTAATACACTTCATACCAGTTGGTCCTCCATCCCTTCTGAGTCTCTATTAAATTTGAATTGTGCTTAATATGTGAGGAATAGATTTGGGGAGGAAAGAAGTTTAGGTGGATCTTTGTTAGTATATGGATGGAAGAGTCTAAGGATGATGGCTAATCTGAGCAGAGCGATTTTCAATAGACAATCATAACAGAGATGTTTGCATAAGCACTATGTTGTGAAATAAATACATAGATTGTGCAAATGCATGGGCAAAGCTATGTCAGTGCTGCTAATGGGGTTCAGGAATGTGTGCACAAATCAAATATTTCAAAACTGTATTATTTTAATAACTTTAATGTTCCCAGATCATGGGATTTAACAGCACAGATAATACACTGTTTATCATGAACAGTATTATGTGTGGTATTTAATGTTTAATTCAAGTTATTTACAATATCCAGCTATAGCTTTATCACTTAGAATATTAAATTAGTAATATACAAAACACATTGTACATTAAATAACTACACACATTGTATACCTAGAACAGAAGACAGCCCCTGCTTGAATAGCTTTTTAAAAAATGCTTCATAAAATTTGTGGTGGTTCTGAAACTCTTGGGGTTATGACAAATAGATTAGAATTACCTCCCAAAGTGAGATTTCTGAATTTACACTCTATACTGACTTGAGGGAGAGCAGGGCTACCTTTTACCTTGCAGAACATTACCCCAAATAAAATAGTGATAAGAATCTTCCCCAGATAAAATTATTTGTATGGTTTTTACATTAAAAGACTTACACGTAGCACATGTACAGTTACCATTGCACCTTCTACCTCCTGTCATCTGATGGAATTTGGAAAAGATCAGAGAATGTAGTTAGGCTGGTTTTGGTGCATTGCTCATAATGGGCTGATCCAATTACATTGCAATTTTCCCCCCTTCTGAACTCCTTAACTAACCAGTAATTCTTCTTCTCACCTCCTCAAAGTTAAATCCAGTATCTGATACACCCAAGGTATTCCTAATCTGCCGCAGGTGATTTGAGATTGGGAGTTGCCATTACCTGATATAAGTATCAATTTACGAGGTAGAGAGAAGGCTTCAGTAACATCCTCAGGCAAGAGAGATCTGATGTTTCCACTTGATACTGTTTGTTAATTCTAACAAGAAGAGTGAACCCGTGGCGGCACGACGACTCACAGCTGTGGCGCCTCCTGCTGGTTGTCCAGAGAATTAGCTCACCAGCCGCCAGAGTGCTCTCTGCAGGCCGGTGTCTCACCTTGCTGCTGGCCCCTGGTGCCCTTTGCTCAGAGTTTCTGCCCCCTACAGTACCCCGCAGTCTCACTGGGTCTCCCCTCCCCAGATACAACCGTATCTGCTCTAACCCCGCAGACAGAGACCAACACCTACAAAATCTCCACCAAGCATTCTCAAGACTACAGTACCCACACGAGGAAATAAGGAAACAGATCAACAGAGCCAGATGTGTACCCAGAAGCCTCCTACTGCAAGACAAACCCAAGAAAGAAACCAACAGGACTCCACTGGCCATCACATACAGTCCCCTGCTCAAACCCCTCCAACGCATCATCAGGGATCTACAACCCATCCTGGACAATGATCCCACACTTTCACAGGCCTTGGGTGGCAGGCCAGTCCTCGCCCACAGACAACCTGCCAACCTGAAGCATATTCTCACCAGCAACTGCACACCGCACCATAGTAACTCTAGCTCAGGAACCAACCCATGCAACAAACCTCGATGCCAACTCTGCCCACATATCTACACCAGCAACACCATCACAGGACCTAACCAGATCAGCCACACCATCACCGGTTCATTCACCTGCACGTCCACCAATGTAATATATGCCATCATATGCCAGCAATGCCCCTCTGCTATGTACATCGGCCAAACTGGACAGTCTCTAAGGAAAAGGATAAATGGACACAAATCAGACATTAGGAATGGCAATATACAAAAACCTGTAGGAGAACACTTCAACCTTCCTGGCCACACAATAGCAGATTTTAAGGTGGCCATCCTACAGGAAAAAAACTTTAGGACCAGACTTCAAAGAGAAACTGCTGAGCTCCAGTTCATCTGCAAATTTAACACCATCAGCTCAGGACTAAACAAAGACTGTGAATGGCTTGCCAATTACAGAACCAGTTTCTCCTCCCTTGGTTTTCACACCTCAGCTGCTGGAACAGGGCCTCATCCTCCCTGATTGATCTAACCTCCTTATCTCTAGCTTGCTTCTTGCTTGCTTATATATACACCTGCCCCTGGAAATTTCCACTGCTTGCATCCGAAGAAGTGGGTATTCACCCACGAAAGCTCATGCTGCAAAACGTCTGTTAGTCTATAAGGTGCCACAGGATTCTTTGCTGCTTCCTCCCCAGAGAACCCCCAACCCCATATCCCCACCTTGCCTCAGCCTGGGGCTACTGCCAGTCACCATCTAGCCCCCACTCACTGGGGTGGACTGCAGTATAATTGCCACTCATCATTGGCAAGGAGGGTCTGGACCTGCTGCCTCTGCCTACCCTTGGGCTGCCCCTCTGCAACCCCAGTACCTTTCTTGGCCTTTAACAAGCCTGCAGCCTGGGGGTTTTCCAGGCCAGAGCTCCCCAGCTCCTCTGGCCTTTTCCCAGCACTGCTACAGTCTAGTTACCCTGCTCAGCTCCACAGCAGCCAGGCCCATCCCTCTCAACCTCTAGAGAGAGACTGATTTAGCTCTAACCTGACTGGGGTGTGGACCCAGCTGAGGCTGCTTCCCCAATCAGCCTTTCCCCAGCCACAGCCCTCTCCAGGGCTGTTTTTAACCCCTCTGGGCAGGAGTGGGGTGACCACCCCACTACAGAACCTCACAACATGCTCGTCTTCTCTTCTCAGTCCAGTCAAGGGGGAAGTATGAAATCCTGGGAGGAGGATAGGGGTGACGGCCAACAGGCCCCTTTGGCAAGATGGCCATGGGTGGGAAAGAATGCCTGTTGTGGGGAGTGTGAAATGACTTCAGCCACTAAAAAGAAGGAGGAGTACTTGTGGCATACTAAGCAGCCATATATTTACCATGTTTAGCATGCAAAGTGGCCTTTGGCCTGACACTCGCTCACTCCAACACGCCCCCTTATCTGGATCTGCAGACAATAGCAACTCAGTTAGGCCCTGTGTAGTATGTGGAGTAACCAATGTTCTGCTGGGTTGACCTGTTGCATACTATTAGCGGTGCACTGGAGACTTGCTACAAGTGATTCACAAAGAGTAGCTTGGTATGTATCCGTGCAGGATCCAACTGAAAATACATACTGAATATGCTTATATATAGAGGGTTACCATATGTCTAGGTTTTCCTGGACATTTCCTCTTTTTTTGGTCCTCTGCCCTTTGTCCAGGTGGATTTTTCAAATAAGAGGCAATGTCTGGGATTTTTGTGAGCAGACGTTGCAGCTCAAAAAGAACTATCTCTGTGTCCCGATTAGTCCCTTCCCTGCAGCCGTAGCTGCCAGATCCTGCCAACCCAGGCCCCTGCTCCCAGCCCTGGGAAGAGCGAGAGGCCCGAAGAACACAGCGCCAGTCATCCCGCCACTGTGTCAGGGAGCAACACTGCCCCCCACTTCAAGAGTGAGGCTGCAGGTATCCCCTCCAGCACCCCCCAAATATCCCTTCACAGTACATACAACCCCCCTTCTGCACCTACCCCACAGCTCTCTTCCTACCCCCAGCAGTGTCCTCTTTTTGGGAACCTGAAATATGGGAACCCAACATATATTGCATACAAAAATACACTAAAAAATGTTAAGGCTACAAAATCAGGCACTTAAAATCTAAAGGTATGTCTACACTACAAGACTATTTCGAATCAACTTAAGTCGAATTTGTGGAATCGACCTTATGAAGTCGAATTTGTGTATCCACACTAAATACACTAATTCGACTGTGTGAGTCCATAGTAATGGGGCAAACGTCGACTTTGGAAGCGGTGCACTGTGGGAAGCTATTCCACAGTTCCCGCACTCCCCGCTGCCCATTGGAATTCTGGGATTTCCCCCCAGTGCATGCTGGGGGGGAAAACTGTGTCGAGGGTGGTCCTTGGTAACTGTCAGCATTCAACCGTCACTCCCGCTGGCGGGAAATCAGTTCGCGCACTTTTCCTGTTATAAGTGACAGCGCGGACGCCACAGCACTCCACTGCGATTATGGAGCCCGCTGCGATCATCGCTGCACTTATGGCCGTTGTCAACTCCTCGCACCTTATCGTACACCTCCTCAGCAGTCAGATGCTGAGAAATCGGGCAAGGAGGCAACGGCAGCGCGGTGAGGACATGAAGTCTCAGACTGGCACAGACCTGTCAGAAAGCACGGGACGCCGCGCCGTGGAGATCATGGTGGCACTGGGTCATGTTCATGCTATGGAACGGCAATTCTGGGCCCGGGAAACAAGCACGGACTGGTGGGACCGCATAGTGCTGCAGGTCTGGGATGAATCACAGTGGCTGCTAAACTTCAGGATGCGTAAGGGCACTTTCCTTGAACTGTGTGACTTGCTGTCCCCTGCCCTGAAGCGCAAGGACACCAGGATGCGATCAGCCCTGACAGTGCAGAAGTGAGTGGCCATAGCCCTCTGGAAACTTGCCATGCCAGACAGCTACCGGTCAGTAGTGAACCACTTTGGCGTGGGCAAATCTACCGTGGGGGTTGCTGTGATGCAAGTAGCCAACGCAATCGTTGAACTCCTGCTCTCGAAGGTAGTGACCCTGGGAAACGTCCAGGTCGTCGTAGCTGGCTTCGCTGCGATGGGATTCCCAAACTGCGGTGGGGCTATAGATGGGACTCACATCCCTATCCTGGGACCGGACCACCAGGCCAGCCAGTACATTAACCGAAAGGGCTACTTTTCAATGGTGCTGCAAGCACTGGTGGACCATAGGGGACGCTTTACCAACATCAACGTCGGGTGGCCGGGCAAGGTTCATGACGTGCGTGTGTTCAGGAACTCTGGTCTGTTTAAACGCCTCCAGGCAGGTACTTTCTTCCCGGACCACAAAATAACTGTTGGGGATGTGCAGATGCCTACAGTGATCCTCGGGGACCCAGCCTACCCGCTAATGCCCTGGCTCATGAAGCCCTATACAGGCGCCTTGGACAGTGAGAAGGAACTCTTCAACTACCGGCTGAGCAAGTGCAGAATGGTGGTGGAGTGTGCTTTCGGATGTCTCAAGGGGAGATGGCAGAGCTTACTGACTCGCTCGGATCTCATCGAAAACAATATCCCCATTGTTATTGCAGCTTGCTGTGTGCTCCACAATCTCTGTGAGAGCAAGGGGGAGACCTTTATGGCGGGCTGGGAGATTGAGGCAAATCGCCTGGCTGCAGATTACGCTCAGCCAGACACCCGTGCCATTAGAAGATCCCAGCGGGAAGCGCTGTGCATCCGGGAGGCTTTGAAAGCTAGGTTCCTCAGAGAGCAGGGTAACCTATGACTGTCCAGTTGCTTTACAGAGAAGCTGAACCTGCCCCTGTTTCTTTACCCATTTACTGTTGACTCTCCTCTGCAGTCTCATACCCCGTTCACCCCGTTTGCCCACTTCCAACACACATGTAAAAATAAAGGTAATGGAGCATTGTTATTTAAAAACCTTTTCTTTAATAATGATTTCGCGTCAAAGGGTTGAAAAAGGGACGCGGACTGTGGTAGGTAGGGTGTGCAGTGATGTAGAGACTGCTTCTAGACTCTAGGAATGATAGCCTACTGCTCCTACAGCGGTCTCTGGGGGGAGGACGGTTACAGGTGGGTGTGCAGGAAGGGGTGAGGGGTGTAGGCTTTGGGACGGAGTTTGGGTGCAGCCTCAGGGCTGGGGGTGGGGGCGTAGGAAGGGGTGAGGGGTGTGTGGGAAGGGGAGGAGGCGTAGGGGGTTGCGGGCTGTGGCTGGGGCTGAGGGTTTGGGGCATTGTGGAGGCTCAGGGCAATGGTAGAAGGGCAGGGTGATGGCAACCTGCCTTGCCATTTGTGGATGGCAGGTGCTAGTACCCTGGGGCAGCAGACAGCATTTGTGCCGGTAGCCGCTCTACTGTCAGGTAGGGACGCAGCACCGGGGGCGGGGCGGGGAGAGGACACGCCGGAGGAAGGGTGGCAGGTGGGCACTGGGACCTGCTCCAGGCAGGGAATTGACGGGGTGGGGGGAGACCCGCGTGGGCCAGGGCCCGATCCAGGCAGGGCCGGGGGAGAGACCCACCTCCAAGTATACCTGGAGCAGGGCACCTGCCGCCTATGAACAGAACATTAAAAACACCTCACAGACTGACCAGGGTGCCTAGTGACTGCACTCAGTGAGTAACCTGCTGTTGATCCTGCCCTCATGTCTGTACCCTGTTCATGGTGACTGTCCTATGCAATTACCAAATCCCTCTCCCCCTTTCACAGAAAGTCTTCAGCAAACAAACAGGACAGAAACAGTAATTAACAGCAAACTACTTTTAATACTCGACAACACAGTAAAGGTGAGAACTTTTCAAAATCTAGGGACTGAGAACTTTTGGGTAATTTAGCAGTCCGCTGTGGTGCAGTGACAGTTTTCACGGCCCTTGGTACCCCTCCTTCTTGTTATTCTGGGAGAGGTGGGTATTGGAGTGTGTGGCGGGGGAGGGCGGTTGCAGACACAGTGCAGGGGGGCTCTGTCCTCCTGCCTGCAGTCCTGCAGAACATCGACAAGGCGCCTGAGCGTGTCCGTTTGCTCCCTCAGTAGTCCAAGCAGCGTTTGAGTCGCCTGCTGGTCCTCCTGACGCCATCTGTCCTCCCGTTCGCTGTGTGAGCGCTGCTGCTGTGTGAGGTTCTCCCTCCACTGGCTCTGCTGGTCCGCTTCTGCTCTGGAGCAGCCCATAAGTTCTGCAAACATCTTGTCCCGGGTCCTTTTCTTACGACACCTAATTTGCGCCAGCCTCTGTGAGGGGCATGGTGGAGCAGGTCAGGATACTGTTGCAGCTGTGTGAGGGGGAAAAGGGAGTGAATTGCTTACAAATATGCCTTTTCTTAAAAATGAAACATAGTCTACTCATTGCCTGTGAACCAGACCATGGACGGCACCTATCTCCTGAGCACTCACTCAGGGAAAGTTCGATTTATCTGCATTCGCTTTCATTGCCTGGGGTATTGCACTGCAGACCAGACAAGCGGGGCAGGAAAGCTGAATCCGTGGAGCAGCCAGGCATGGTAAGCCAAAGGCTTTTGGCTGCTTAAAAGTCAATGTCCAGCTCTGTCCTCTTGCTGCAGGCAATCCTGAAAGCATAAACTCTGCCCCTGTTCCACCCCCTCGCGGTTTTCCCTTGGAAAAGATCCCTGCCACTCTGTAGCCTCCAGCACGTGGCTCTAAAGTGACGCTTCTTGTTGTTCTAAGGAACAGTGAAGCACTACCAATAGTAATAGTACACAAATCACTCTACTTCCATGCAGGAGTCTGCGCGCGAGATCACCCTGAGGAGGGTGTCACGGAGAGACAGGGAGCGCATGCTGAATGAACGCCAGCACAAGCCAGGGCCCTATGCTGCGATGCTCATCAAGGCACTGGTCCCGGAGTACCAGCTGAGAGCGTGGCGTGGAAAAGTGTGCTACCTCGGAGCACCCAATAAGCCAGCTCTCCCCAGGAACCTCCTCCATAGGCTTTTTGACTACCTCCAGGAGAGCTTCGTGGAGATCTCCGCAGAAGATTCCTGTTCCAGTCCCCTGCATGTAGACCTTCTGTTTGCCTAGTCTATTTTCCTGTTCCATTAATAATAAAAGTTTACATGTTTAAAGCACTTACCGACTGATCCTTCTCCTGATTCAGGGTCCGTGGTAACGGCTGCGGAGGGTTGGTAGGGGATCTCAGTGACGGTGATGAAGAGATCCTGGCTGTCGGGGAAATCAGCGTTGTAAGCGCTGTCGACTGCCTCCCCCTCCTCATCTCCTTCCTCATCTTCCCCATCTGCGAACGTCGATGAGGAACTGGCTGTCGACACTATCCCTTCGTCAGAGTCCACGCATACTGGTGGGGCAGTGGTGGCAGTCCCACCGAGAATGGCATGCAGTGCCTCGTAGAAGCGGCATGTCTGGGGCTGGGCTCCGGAGCGTCCGTTTGCTGCTTTGATTTTATGGTAGCCTTGTCTCAGCTCCTTGACTTTCACGCGGCACTGCATTGCATCCCGGCTGTATCCTCTGTCTGTCATGGCTTTGGAGACCTTCTCGTAGGTCTTCGCATTCCGTTTGTTGGAGCGCAGCTCCGAAAGCACAGACTCATCGCCCCACACACCGATCAGATCCAAGACTTCCCAGTCAGTCCATGCTGGGGACCTCTTTCTATTCTGGGATTGCCTGGACTCCTCTGCTGGAGAGCTCTGCATCGTTGCCGGTGCTGCTGAGCTCGCCCCGATGTCCAACCAGGACATGAGATTCAAAGTGCCCAGACAGGAAAAGGAATTCAAATTTTCCCGGGTCGTTTCCTGTGTGGCTGGTCAGAGCATCCAAGCTCGGACTGCTGTCCAGAGCGTCAACAGAGTGGTGCAGTGTGGGATAGCTCCCGGAGCTACTAAGTTCGATTTGCATCCACACCTAGCCTAATTCGACATGGCCATGTCGAATTTAGCGCTACTCCCCTCGTCGGGGAGGAGTACAGAATTCGAACTAAAGAACCCTCTAGGTCGAATTAAATGGCTTCCTGGTGTGGACGGGTGCGCGGTTAATTCGAATTAACGCTGCTAAATTCGAATTAAAGTCCTAGTGTAGACCAGGCCTAAGAAATACAGAATTAAGGTTGCCCATGCCAAAGAACCCATGTCAAATTTCAAGCCATTGCACTAAAGCATGGAGGTGCAAGAGTTTCTCAATGAAACTGTTGTAAAAAAAAATGTTACTGTGTTCAAGAGAATGTATTTTTCCCTAATCAAATTCTCAAAAGACTGAACCCCTTTTTTGCTGAAACTTAAAGCCTGAGAGACAAATACTTGGCATGAAAAATTTCAGTTCCAAATAGTGTGGCAGTTATAAGAAACTGAAAAAAAGGCCTTATAATGGGAAATTTTGGACAGCCTTTAAATCTAGATGGTGCTATTAGCTCTGACTGCATCTATAACTGTTTCACATTCCTTACTTCCTGTTACCCTCAAGTTCCACTTCAACTTCTCTATGGCTTTCTTGACCAAAAAAACCTGAATTGCTTTTCAGAGGTCATCAGGGAAAATGTGCATTTACAAGGAGCCATTACAGAACAGTATTGCCTTTCAGGAAGCTCTATAACCAGCTGAAGCAAGAGATAAACAGGCCCAATGCTTGTCCCTTTAAAATCAATTGTAAAATTGCTATTAACTTCCATGGCAATAAGTGACAGGAAGGAAAGAAATTAAAACAAAAATAAAGCTGGTGGAAAGCAAAAAGGACCAATTTAAATTTACCTTGTCAAGATTCCAGCCTGGTACCCACAATCCTCAGGTTTTTAGATGTTTTGATAAGCAGTTTGAGCAATATCTCTGCATTTCTCTCCCTCCTCCACTCCCAGCCTTCACTAATTCCAATGGCATGCAAAGCTACTGTAGGATAGAGGCATGTCTACCACCAATCATTTAGCAGAAATCTTTATTTTCAAGAGTTTTCTCTACAGTAGAACAAATTCCCAGTATGCACAGTGCTTTAAATTGAAGCTCTGTAACTGCATAAACCCAAAGGGACAAATTCTTGAAGTTGTGTCAACTCAGCCTCTGTAATTGTCCAAATTTGTATGTGCAAAAAACCTGATTTGCACAAAAAAAAGCACTTGTGCATGCATCCCTCTGGACTTTGTCCTTCAAACCAGAAACATGAGTCAGACTTACCAACATTTTGATCCTGAATGACTTTATTTGGTGATAAAACTTGAATGCCAGAAGGGAGGATTTGTCAGCATATGGATTGGTTCTCGCATTTAAATAAAAGCAAACACACACGGTTTCTGGATTTCTTTATGCTTAGTTTTTAAACATTAACATGCTTCTGAATATGAATAGAGGAGAAGGAGGCAGCGGGTAATAAAACCATTAGAAGGGAGTCTGGAGCTCTCTTTTCCCTGCTCCTCTCTGGAGGAGGATGGTTCTTGTTTTATTTAATAAATGCCAATCTGGTGCATTCCAAAGACATAAAAAATGTCTTCAGAAGTTTGCACCAAGGATAAGCATGATCCCTGAAGCATATGCAGATAGTAAGCTGGAATTTAAAGCATCCCCACAAACAACAGCGCATTAATATAAATTATGCATTATAAGTGGTACCTGTAGTGATGCCTCTAGCTAAGGTTGCCTTACACTTCCCATTATAAGACTTTGTTTTCAGTTCCTTATAACTTTGCCCAACATTAACTGTTTGGGCTGAAATTTTCCTCGTTGGGTCTCTGCTCAGGTTGAATCTTTCTGGAAAGTTTAGCAAAAAGTTAATCTGTTTCTCAGGACAAGGTAGGGGAATTTCCTCCCCGCCCCCAACATCAAAAGTTCTTACAAATGCTCCATTAAGAAGTTCTCTTGCCTCCAGCCTATGAAGCAAGTGCTTGAAATTTGGCAGGGTGATTGCTCTGGTGACAGGTTAATAGTCCAGGTATTAGTGGCACCCAACAGGGTGGTGTGCAACAAACTGCACCTCAGCTGTATATGTACAGCACCAAGCACAAATGGGCCTTGATCTTGGCTTGGACCGTTGTTATGTAGTAACTAGCAAATGGGAGTCCTCAAGGCAAACTCTGCCCTCATTTACACAGTCCTCAGTGTGTTGCATGAGTGTAACAGAAGTGAGTTAGCCCCTTGTTTGTACTCTCAAATATCCAACACTGAAAGTTACTCTTAATATCAGATGTAAAGCTGGAACCCTGGTGTTATATTGAACGATAATGAGGAAGGCCTTTTGTGTATGTAAGTACCAAATAGTTTGCAAACTTAGTGTAGGTTGATTCATGTTTAGAACACACAGTGAGCTACAGTAATCCAACCCCAAATGACTGCTTGATGGTTGTATTAGCTTCGCCACAACATAAGTTAAAACATATGGTTCTAATCTACTCCACAGAGTTAGTAAGGTGAAAGGAGGGGAAACAGATTACCAATAGAGGTTTAACACGGAATATGCTGACTATTTTAGTAAAGTGAATTGTTTTGGCTAATTAAATTCTCTAATCTCCCACTAAAAATCAAAACAACATTATAGAAGAAAATCCTTTATATGAAGTACATGGCAGGTTACCTCCCATCCCCGCTATGTTTCAGCTGAGGACACTGGACCTAACCCTTACTGAAAAAGCCATGGGATTTTTAATGTTCATTCAAAATAGCTTGGAAGATTAATTTTAGAGTTTCTTTAGGCAATAAAGAGCATGAGCTACAGTATTCAAGATAAAGGGGGCCAAGTCGATTCTAACAATATCCAAACCTGTGATTTGTAGGGAAGCTAGATATTTCATACCTGATGTTTAGACCACTAAGACAACCCCTTCAGCAAAGAACTGGAATTTGATTAAGAGTTAAGCCTAGAAATCTCCTGAGTTCACTTAACTGTGCTGAAGGATTACAGTGCATGCAGGGCTGCATTTTCAGTCTAGCATGCAGGGATATAACTTCACAACTCCCATGAGTCACATAGCAAAATTTCTGCACAGATTGATGAAAATGAACCCAGTAATAGATCTATATCTGGCAAACCATTTGGAGAACTCTAACCTGTAGGCAAACTTCCAAAGGAGCTACCACTGTGAATGCATTGTTACTGCAATCAACTCCAGTTATGGAGCCATAGCACTGAATAAGCAATAAATGGTTATGTAAACACACACTTATTTTTAAACCTCAGTATCAGACGTTTCATTATTATAGTTTCAAGGCGACACAGCACACCATGGGCCAGTGATGAGCTGCCAAATTTTTAACAACGGGTTCCCTCCTCCCTCCAAAATTTAACAACAGGTTCCCTCCTTCCCCCCCCCCTCCGTGGGGGGGGGGTCGTGCCCCATCCAACCCCTCATGTTCCTTAACACACACACTCCGAGACCCATAACCCATCCCCCCCTTCCCTGTCCCCTGACTGCCCCTTGCCGCCCCACCCAACCCCTCCTCTCATTCTCAATGGCCCCCCAGAACCCCTACCCCATACAACTACCCCTTCTCTCTGTCCCTGAGTGCCCCCACCACCTCATCCAACCCTGCTGTTTCCTGACTGCTCCCCGGGACCCTTGCCCCCATTCAATCCCCCTGTTCCCTGCCCTCTGACTGCCCTGACCCCTATCCACCCCCACAACCCACCCTCCCTGCCCCCTTACCACACTGCCTGGGGACCGGGTCCACTCTGCCAGGACCACGACCGGCGCCGCTCGGCCCGACTCGGCCGGGCCGGCACCGGGCCCGACTTCGCCGGGCCGCTCGGCCCGACTCGCTGGCCGGGCCGGCACTGGGCCCGACCGCCGAGCCGCTCGGCCCGACCGGCCGGGCCGGCACTGGGGCCCGGCCGCCGCCCGACTCCCGGGCCAGCACCGGGCCCGGCCGCCGGGCGGCAGCCGCTGGGCCCGACTCGGCCGGGCGCTGGGCTGGAGGGAGCCGCGGTCTGGGACCGGGAGCTGCTGAGCCAGCCGCACCTCCCCTCCCCCTCCGTGCCCCAGCTTACCTGCTGGCTGCCTCCATGCTGCTTGTTCAGGCTTCCCGCGAACATCTGATTCGTGGGAAGCAGGGGAGGGGGAGGAGAAGGGGGCGGAGCAGGAGAGGAGTGGGCGGGAACTTTTGTTAAATTTAGCAGCCCTTAACAAGCGGTTCTAAAATGGCTGCTAAAATTTAACAACGGGTTCCCGCGAACCCGTGCGAACCCGCTGCAGCTCACCCCTGCCATGGGCTAACTGAAGATGTAACTGTTTTTAATTGCTTCTGCAATGAGACCTTGTTTAGTGAATTCTTACAGTTTGGTTATAAACCTTTCAAAAATGGGGCTTTATTAATAAAATCTCAAAATGGAGTCATACTAGGGGGAAGAGAAACAGGCACAAAAAAGGGCATATGCTTCATAAAAGCTAATTCCTATTACTGGTTTAATCTTCAAACAGGGAAAGACAACCTCACAGATCACTTGACCTGTCCCATTTATTTTTTCCTAAAGATCAGGAAGGTGCAACCCCAAACTTAGTGAAAGGAGAAAAATATGCTGCTGACTAGCACTTGTCTTTTTCTCAGCCTCGTCCTCCCAGTTTTCCAAAACAAACTCAACACCCACCTAGTCATGATCTTTGACCTTTAACTTTGGTAATTTCCAGCTGAAATTGTCCTCTCTATGTCAGTTCACAACCAACAAACTCCTGTTAAAACATGGAAGTCAAAAAATTAGTCCTACCATCCATCCCTGTAAGACTTACCAAAGGAGGCCTGAAACTTCCTTTCCCCCAATAGCTAGCAGAAAAAAGCTTCTATTTACTGCCATCATCCTGTTTTGTGATCTGAGAGAGAAATCAAGAGGGCTGAGAAAGCGCCCCAAAGTGACTGGAAGGATGCACACAGAGGGTTAACAATTCTAAGACAAGGGAGAATGAGGGGAATAGCCTGAGACAGTCAGAATGATTTGCCTTTCCAAAAGGCTCTCATGCACTCTTTGTTAGCAGAAATACCTGGACACTGGACCCCCACACACTAAACTCTTAAGTGTCACATGGGTGATAGAGCTAAAAAAGGCAAACCCACAATCTTAATTTAAACTAAACCCAAGATGTTAGCATTTTCTCTTGAGCTAGTTTACTGTGTCTTTTCCAAAATTGCCTGCAGTTTTCCCTGGATTTTAATAGTCTCCTTTTTTTAGTTTTATGCTTTTTCACTATTTTATTTTTAGATTCTAGATTTCACAGTGGCCTGTACAGTCTGCTTGACGCCAGCAAATGTAACTAGATATCAAGCCCCTGAGAGCCAGGAATTGCAGCCATGATCAGCATGCTGCCAAGGGCACAAACCTTGGCACTGGCTAAAACCGAATAGTCTGAATCCTCTATTTATCTTACATCAGGACCTGGAAAGGGATCAGGAGAAGTTCATCAAAAGGCATAGAGGAAGAGCTGGGAAGGTTTAGTGGTGTGTAAATAGAAATCAAAGATGCAAAGTGCTGTAGATTTCTGTGATCAAAACTAAGCCCAGCGATATTTACAGAAAATAGAGCTAGTTCCCCTTCTAGTAATGTAACAGGACAGACACGCACAATGTAGATCCCTTTTTTAAAGGCTTGTATCAACAAAGTTGACACTACCCATACTGTTTGGGTATTTACTGAGTATTTGAAAAAATTCCTAAACTGGTAAAATTGACTTTTTTTAGAAGACTCTAGTAGATTAGAAACTCCTTTATGGTCTCCGGCACTGGGCCCAGTCTGTAGCTGCTAGCAGGAGGCTCAGAAGCTCTAACGTTGTCCCACAGCCATATTATGAGGGTATTTGCTGAGACTTTGGAGAAGGATCCCAGGGCAGAAAGCCCACCGACCTGTGCTATGTGAAACTGCAGTTGTAGAAAGCAACCACAGACTCTCCTCCACGAGGGAACCTGTGTGGATTAGCACAACCTTAAAAGTGGGTAGTACTGGCTAGGGAATGGGTGTGACCACTTTGGTAGAGGATGCCTGGAATCAGCACGTTCCCAGATTAGCCTCTTCTAGCAGGGCTCTTAGATCCCAAACTATAATTTAAGGCTGCCCTAGCCAGGCAGAAACCCTCAGGAGAATGAGGATGGCAGCAGCTAATGCCCTGTAATACAGAGGGCCAGACTGTTGTATGGAGGTGTATATTGCACCTCCATACTTTAGCCAGTCTGCCTGAAGCGAGCCCTTTAACTTGGTATCTTTTCAGAGCCATCAGATTATACATAGCAGTGCTCTCACCATGTGAGTTTTGGGTGCTGCACTAAGGAAACTGATGTTTGTGCTGGGTAGGAATGCAGCTAAATATGCTGGGAGGCTTGGACTGTGGCCTAAGGCAGGTTCCTGAGGACAGTGCAAATGTTGTTAAATCATCAGTGCCTCAAGCAATAAGAGCTGAGTTAGCGGTGACGGCCATGATTTCTATAGCAGAGCAAATCACAGCACCTCTGACACAGAACCACAGGGGGTGAATTTATGTTAGAGCTGCTGGACACCCAAGAAGCCTGTAAGCCCTGTGTATGTAAATATTTCTAGTGTTGATGGCAAATCCTGTGCATTAGGGTAAACATAAGTTCTTCTGTTATACACTCAAATGCGAGTGTGTTTTGTTGTGACCGTAATCATTGTGCTGTGTAATCTCCTTCAGTAAACAGTTTCTTTAAACTAATCTCTAGGAAAGATAGCTTCCCACACTGTCATGTTTCCTGCATTTGTATACAGACTTGTTATAAGCTTTCCCTGAGTGACCTTTCTTCTCCCTGTCCAGTGATTGGATGCAGTAGAGGGGAACTAGAAATCTAGGCAAGGGGTGATATTTGCTTAATATTTAACCCCTGAGAGACTTGTTTCACTATATTTCAGTTAAGCGTTACTGATTTAAACTATGTATCTAAAGGAGATTCTAAACTGAAACTGGAGAAATACCACTGAGGGTGCAGTTGCATGGTTCAGAAGAAAAAAAAAAAGATACGACCAAATTGTGAGTTCCTGACTCCGTCCTCTTTGAGACAAAACAGAAGCTTCAGTGGGGGTTTGGGCTGAGTCAAAATGTAGTACCTCAAGATCTGACTAAATGTGACTATATTGATAGTAGGAGTTTGTTATAGGCTGCCCCAGTGAGAGCTCTGTAACATGGTAACAGACAGAAATTTAGGAATAGTTTTTGTATTTGAAATCATTCAAACTTCAATTTTCAATTTCTTGGTCATAAACTGTTCCAGGTCTATTCTTGAATATACACAGCTCACATTGACTTCCGTCTAGGGCCGGGGTCAGCAACCTCTGGCACATGGCTCGCCAGGGTAAGCACCCTGGCGGGCTGGGCCAGTTTGTTTACCTGCCGCATCAGCAGGTTCGGCGGATGGCGGCTCCCACTGGCCACAGTTCACCGTCCGAGGCCAATGGGGGTGGCAGGAAGCCACAGCCAGCACATCCCTCACCTGCGCTGGGACAAACACCTAAATATTGGGACAGTCCCAATTTTATCAGGACGTCTGGTCACTCTACTTCCGTCACACCTGAATGGATTAAAAATGGCTGCAGTGAAGGAAACAACTGACAATACCCACCTGAACCTTCCTACATGGTGGGGAGGTGGTGTAAAGAACTAGTGGGGAGGGGAGTGCAGAAGATTGTATAAAGTAAGATGGATAGGCCTTTAACATCACATGGAGGGATTGCAGGGAAGTCTGACTAGTATGGCACATGTAAACTTTCAAAAGTTTGGGAAACACAAAACATAGGCTATAATTAAGCCACTGGCTTTATACTGAGAGGTGGATTCAGCTGCACAGTCGAGAGCTGGAGTGTTCTAATCTAGAGAAACCAATTCAGGCTACTTCTAATAGAACTCAAACTGAAAAAAAAGCCCTGGGATATTTATAGTACAAGCATCAATCATCAGAACAAGCTCAATGAGAGTACTAATTTGAGCCAGGACATGTACCTAGCAACTGTTGCTGGTTTAAAAAGGAAACTGTGGAGATGACATAAAGCACACAAAACAGCAGATGTCATGGAGAAACCACTTGAAAATGCAAATTATTCCAGTTTTTAAAGACTTAGTTTTACAATAGTAAAGACTGTTTGAACTCATGTATTTCTATAGGTCTTGTCACTAACTTACAAAATTAAGAGTTATGATAGACAAAGATGAGCAAATGCCTGTACAGTATCTTTGTCAATTTACAGTCTTTCCTCACCCATCCTTTCCAGGACCCCAGATGAATACTCTTCTACTCCCAGTATCATCTACCAATACTTATTACTTGTATTAAAATAGCATCGAGAGGCCGTCCAGCCCTTCTGTGCTAGACATGGTACAAACCTATACTTGTTCCTCTGAGATTTTTATCTTGCACAGTTAAAATGAAAGGTCACACTGAAGCTATGCTGTGAAACAGTAGCTGAATTGTTTAAAATGGTATAAGAACACTATCTCCTATTTCTTCCTTCTGGTAATAGGCCTGTAGTACCACACCCTGTTGGCATGTTGTTGCTCCTCTTGGGAAAGGCTTAAGTGTATTCTGCTGAATACTGCATTGATGACACCAATACTAGAATCTAGATAACTGGAACCAGTCATCTAATCCTGCTCAGAGCAAGTCTAGGTGACATTGATTTAAAATGCCTGTGGCCGCAGGTACCTCGGGTGAAATGTTCAAAAGTTCCTAAGTGACTTAGGCTCCTCAGTGCTTTTGAAACCCCCACCCCCTCCCAGCCTATGCTATTGCTCCTACCATTGAAGCAGTCATCATGGTGGTTTTAATGGAGGGAGGGTGAAAGGCTTATGTTGACAAGGCAGACTCATGACCCCACTCTGACATAAGATGGGTGAGAGTCTCTCCCTAGAGAGGATCTCTGGCAAAGGCTGACAAATCCTAATGGAGAAAACTTGAGTGCTATCTGATCTTATTGTTAATGGAGCCAAACCCTCTGAAAAGGTGAGTTGACTTAAGCAGGCATGGACTTTTAGACCCCAATGGGGAATGCACCTGTTCACACTTCTCTTTAATTGGTGGTGAGAAATTATATGTCCATCAAATATTAACCAATACAATAAATATCTGCACCTGCTGTGGTTGCAGAATTCAAATCTAGGTCAGTTAATGCAAAACATGGTGTATGAAAGTCACTTATCTACTATAAAACTAAGCTCATGCTTTTATTTTATTAATATTCAAAAATTCCAAATCAGAGGTCACTGAGAGTTGATCCCTAATCCCGTTAGAATCTCTTGATGAGGGGATGAGGCTAACTCAGGGAGAACAGTCAGCTCATAAGCAAACAGGGGAGTTTGGCAAGGGAGTTCTCCAAGTGAAGGAGAGTAACAATGTGACTCTTGGGGTGAGTTTTAATTGTTGTGTGGTTGCTTGCTGTGTGCCTGCTTGATTGAAGTTTATAGTGTGATCTATTTGGGGGGGCTGTGCACTGAGCTTAGTGGCCTGCTTGGCAAGGTTATGAGCTCTCTAATGAGGCTCGAACCTGCCATCCTTTGATCCCTAGTCCCTTAGGATCCCTTGATGAGGGGTTGGGGCTTACTCAGGGAGAACAAGAGTTTAAAAAGCCACCTCATAAATGACCAGACGAGCTAGCAAACAGGAGCAGCAGAACAGGAGAATGAATGAAATGTGAAAGCAAGATACACCTAAACACTCTCTAAACTTAGGTCAATAACACCCCACCCCCAAGAAATCCCCCCCAAAATACAACCCCCCCCCACACACAAAGAACAAACAAAAAATCCTCAGCAAGAGTAAAACTAATGCAGGTAGAAGCAGGGCTGCTGGAACAATTTGTATAGTGGGAGTGCTGAGAGCCATTGAATCAAATTGTAAACCCTGTATATGATGGAAACCATTTCAAGCCAAGGGGTGCTGCAGCACCCCCAGACCTCTAGTTCCAGCACTTATATCCATAAGTCCAGCAGCCGAGTGGGGGCTATCCAGTTTATTGTGCTGAATGGCGTATATGTGATTACCTGCCTTGTTGGCAGGTGGCATATGTGTGTATTCGGGGCACACAGCTCATGGCCCTCAGAGTGTGGGCTCTTGAAACCAAAGTGTCTGAACTGGAGGAACTACTGGAGACAGAAGGACATACCTGAGACTTTCCAGGACATAGTAGAACAGTACAAAATGCATAGGCATGACTGAGCACTTTGCATTGGTGCCTGCAAGCTGCATCAAAACTTTTTAAAAACACCATAATAGAGCTTCAAAATACATATGTGCACCGCAAATAAAAAAAATTGTGAAAGGACCCCCCCAAAAAGCCACAATGTTTAAACAACACAGTGAAAGAGGTGGATAGAAACAAAGACATCCTTTAAAAACTGGAAGTCAAATCCTACTGAAGAAAATAGAAAGGAACATAAATTCTAGCAAATCAAATGTAAAAGTATAATTAGGCAGTCCAAAAAAGAAGTTGAAGAGCACCTAGCAAAATAGAATAAAAATTAGCAGCTAGTTTTTGTAAGTACAGCAGAAGCAGGAAGCCTGCCAATCGCTGGGACCAGCGGAGAATTGAGGTACTAAAGGAGCAGTCATGGAAGACAAAACCGTTGCAGAGAAGCTAAATGAATTATTTGCATCAGTCTTCACTGCAGAGGATCTGAGGCAGATTCCCACACCTGAGCAATTCTTTTTAGCTGACAATTCTGGGGAAGTGTCTTGAATTGAGGTGTCAATAGAGGACGTTTTGGAACAGATTGATAAATTAAACAGAAATAAGCCACCAGGACTAGTTGGTGTTCACCTGAGAATTCTGAAGGAACTCAAATATCAAATTGCATTACTAACTGGTATGTAACCTACTGCTTAAATCAGCATCTGTACCAGATGACTGGTGGATTGCTAATATTATGCCAATTTTTCAAAAAAGGTTCCAGAGGCGATCCTGGCAATTACAGGCTGGTAAGCCTGACAACAGTCAACAGTATCATACAAACTGGTTGAAACCATAGTAAAGAACAGAAATATCAGATATGCAGGTGAACACTGAGAGGTGACGTGGCAGGAGGGACATGTGGGGTCACATGCCCCCTCAGATTTGTTGTTTGGCTTGTACTGAGCATGCTCACACAGAGCATACTCAGTAACACTGCTGAAGCTGGCAGCTCTCAGTCTGTCTCACCCTGTCCCCCCGACTGGCAGGCACAGGTGGTCTCTGTGAACGCTATATGTTGGGGTGGAGTCAACATGGCTTTTGTAAAGGGAAATCTTGCCTCACCAAACTATTAGAGTTCTTTTAGAGGGTCAACAAACACGTGGACAAGGGTAATATAGTGTACTTGGACTTTCAGAAAGCCTTTGACAAGGTCCCTCACCAAAGGCTCTGAGCAAAGTAAGGTGTCGTGGGATAAGAGGGAAGGTCCTCTCCTAGATCAATAACTAGTTAAAAGACAGAAACAACAGGTAGGAATAAATGGTCAGTTTTCAGAGTGGAGAGAGGTAATTAGTGGGGTCTCCAAAGGTTCTGTACTGGAGAACAGGGGATGGATCACTTGATAAATTTGTTCTTTTCACTGTTCTTTCCATTCCCTCTGAAGCATCTGGCACTGACCACTGTCGGAAGACAGGATACTGGGCTAGATGAACCATTGGTAAGGCTCCGTGTTTGTCATGGAGGTCACAGAAGTCATGGATTCCGTGACTTCCTGTGACCTCCATGACTTCTGCAGTGGCCAGTGTGGCTGACCCCAGAGCTGCCCAAGCAGTGGCCAATGTGGCTGTCCTTGGGGACTGCCTGAGGAGTGGCCCAGGGGCAATGGGAGCAGCCTTAGCTCAGTGGCTCCTGGCAGCGGTCCTGGGGCAGCTGAAGCAGCGGCTGGCCCTAGGGTTCCCTGCCTTTGGTGGCGGACAGAGCAGCCCCGGGCCCCCCGGAGCTCCCCCATCCTGGCACCCTCCTAAGATTAAATCAGGGGTATTTATGGTATGAGTCATGGACAGGTCATGGGCCGTGATTATTTTGTTTCTTGTCTGTGACCTATCCATGACTTTTACTAAAAATATCCATTATTAAATCGTAGCCTTAACCATTGGTCTGATCCAGTATGGCTATTCTTATGCGCTCTTCACAGGAGGCTCTTAGACTCTCCCAGAATCTGATCCTAGTTTTGAATTTAAAGAATTTGGCCATCAGTGGAGCAAAAATAATGGAAATGAAAAATAAGTAACACTTAAGGCTTCAGAGCACCGTACCAACACTAACCACTTCATTAATGAAGTATAATGTTTGCAAGTATAAATCTATATTTAACAGTTAAACTATTCCAACAATGCTGTGCTTGATTTGAAAGAGCTTCAGCAGTCCAGGATCTTTTTGTTTAACTGCCAAGGGAAATTGTGTACTGTAGATGACACTAGCCCATTTAGGGACAGATTTCAGCCTTCAGAGATTGGCTGGAGGGAAGCTTGCATGGCACCTGGCTCTACAGTAACTCCGCACTTAACATCGTCCCAGTGAATATTGTTTTGTTGTTATGTCACTCATCTATTAGAGGACATACTCGTTTAAAGTTGTGCAACGTTTGCTTCTAACATGGTTTGGCTGCCACCTGCTAACGGGTAGGGGGGCTTGGAACCAGGGTAGTCTGGCAGCCCCCCTCTCAGCTCCCCTCCACCACTCCCAGCGCCTCCTGCCTGCTGGTGAGCCCTGCGGATCAGCAACTTCCCCCTCCGTCTCTGTGCCTCCTGCCCCAGCAATCACCTGTTTTGCTTGGTTCAGGAGGCTCGGGGGGGGGGGGAGGGGAGAGGAGTGAGGACATGGCACGCTCGGGGGGAGCGGGTGGAGTGGGGGTGGGCCTGGGGCAGAGCTGGGGGTTAAGCACCCCCTGGCACTTTGGAAAGTCGGCACCTGTGCAGCCGTGCATACGCCCTCCAGAGGAGGGAGTGGTGTGCTCCAGTGGGATAGCATGGGTTCATCATCACATTCAGTTTCCGCAGGGAAGTGTTTGCAGTCGCTGTGGTGCATCTATTGTGTCTCCTTCCTCCTGCCTCCCTCGGTGCTGCCTTGTAGAGTGTGAAACTACATTAACAACAACGTAGTAACCCTTGAGGGCTCAGCCAAATGCTAGTTCATCATTTAGCAGCAAGGCATTCCCTGGGAAATATCCCACCTGATATTAGCACAGTTGCTTTAGGAGATGCTCAGGGAGCTCATGAGCAGGCCCCCAGATAATCCTCTGATTAGAACCTGTTTAAAACTTACACTGTATATATCTATAATGTCTTTTGTTTGTTGAAAAAAATTTCCCTAGAACCTAACCCCTGCCCCCATTTACATTAATTCTTATGGGGAAATTGGATTCACTTAAAATCGTTTCACATAAAGTCGCATTTTTCAAGAACATAACTACAACGTTAAGCAAGGAGTTACTGTATTCAGAATTACTCCTTACTCTTATGGAGCCCAATCCTGGAAGAGTGAGAAGTCCAAAGAAAGGCTATATTTGCGTGCCTCTGGAGCTACCACATGAGGGCTGGGGAACATTGCCACCTTGGAGTGAAGGACTATACAGAAGTCCTGTGATACCCACACAACACAGCCAGATGTAGTCCAGCTAGGTATGCTCAGACGGGGGTAAATCCTTTGCTTCTATGCTAATTTTTGGCCTTCAGGATTTACATTTTACATGGAATGCTGGTCACCCACACTTACTAGTGGGGAGAGACCTTTTGAAGTAGTTACATGTCAGGATGTTCCCACATGTGGGAATGGATATATTGTAAAGTGACCACTTAAACTGTCAATTCTGAAGGACTTTGAATGTACTCTTGCCTTAAGAAATATTCGCCTTCTCTCAAACTCTGATAATTTATGGATATAGAGTTATCTTAGTCTGTTCTTGTCAATACACTGACAGATTTTTTTTTATAATACCATAACATACTTTGTACTTCATCATAACTAATTGCTTAAGTAAAGGAAGATTACTGCATCAAATAGAATGACTCCGGCCTTTCTGGTGACCAAAAAGAACACTGTATTTGCAAAGACTTATATAAAACAAAGGCAACTTAATTTCCAAACATACAGCTTTGCCACTGACTTGCATATGCTTTGTGACTCTTGGTGTAGTTTCTTTACTTTGTTAATATCCTATTAGTTTTCAGTCTGACCTACACGTGCTCCTTCGGATCAGGACCACCAACCTGTCAGACAAGCTCTTCTGCCAGGGAGGAGTGTGCACATTTTCAAGAATAGAGACTGGCATCAGACAGACAGACTTGGATAACTGCAGCAGTTAAGGACCCTGATTGTGTGATTAGCTTCAGGACCAAAGCGTATAAATCTGCTGATGCAAAGAAATAGCAAATCTACTACATAAATTTTCAGATTCCACAATCTGATAGTGAGATTAAAGATAAAACTTAATTAAAAGGCCAAATAACAATTCATAGTCTGATCCTTTTTTCTCAGGGTTGTTTTTTTTTTTTGTAATCTCTTGGAAGCTTAATCAAATTCTTCCTTTTTATGAAAATGGATTTTATTCCATCAGTCCAACAGGTTTTGTTGTTGGCTAGCCTCTGTGAGCAGCCCTACTACAAGTTTTGTTTTTAAGGAAAAAAATAGTGGTTAGCTTGTTTTGGGGGCAAAAATACACATCAAGAATTACATGGTCTTCTTATACAAATTTCCATAGCATTGATCACTGTAGTATCTAAAGCAGCTATAATACTTACAATTTCTCTAGTACCTTCCATACAGGATTTCAAAGTACTTGATACTCTCTAATTCTCAGAATTATATTAAATATCATTATCATTTTACAGACTGAGAAACTGAGGCACACAAGATAAGAGACACGGGAACCAAGTCTGAGCTGGGAAGAGAATTCTAATCAGACTGATACATCATCTCTAGAATAGTCACCCAAGCTCTGTCTTTCTACTTCCAAGAGGTAAATCACCCAATGTGACTCAATGACAAACCACGATTAATAAATGTCTGGGACACAGATAATTCTGGAAATGATGGCATAGAATAAACAATGCAGAAGGAAATATACTGGAGGTAATAGGCTTCTCTATTTTTTATGCATCAGAAAAACTAATGAACAGACAAATTCAACATTGTGGTGTAACATTTAATTTAAAGCAAGGGCCTGTGAACCAGGACTTCTGGGTTTTAGTTTTCGCTCTGCAACTGACTTGTCATGTGATTGTGGGGACAAGTCACGTAACTTCTCTGCCAGTTTCTCCATTTGTAAAATGGAAAATACAGTAGAATCACTTTTTGAAACTGCTTGTGTAGCAGCAGTAAATATGTTTGGATAATCAAGAGTTTGGAAAACTAAATCAATAGAGAAAACTGGCAATTTGTTAGAAAAGGAGGTTCAGGTAAGCAGAACTCTACTGTACTTAAGATAGTGTCAGGGCCGGCGCAACTCATTAGGCGACCTAGGCGGTCACCTAGGGCGCTAACATTTGGGGGGCGGTGACTGTGGCGGCCAGATCTTTGGCCACCCCGGTCGTCGGCGGTATTTCGGGGGGCGAGACCTTCCGCCACCTCTGTCGGGGTGGTACTTCAGGGCGGGACCTTCCGCCGCCTAGGGCGCCAAAAAAGCTGGCGGCGCTCCTGAATGGTGTGAAGCTTAGTCAATCTTTGTAAAACATTTCGAGATCACTGGCTGAAGTACTACTGTATATATGGTAAGTGCAGAGTATTACTACTGCAGGTACTTTAAGAGAGCCTGAGAATTTGGCAGAGAATGTTGTATGCTAGACATTAGATCTGTCAAGCGGTTAAAAAAATTAATCACAATTAATCGCGTTGTTAAACAATAATGGAATACCATTTATTTAAATATTTTTGGATGTTTTCTACATTTTCAAATATATTGATTTCAATTACAACACAGAATACAAAGTGTACAGTGCTCACTTTATATTTTTGATTACAAATATTTGCACTGTAAAAAACAAAATAAATAGTATTTTTCAATTCACCTCATAAAAGTACTGTAGTGGAATCTCTTAATCATGAAAGTTGAACTTACAAATGTAGAATTATGTATAAAAAATAACTGCGTTGAAAAATAAAACAATGTAAAACTTTAGAGCCTACAAGTCCATTCAGTCCTACTTCAGCCAATCGCTCAGACAAACAAACTTGGTTACAATTTGCAGGAGATAATGCTACCTTGTAGCCAGTGTCGCAAGATATTTACATGCCCGATGCGCTAAAGATTCATATGTTCCTTCATCTTCAACCACCATTCCATAGGACATGTGTCCATGCTGATGATGGGTTCTGCTCGATAATGATCCAAAGCAGAGCAGACCGATGCATGTTCATTTTCTGAGTCAGATGCCACCAGCAGAAGGTTGATTTTCTTTTTTGGTGGTTCAGGTTCTGTAGTTTCCGCATTTGAGTGTTGCTCTTTTAAGATTTCTGAAAGGATGCTCCACACCTTGTCCATCTCAGATTTTGGAAGGCACTTCAGATTCTTAAACCCTGGGTCAAGTGCTGTAGCTATTTTTAGAAATCTCACATTGGTATCTTCTTTGAGTTTTGTCAAATCTGCTGTGAAAGTGTTCTTAAAACAAACGTGCAAGGCTGCTATAACATGAAATATATGGCAGAATGTGGGTAAAACAGAGCTGAAGACATACAGTTCTCTCCCAAGGAATTCAGTCACAAATTTAATCAATGCATTATTTTTTAACGCGCATCATCGGCCACCATTCCAGAGGAGATGCTCCCATGCTGAAGCATGAAGGGGCATACGAATGTTTAGCAGATCTGGCACATAAAAACATTGCAACGCCAGCTACAGAAGTGCCATGCGAACACCTGTTCTCACTTTCAGGTGACATTGTAAATAAGAAGCAGGCAGCATTATCTTCCGTAAATATAAACAAACTTGTTTCTCTTAGCGATTGGCTGACAAGTAGGACTGAGTGGACTTGTAGGCGCTAAAGTTTTACATTGTTTTGTTTTTGAGTGCAGTTATGTAACAAACAAAAAAATCTACATTTGTAAGTTGCACTTTCATGATAAAGAGATTGCACTACAGTACTTGTATGAGGCGAATTGAAAAATACTATTTTTTTAATCATTTTTATAGTGCAAATATTTGTAATAAAAATAATAATATAAAGTGAGCACGGTACACTTTGTATTCTGTGTTGTAATAGAAATCAATATATTTGAAAATGTAGAAGAACATCCGAAAATATTTAATAAATTTCAATTGGTATTCTATTGTTTAACAGTGTGATTCATCATGATTAATTTTTTCAGTTAATCGTGTGAGTTAACTACGATTAATTGACAGCCCTACTAGACATACATCACTTAGCTCTCCAGACCACCAAGTAGAATGTCTGGGTCTGCTAAATTGGTCTTCACCCAGATTTGGTGGGTCAAGGATTTTCAGACTTTTTAAGGATTATAATCATTATCTGTTCTCTCCAATCTGATGGACTAAAAGCTCTTAGGAAGATAAAGCCATAAGGTGTGGATCATGTCAGCAACTGTCAACGTGAGAAACATGTTCCGTATCATGAAAGTATTTGCCTTTGTCTCTAGTATCTATAGCAGCTACTCTGAAATCAGAATCACTTTAGGTCCCAAAACTCCTTGCTCCAGCAATGGGAGTAAAGGAAATCTCTGTCCCCCATGTGGCTCCCCCTGCCTCAGCCTGCCTGTTGTCAGCCCAGAAGTAGAGACTTCACATGTTTCCCTATTGGGACTGATTCTGTAGCCCTTACCTTGGCAAGCTTGGCCCTCCCCTCGTGTAAAGAGAGGGAAAAAGTTTTCCAAATGTGTATGCTTTGTTGAGTTGTTTAAGTTCAATGTTCAGATTTTGCAAAGGAAGAGCCGGAAATCAAGTACATTAAAACAGTTTCTGGATATAAAGAGTCTTTTACAGTATTTGCAAATTAACTATTGCAATACTGAACTAATGCAAGAGAACTAGAAACTGTCTGGTCAATGTCATTTGTTTCTAGTCGAGCCTCATTCTCCAAGCAGACAAATTCTGATAGAAACACCAGTGCATTATTAAATCTGAAATTAACCACTTAATCTAATTTACTAGTAACAATGAACTTTTTTTCAAAAACAGGTAGCTTTTGACTTTACAGGGCTGCTTTAAAAATGCAGAGCCTGGATTGCATATTGAGACAAGTATAATTTAGGAGAGCTACTACCATAACAGAACTCCCCTGGACTGAGTCATAGCTAGAGAATGCTATACAAGGCTACTGGCTATCTTTTAAAATATGACTTTAGCAACAAACATGAATTTGCTAAGAATGTGAGGTTAGAGACTGCTGCCAGACCTTTGATCAGCTCTCCTTCTTCCATGCAAGCTCTTCTAAATCACATCATGATGTTTGGTTCTTAGATATATTAGTTCTAAGGAACTGTTGCTACAAGAGTTCTGTATCTTAGCTGACTACTTTATTTAAACTTGCCAAGTACTGGGGAACTGAGCCCTTTAAGAGAGGAAGGTTGGGAGAGTTGCAGGGCTTGCTGCAAGGCAAGAGGTTGTGTGCAGACCCTGTGCAGCACGGGGCTAGCCCTAAATATCAGATGAGCATGCAGACTCATGAATGCTTATCTGAACTTTGAGCTTTTTCAGGTTTACTCATTATTTATAAAGCCAAGAGCATATGGTTCTGAAAGAATGGTGTTATAATAGAGTATATATTAATTACAATGATCAGTCTCAACTGATTTGCAGGAGGAATGGGACAGTAAATACAACTGGTGTTATGGAGACCCTCTGACCATTTTTAACATTGTGATTTTTATGAGCTAATCTGAGTTTACCCTATCTGTGATGGCTAATGTACTACAGGAGACATCTGTTGATTCAGCTGTAGCAGCTATTTTCTTTACTTTGCTTGCATGGTTTTAGTCATGCTCACTTCAAAATCCAGTCCTAAAGTGCTGTTATAGATAGAACTATACCTAGAAATCAACTCCGTCTGTATTCAGTCATGCCTAATTGCTCTTCAGACAAAAATAAGTTTCTACTACTGTTAACGCTACAGCAGACACAGCTATGGGACAGTGCCTACTGTTTATCAACAGAACTGTTAACTACATTACAATTGTGCAACCCCATACTACTGGTGGTGATGTATGAGCCATGAAGAAACCAGCTTGACTTAAGCCTCTCGGGTGTCTTCACTGCAGAGTTTACCTGGGAATTGTTTTGCAGTGTACTGTCAGAACTAGTCTGTTCTTCCTGAGCCCTCGTGCAGCAATGATCATAGCCCACCAACACAGTCGCATAAAGCACTTCTTACTGAGCATGCTCAGGGTGAGCAGCTGCTCAAACAACTCCCTCTGTGGCAGCTGATCCTTCTTCCTTACCCTCTGGTTGTGCTCTAGGTACTTTCGTGCCATTTTGTCCTCACTCTACATGCCCTTCTCTGCTCTCTCCTTGTCCCGCTTCTCCTTTTGGTACCCCAGGTGCTGGTCTGACATGTGTCCAAAGTCATTAAACATTTCTTGCAGCAAATCAACCCTGTATACTTTATTTGTTCCTTGTTCGATCACGGTCCTTTCCTCAGAGGCCTGCATGAGTACCTCAGTCCATCTGAGGTGGACGGTCCTGCCAAGACAATGCAAGAACATTATATTTTGTCCATGGAAAGAAAAGAATTTCCCCTTTTATCTTCTGCATCGAGGCAAGGCCCAAAGTTGATACTTGGTATGCCTTTATTTCATTTCCTCAGGCTAACCTGTTCAGGAGCTGATGCAGAGCAGGTTACCAGCCCCCAGATACTTACCGTAGAGTATTTCAGATTTTCTTCATTTAAAAAATTAAGAGAATTTTTGGGTCTGGTTGAGGGGTGGTTAGGGCAATCAGATCAATATGCTTTCCTGTACTTGCATCAGAGGGAAACCAGAACTCTGATGTGATCCTCTGGCTAGCTAGGTGCATGCTGGGATGAGGGTCTCTGGGATGGATGAGGGTTGCCAACCCTCCCAGACTGGCCAGGAGTCTACCGAAATTGGCACTGATCTCCTGGTGACTGTTGAAAGTAATTTGGGACATTTTAATAGACCACTAAAAGTCCGGTTGGCGGCGCAGCGGGGTAAGGCAGGCTCCCTACCTGCCCAGGCTCCTGGAAGCGGCCGGCATGTCTGGCTCCTAGGCACAGGGGTGGCCAGCAAGTCTCTGAGTGCTGCCCCCACCCTGAGTGCTGACTTTGCAGCTCCCGTTGGCTGGGAACCACGGCCAGTTGGAGCTGTGGGAGCAGTGCCTGCAGGCAGAGGCAGCGTGCAGAGCCACTTGGTCGCCCCTGAGCCTAGAAGCTGGAGGGACATGCTGGTTGTGTCCGGGAGCCACCCAAGGTAAGCACTGCCCGACTGGAGCCCGCACCCCTGCCTCAGCCCTGAGCCTGCTCCCACACCCAAACTCCCTCCCAGAGCCCTCACCCCAAACCCATTCCTGCACCCTAGCCCCCTGCCCCAGCCCTGAGCCCTGTCCTGCACCATGAACCCCTCAGGCCCAGCTCAGAGCCCCCTCTTACACCCTAAATCCCTCATCCCCTGCCACAGCCCAAACCCCACACCCACAGCCAGAGTCCTCTCCTCCTCCTGCACCCCAACCCCCTGCCCCAGTGCAGAGCACCCTCCCACACTCCAAACCCCTCAGCCCCAGACCAAAGCCCACACCCTCTCCTGAACCCCGCCCTAGTCCTGAGCCCCCTCCCACATTCTGAATCCCTTGGCCCCAGCCCACACCCCCTCCTGCACCCTATTCCCCTGCCCCAGCCCGGAGCCCCCTTTCACACCCTGAACCCCCTCATTTCTGGCCCCACCCTGGAGTCTGCACCCCCAGCTGGAGCCTTCACCCCCTCCCACTCCCCAATACCCAAAGTGAGTGAGGGTGGGGGCAGGGCCTGGGAGAAGGGGCAGGGCCTAAGGTGGGGCAAGGGTGTTCATTTTGACTTTTGTGCCATTAGAAAGTTGGCAACCCTAGATGTCATCTTAGTGCAGTGTTCAGATGAACTTTGCAGAAATGGAGAAGGTCATGTAGAATGAGAATTTTTATGCTGATCAGATGTGTGATAACCAGTAATGGCTTCAGACACATAGGAGGCATGTGGGAAGTGAGTAGATAGGCTGGAAAATACAGGTCCAGGGAATTATGAAATGGGATTGGAGGACTACCAGGCTCCACAGGCTGTGCTTCAGCTGTGTGTACACTGCAAAGTAGGTCAATTTGAGCTAGCCTAAGAGAGAGACCTAGGCAGTCTAACCCAATGTAATTAGTATACACTCCATTATAACACCAGATGCTTTTGGCATTACAAATAATGAGTAAACCTGAAAAAGCTCAAAGTTCAGATAAGCATTCATGAGTCTGCATGCTCATCTGACCTAGTTGGGCCAGCAAGCTTGGGTTCAAAGCTTGTATTAATTCAGATTAAAGAGTTGCGTGTGGGAACAATAGGGGATTTGGGCCTAAAACTTGGGTAGGAGCCCAAGTTAACTGCAGTGAAGACATACACTCAGGGGGAACTGGCCGGGTTGTCAGTTACAGGCCGTTTATAAAGCTTATTTATTAATTAAATAAATGACAGATGCCTGAAATACACCACACAATGTCACTTTTACAATCAGTTTTCAGATTAGAACTGCACTTTAACTGAGTCTGTTTATTGTACACCTTGCTAAGTGCAATTATTGCCTGTACTGTTTCCTCAGTTTCTTAGGTCTAGGGCAGTGTAACTTTTCAAAATGCCACATGGAAAATGCCTGATATAAACCTGGCTTGTTCCTTTGCAGGTTTTTCTGGTCGGCATCTATTGTTCAGCATAGCTTTAGTTTATCTGACTGACAACCTCCCTGGTATGCAGAATGTCAATCTCTTTAAAGGCACAGGCAGGGATCTGAAAGGTAAGAGACTAAGTACGTCCTGCATGTGTGGATATGCTATGTCTTTTCCAGAGCTATTATCTATGATTCATTACATTACCTAAATACTTTTAGCTATTTTCAGACTGGACCTAAATTCCAGGTTACACCTCCTCCTTGGGCTTTTTACATAAGGGTAACTGGGCTTTTGCACACATGGTAAAACAAGCTGAACTGCTTTGCATATTTTTTTTGTTTCTTCAGCCAGTCTGTCTAACAAGGCCAAGTGCATACTGCTGACTTAGGTGCTGCACCACACAAGCTACAATTTACATTAGTCCCATGTCTTCATGGCCTAGAAGAGGAACTTTGTAATGGAAGCACTGTGGAATCAAGTGAGATAGGCACTGCACACAGAGGTGTGGGGGAACATAGCAATCTAAAAGCAAAATTCTCTTTTCAATGCACCCGAAGGTGGAGATACAAAGTACACAATTCAGGAAATTCTCAAACGCAAGGTTGCTCTGCCACATTGTGCATCATGCATATTTTATGGTCTACCCTAAGAGCAAACAATAATAATTGAGGTTTGCATCACAAAGGGAAATATGCGCAAGTTCGTGTGGCAACAACCTGAACTCTGGAATTGCCCCCCTTTTGAGTAATCAATCTTAGGGTACGTCCAGACTACCCGCTGTATCGGCGGGTAGCAGTCGATTTTTCGGGGATCGATATATCGCGTCTCATCTAGACGCGATATATCGATCCCCGAACGTGCTCCCGTCGACTCCGGAACTCCTCCGGAGCGAGCGGCGGTAGCGGAGTCGACATGGGGAGCTGCGGACATTGATCCCGCGCTGTGAGACCCGAGGTAAATCGATCTAAGATACTTCGACTTCAGCTACGCTATTCACGTAGCTGAAGTTGCGTATCTTAGATCGATTACCCCCCCCCCAGTGTAGACCAGCCCTTAGTATTGCATTTTTAACGTCCCTTTAGAAGAAAATCTAGAGCTCTCCCGATGAGGGAGTTTGTGCATCACCTTGAAGGTGGAGTTATTTGATTTAAAAGGCCAGATTCTGTTCTTTGCAAATCTGCTCAGTGCAACACTGGGGTGGTTGTCAGGGAAACTGGCAGTTTATTACATCACTGCCACCATTTTGAATTATGAACTGTGACTCACCTGTGCATATATTTTACCTGCTTTAACCTCTCAGTAACTCTCATTTCCTTTTCTCAGCTAATAAACCTTTAGTTAGTTGTCTATAGAATTGGCTGCCAGCATTGTCTTTGGTGTAAGATGTAGAGTGCCAATTGATCTGGGTAAGTGACTAGTCTCTTGGGACTGGGAGCAACCTGATGTGGTTCACTGCGCAGTTGGTTTAAGTGACCTTTTATCACAAAGTCCAGTTTGTCTGGGTGGCAAGATAGCCTTAGCCCTGGTCTACACTATGAGTTTAGGTCAAATTTAGCAGCGTTAGATTGATTTAACCCTGCACCCGTCCACACGAAGAAGCCGTTATTTTCAACTTAAAAGGAATTAGCGCTGAAGTCAACCTTGTCAGGTCGAATTTGGGGTAGTGTGGTCGCAATTCAACGGTATTGGCCTCTGGGAGCTATCCCAGAGTGCTCCATTGTGACCGCTCTGGACAGCGCTCTCAACTCCGATGCACTGGCCAGGTAGACAGGAAAAGGCCCGTGAACTTTTGAATCTCATTTCCTGTTTGGCCAGCATGGAGATCTGCAGGTGAGTGCAGATCTCATCAGCAGAGGTGACCATGATGGAGTCCCAGAATTGCAAAAGAGCTCCAGCATGGACCAAACGGGAGGTATGGGATCTGATCATTGAATGGGGAGATGAATCCGTGCTATCAGAACTCCGTTCTAAAAGACAAAATGCTCAAACATTTGAAAAAATCTCAAAGGGCATGAAGGACAGAGGCTATAACAGGGACCTGCAGCAGTGCCGCATGAAACTTAAGGAGCTGAGGCAAGCCTACCAAAAAACCAGAGAGGCAAACGGCTGCTCCCGGTCAGAGCCCCAGACATGCCACTTCTATGATGAGCTGCATGCCATTCTAGGTGGTGCAGCCACCACTACCCACCCCTGTGCTTTGACTCAGTCAATGGAGTAGCACGCAACAGGGATGTGGGTTTTGGGGATGAGGAAGATAGCTCACAGCAAGGAAGCGGAGAAACCGTTTTTCCCGACAGCCAGGAACTGTTTCTCACCCTGGACCTGGAGTCAGTACCCCCCAAACCCACTCAAGGCTGCCTCCCGGACCTGCCAGGCGGAGAAGGGACCTCTGGTGAGTGTACCTTTGTAAATATTATATGTGGTTTAAAAGCAAGTGTGTTTAATGATTAATTTGTCCTGGCATTCGTGGCCAGTACAGCTACTGGAAAAGTCTGTTAACGTGTCTGGGGATGGAGCGGAAATCCTCCAGAGACAGTTCCATAAAGTTCTCCTGGATGTACTCCCAAAGCCTTTGCAAAAGATTTCTGGGGAGGGCAGCCTTATTCCGTCCTCCATGGTAAGACACTTTACCATGCCAGGCCAGTAGCACGTAGTCTGGAATCATTGCATAACAAAGCATAGCAGCGTATGGTCCCAGTGTTTGCTGGCATTCAAACAGCATCTGTTCTTTATCTCTCTGTGTTATCCTCAGGAGAGTGATATCATTCCTGGTCACCTGGTTGAACTAGGTTGATTTTATTAAGGGGACATTCAGAGGTGCCCGTTCCTACTGGGCTGTTTGCCTGTGGCTGAACAGAAATGTTGCCCGCTGTTAGCCATGCGGTGCGGGGAGGAGTGAAGCAATCATCCCAGAGAATTGGGGATGTGTGTGGGGGGTTTAGTTGGGTTTGTGCTGCACGTTAACCTGTGCAGCCCCTCCTCCTTTTAAATGGCCAACTCACCGGCTGCTTGGTATAGGAAATGAGGGTGCTGCTGTTTGAAACCATTCCCACATGTTATGAAGGTTAAAGAAGCCAAAAGACTGTGTCTTACCATGGCTGCCTGCAAGACAAATTCTGTTGCCTGGCCCTGCATGAAAGATCTCTCACACCAAACTGGCATACCCTCAATAAGAGGCAAAATGCGACCTTGTACCAAAAGCACATGTGCTATGTAATGTTAACAGCAAGGTTTACCGTGAAGGAGTGTACCCATTCTTCTCTAAAATGTGTCTTTTTAACTACCACTCTCCCATTTTTTTCCTCCACCAGCTGCTAATGTTTCAACGCCCACACTATCTTCTCCTTCCCAGAGGCTAGCGAAGATTAGAAGGTGAAAAAAACGCACTCGCAATGAAATGTTCTCTGAGCTCATGCAGTCCTCCCACACTGAAGAAGCCCAGCAGAATGTGTGAAGGCAGACAATGTCAGAGTCCAGAAAAACACAATATGAACACAAGGACAGGTGACAGGCTGAATATAATAAGTGGCAGGCTGAAGATGATACGTGGCGTCAGCTTGGTGACAGAAGGCAAGAGGCAATGCTGAGGCTTCTGGAGGAACAAACTGATATGCTCCAGCATATGGTTGAGCACAGGAAAGGCAGCAGGAACACAGACCGCCACTACAGCCCCTGTGTAACCAACTGCCCTCCTCCCCAAGTTCCATAGCCTCCTCACCCAGAACGCGGTGGGGGAGCCTCCAAGCACCCAACCACTCCACCCCAGAGGACTGCCCAAGCAACAGAAAGCTGGCATTCAATAAATTTTAAAGTGCAGTGTGGCCTTGTCCTTCCCTCCTCCCTAGGGTGACCAGATGACAAAGGTGAAATATCGGGACTACCATTGATATCAGCAGCTCTTTAATTGTGTTAGCTACTTGGATCACAGCAGCCCCCACAGTAGATTTGCCCACTCCAAATTGATGCCCAACTGACCGGTAGCTGTCTGGCATTGCAAGCTTCCACAGAGCTATCGCCACTCACTTGTGAACTGTGAGGGCTGCTCTCGTCTTGGTATTCTTGTGCTTCAGGGCAGGGGAAAGCAAGTCACAAAGTTCCATGAAAGTGCCCTTACACATGCAAAAGTTTCACAGCCACTGGGAATCATCCCAGACATGCAACACTATGCAGTCCCACCAGTCTGTGCTTGTTTCCCAGGCCCAGAATTGGCGTTCCACGGCATGAACCTGCCCCATTACCACCATGATGTCCACATTGCTGGGGCCCGTACTTTGAGAGAAGTCTGTGTCCATGTTCTCATCACTGTGCTGCCATCGCCGCCTCGAATGGTTTTGCTTTTGCAGGTTCTGGTTCTGCATATACTGCAAGATAATGTGTGTGGTGTTTACAGTGCTCATAATTGCGGCGGTGATCTGAGCGGGCTCCATGCTTGCTGTGCTATGGCGTCTGCACTGAAAAAAGGCATGAAACTATTGTCTGCTGTTGCTCTGACGGAGGGAGCGGCGACTGATGACATGGCTTATAGGGTTGTCACACAGAATGGCCCCCTCAAGGATTGAGCTCATAACCCTGGGTTTAGCAGGCCAATGCTCAAACCGCTGAGCTATCCCTCCCCCCACTATTCATGGAGGGAGGGAGGGAGGGAAGGGGGAGCAAATGAATACAAATGAATACAAAACAAATCTGGTCTCTTATTGTTTTGATCCACTCCATCTCTCTTACACATCTTAGGCTGGCAGCAGACAGTGCAGTACGACTGCTAGCCATTGTTGTCTCCCATTTATGTCCAGGCGCTCCCAGCCAACCTCATCGAGGCCAGCCAGGAGAACACATATCTGCCCAGGTGCCCCGACCGACCTCACTGAGGTCGGCTAAAAGAGCACCCAGGAGACAATGATGATGGCTATCAGTCATAATGCACCGTCTGCTGCCAAAAGGCAAGGAGCTGCTGCTGTGTAGCAATGCAGTACCACGTCTGGCAGCACCCAGGAGACATACGGTGACTGTGAGCTGGGCGGGCTCCAGGCTTGCCGTGGTATGTCATCTGCACGGGTAACCCAGTAAAAAAGGCGAGAAATGATTTATTGCCATTGCTTTCACCAGGGGGGGGGGGGGGTGACGACATTTACCTAGAACTACCTGCAACAATATTTTTGCCCCATCAGGCATTGGGAGCTCAACCTAGAATTCCAATGGGCGGTGGAGACTGCGGGAACTGTGGGATAGCTACTCAGTGCAATGCTCTGGAAGTCGACGCTAGCCTTGGTACTGTGGACACACTCCACCGAGTTAATGGTCTTAATGGTCTTAAGTAGGGACACACACAATCGACTGTATAAAATCGATTTCTAAAAAAATCGACTTCTATAAATTCGACCTGATTTCGTAGTGTAGACATACCCTTAGACTCTCCAGTCTATATCTATACTACAGACCTTACAACAGCCCAGCTGTACTGCTGCAGCTGCACCGCTATGACGTGTCCTGTGTAGCCGCTCTGTGCCGGCATCATTAAACCACCCCCAACGAGCAGCGACATAGCACTGTCCATACCGGTGCTTTTGTCAGTGACACTTATGTTGTTTGGTGGTGTTTGTTTTTTCCCCACATCCCAGACTGACCAAAGGTTTGCAGACAAAAGTGTTAGTATAGACAAAGCCTAAGGGGGCTGCTGTGACTCTGTGGTATGACTGGTACAGTGATCCAGGAGTTCACATTTGTTACTGCCTTGGTGGAATCTAGTTACAGAACATACCATGAGCTTGGGGTGACTGTTCTGTTTTCTGACAGTCTGCCCTGAGGTACACACTCACATTCGTGAGCTACTCCAAACAGCATGACACAGCCCCTGATCCTCATAGCACACTTACACCAGCCTCTCTGTAGCCTAGGCACTGGAACACAGAAGAGACTCTGACCTGAAGCCAACTTAAACTGATTTTTATTGAACTAAACCATATTTCACTGATCTTCCACAATCCAGATGTACTGCTGAATAGACGGTTAAAGTGGATTAAACTGTTTAAGCTTCTTAGGGGATCTTAAACTACTTAAACAGCTTTTGAGTAACCAGAATGCAAAATTTCTGACCGCAACATAATAGTATCATTCCCCCCTCACACACACACACCCATTTGAATAACTCAAAACTGACAACTCATTTCATTCAGGCTTTCAAAAGAGAAAGTTAGCCTTTGATCTAGGACTAAGCATGGAAAGTTTCAGCCAAAAAGGAATTTGTTTAATAAAGTTAAAAGCAACTGAAGAGGGGTTGTTAAACTGGAAAGTAGAACTGTTTCCTAGTGGTTACCGCCTGTGCCTGCTACAGTTGTCAATTTTAAAAGACAGCTTTGGACATCTTGGATCCAGCTCAATCGAGAGACCTATGCCAGTTTTGTTCAGAGTAGAGCTTTCAAATAGGTGAGGATAACTTCTAACCACGTAGATAGTAATTAAGGTTATAATTTTCATTTTTTTTCTTTTTGCATTGTGATTGTATTGGAAAACAAAAATTAACACAAATCTTAATAAAATCTAGTTGTTGTAATGATTATTTATTTGTATTACTGTAGCACCTTGAAGCTCTAGTCATGGACCAGGACAACATTGTTCTAGGTGCTGTTCAGTTGTTACTGCCTATAGTTTCTTAAAGGTATGAATGGAAGACCTTAAAATTATTAGACCTGCACAGAACATCCTATTTCTCATAATTACAATAACTTGAATTTATAAGCAGCCACCAAGTCAGTACAAACACTTTAAAACAAAACAGTAGCTTGTGTGTGTGTGTGTGTGTGTGTGTGTGTGTATATATGTATATATATATATACTAGTTGTAGCCTCAAATTAGATATTATACTACTACTTTGATCTGCCTAGAAAAAGGGTTTTCTTTAACACTGGCTCATGCAGACTCATTTGTATAGACTATGGGGTTAGATTGTGTCTTCTGTAAAATGTGTGTTTTGTTTCTCCATGACAATGTTTGGTCCCAGCTAGCATTAGCCATTTCCTGGAAGGAGTGAGGAAATTCAAA
The DNA here is from genome assembly GCF_016161935.1 of Mauremys reevesii. Lineage (NCBI taxonomy): Eukaryota > Metazoa > Chordata > Testudines > Geoemydidae > Mauremys > Mauremys reevesii. The sequence continues at coordinate 89,481,259 of NC_052629.1, forward strand.
ATAACTGAACTGCATTTATTACGCTTTTTGTTGTTCAAAAGCAGATATACATAACTTGCATCAAAGATTATAAGGTCTCTTACAATTTACTTTTCCATTATCCATGCAAGAAAATACATTAGGATTTTAGACAGCCTTTAGATTCTAGTAGAGCTTCTTTACAAAATCTATAGTCCTTAACAAGTCTCTCCAAGTATCTTAAAACTTGTTTGCTGTGATTCTGTATTTTCAGGCGTGATGGTCAGTCACTGGTTTAGGGGCTTAGGCCCCACACCCAATCCTAGTTGCTTCCCTCTTTTGGTAAGGATGGTTGAAAGGGATAGGCCAGGCACTAGAAAGGAAGGATGTCATAGTGGGTTCACGGGTCAGAAGGGCAGGGGTTTAGGTATATTATGTTTGGTACAGCATCACATCTAGTTGCATCATAATTATCTCAGTTACTATGACATCATCATTACCTTCTCTCTCAATCAACCTCTTATCAGTCAATCTAATTAGTATGCCATTAGTAAACCAACTTTAACTATATATTCAGCTATTTATATTAAGAGGTCCTTTATTTCTAAAAAGCTGGTCAAACTTTGGACTGAAGATTTGGGAAGCTCCAATAAGCACAGCAATATCTAGCTTGTGGTTGCCCAACATGCAAGGGGAAGACTTAGCAATCGTTACACGTGCATTTTCTCAGTGCAGATGGTGATTTTGTTAAGTCAATAAGTTGACATACATCATATCAAACATCACTGATAAATGAATAAACAGTCCTGGGAAAAGACAGCCCAGTTAGAACAGTAGTGTTTATAACAGGGGTAAGCAACCTATGGCATGGGTGCTGAAGGCGGCACGCGAGCTGGTTTTCAGTGGTACTCACATTGCCCAAGTCCTGGCCACCGGTCCGGGGGGCTCTATATTTTAATTTAATTTTAAATGAAGCTTCTTAAACATTTTAAAAACCTTATTTACTTTACATAAAACAATAGTTTAGTTATATATTATAGACTTATAGAAAGAGACCTTCTAAAAACATTAAAATGTATTACTGGCTAGCAAGACCTTAAATTAGAGTGAATAAGTGAAGACTCGGCACAGCACTTCTGAAAGGTTGCTGACCCCTGGTTTATAATATACATATTAGCTGCCCAAAAACTTTACACAGTTAAGGCTGACTGGCAGTGCCTTGTACCCTTTCAGAACATTGAATGCCCATTTACTTAAACCTCTGAATACCAGGAAATAGTTGGTTGCATGCCAGAATGTTTGCAGTGGAGGCCTAATCCTGCTGTATGTGCACAACTGACTTTCTCTGGATGGATAACATGGCTTGAGATGCAAGTTTTACCTTACGTAACTTTTTAAATATTGCTTCCCCAAAAGGGCAGTGGGTATCCAGACCCTCAAAGTCAAGGGCTGAGTGGTTTAGAGCAGTTTGGTTAGTAGCAGGCCGTATTTTGAGCCCCAGGTGTGGGCAAAAAGTTAGAAACAATGTAATTTGATGCCATGAGTTGTTTTTTCTCTTATGGAGACTGTATTGGGGAAAACCCTTGTTCAAATGACTTAATCCAGCCCTGGACTCCAAAGGTACAGCAATTTTCAAGACTCACCCAGTAACCATGTGGATGTTAGCACTTTAACTTATAGTTTAATATAGTTTAATAGAATAGTGTAGACTAGGCCTCAGTCTTAACTATAGTAGTGCTCCTAGAGTACAGGAGCTGGCTCTACTGACTACAGACTGAAGAAGGTCCTCTGACAACGGAGATGTAAAGAGCAAGTGAGAGCTGCTGTATGTACTAGGTGTATGTACAAGTTTGGTGTATGTATTAGGATCAATCTGTCTGTCCTTCCTTCAGATTAATGAGTGGACAGAACTGTACATGTAGCCAGAGGACTATGTATCTTTAGATGTCTTTTAGGATTGGTATTACTGTGTCAAACGCGAGCTGCTGTGGTGGTACAACTGGCTGAGTTGGTTTGGACAACATGGACTAGCTTTGAGGATATTTTCACAACTGCTGAAAACAGTTGTGGTTAGCAACTTCTAGTGTCTGTGATTTGTGGAGTGTGTGTGTGAGATTGTGAAAGGGGGTATGGGAGTAAGGAATCATGGTATCCTGTTCACCTCTATGGTGTGTGGTACATATGAAGAAAATATTTGGTGTATTATAAAATTAGTCAGATGTGGTTTATTTTGTGGTCTAACTGCCAATGTTAAAAAAAAGCCTTATGGGAAATTAAGCTGCTTTTACACTCATCTTCTCAGCTGCTGAAAGCAAACGTGTCAAGCCATCTGTATGGCTGGCAGTTGAATAACTGAAAAAGAGCAGCACTGACTAATAATTGCTAGTAAAAAAAATAGCAATAAGAAAAGAATTCAGTCAGCCTGCTAATGTAAATCCATTAATTAATTAAAAGATAGATCTCTGAAAACTGTCTAGCTTTACCAATCTCCTCCCTGCAGCCCCAGCATCAAATAGAGGTACACAGTGTAATGCCTACATAACATTTATCCTGACACTAATGTCCCACTATGGATTTACTCTGCTGTAAATATTTTGTATGCAATAACTGAGGCATTTCAAAAGTACATACCCAGTTTGAAAATATTATTCTAAAGATCTAAATCCTTCCCCCTTTGCACGAGTAGCCCCTTAGGCTTTAGTAGGACTAGTTACATGACCAAGCCTTGCCAACTTTGTCCAATACAAGATCAAATTAATATATTGTTATGCAGTCGATTAATTTCTCCAAATGAAAAAATGAAGCTGGCAGGAAAACACGGTTGCAGCTTCCTAAGGATCCCCTGACCTGCTTACTTAATGATCCAGTAAAGGCTCTCCATTTTAAACAGAATGACAAGTGAATTTCTTTTTTTTATTATTAGCAGCTAGACTTTGTATTGCACATTACTGAAAAAAATGTGATGACTTCCTATAGAATTGTGGTACAGTAAAATAGGGAGTGTCTTTGTAAAGGAAAAGTTTTCACACCAAGTACATACATAAGAGAAGCGCCAAAAAGAGGATAGGTATTTAGAAATGTGGTTATCCTTTGTAGTGTACTCAAAAAAGGAGGGCTCCCTGGCCAGTAAGCCAGAATTTTTAGTTAGGTTCTCTGAATATTAACCTGATCTTAAGTAAGTAATGTACAATGTAGTATGTTAACGTTTTATTGTAACTTAGAACATAATGATCAGTCAATATGCACATTATGACCCAGGTGCATTATGACAGTGCTTTGGATAGAAAATACCCTTAGTAAGTAGTGAACAAAATACTTTCATAATAGGAGTTCATATATAGTAAGAACCATACTGAGTAATTCTAATACCTAAAATTGCCTAGGAATGTTTTAGAAAGACTCTACCTCCCCCTGAGCTTCTGTCACTTAGTCTGCCAAATGTATCACAACTTGTATAATTTCCTATGGTAGCAGCTAAATGTGTAATGGAAAATGATCAGCAGCAACTAATATTTAAAGAATGTAGAAGTGGTACCTAATATTTCCAATGCCACAGATAGAATTGGTTGAAAAATGTACATGGGACAGTTTTCCATCAGAAAATGTTGACTGGGTGGAATCTAAATGATCTGCAGGACCGCATCTGCTGTATCTAAAGTTTTCATGAAACCAGGCTGGGTTGGCTGCAGGCATGTTCAGTTTCCTACCAGCCCACCAGGCTTCTTGGGCTGCGGGGGGAGCTGTCTGGAAATCTTTGAAAAATTCCATTCTTCTGAAAACTTCTGTTCTGTAGCTACATTTCTGACTGTTTTCCAGTTTGGAACAGTTTTTTTTTTCAGAAATGCAAATTTTTCCAGGGAACAAATTCCAGTTCCCACACAATTCTAACCAGAGTGTTAATGAAATTGGCTGAATCAAGCCTCCACGGTATACAAAGTTTGGTGTTGGCTCTTGAAGTAATGAAAGGAATCAGAAAGCATCAGAAAAGAACTGCATTTGAAGGATTTAAGGGAAGAATAAGACTGGACATTTCTTTCCTGGTCTGCATAGTAGAATCATAGAATATCAGGGTTGGAAGGGACCTCAGGAGGTTATCTAGTCCAACCCCCTGCTCAAAGCAGGACCAATCCTTAGACAGATTTTTTACCCCAGTTCCCTAAATGGCCCCCTCAAGGATTGAACTCACAACCCAGGGGTTAGCAGGCCAGTGCTCAAACCAGCGCTTTTGGTCCACTGAACGGTAACAACCAATCCCTTGGGTAGCTTCTGGGCCCCTTAAGCAGACGAAACATTCAGTTTTAACCAGTGAAATGGAAGAGACTCATGGGAACACAGTCTGAATTTTGTAACAGCAGGAACTGATGTGTTACATTAAAGTGGCAATACCTTTTCTTCTTCCTCCTGGGGAAGGTCAGCCAGTCCGAGCTGCTGCACGTGCATTCTGCTGTGCTGTTCTCCAACTTTCCAGCAATGGGATTCACAAGCCCCAGGGAGACAGTCTGCATCCCATGCCTCCCCCTGCCCCAGTTACTCCCGAGTACCTGTGCCAGGCTGCTTTCTTCCCTCTCCCTCCGAGGGTCAGAATTCACACCATCCATCCAGCAGTGGAGGGGCTACACACCCAATTTGTAGCCTTTTCAAACCTTAGAGGATTTTTCTCCTACAAGATCAGCACCTTCCAACTTCCCTTTACTCCCATTGGCTGCGCCACATCCTGTCATCTGACTGCATTGCCATACAAATGGCCTCTCCTACCTGCCCCAGTCCCATCTCACCTCTTTCATGGCTGACTCTTTTTGGCCCTTCAGAGTGGCCACCATCTGCCCCTACCTCCTGCCGCTGAGCTCCCAGCTGCATCCAAAAACTTCCTCTAAGTGCTGGCCTCAGTCGGTTCCTGCTTTCTCTGAACTGCCACCTGATCATCTCAGAGTAACTATCCCTCATTGGCTACCACTGTCCCACTCAGCGGACTGCTCACTGCATCTCCACTCATTGTGTGACTGTCAGCTGAAATAAATGACTTCTTATTTCATCCGGTTGCTTATCAATTTACTGATAGATTTAACCCGACTTATTGATTCACTGCTTGAGGGTTTGGAAATCACTTCTATCTGCTGCTCACCTGTGGCTTTCTCTTACCACACTTCTCTTCTGACATATAGCCTCTACCATCCTACTCCTTCCCTCAACTCTTTCATTCTCCTACAGCCTCCATCCCTCCCCTCCATCATACCCAAATCCTATCATTGCTCCCACCCACTCTACCTGCACTTTCACCCCACATTCACATCGTTCTCATCTCTGATGAAAGCTGCCCCAACCCTGGCCCTTTCCCCACCTCCCACCTGCACTCTCTGCCACCATTACTCTCAAGTTTGCCTGAAGTTTGTTATATTAGAAATTGAGGTTCTGTCTTACTCGGAGACTCTGACTAGAGAACTAGCTGAATTATGACATCACACGAGTCAAGAAGGGAGCTTTAGACTAAAAAATCCCCCCCCTTGTTCTTAACACCAATGATTTAAGTATTTTATGGCAAAGAAGCCTTTGAAGATCCAGCACCTCTGCCCCTTCAATGAAGGTCTGCGGGCTAACAACTCATTCTCTGTGGACCAACAAATCTTGTGGCAAAACCAGGAAAAACCAAAGCTGATGTTCCTGATCAGGGCTGGATTAACTCTTCTGTGGGCCTGGGGCTATTAGATTTTGTGGGGCCCCTGTATACAAGTCTTTTTCCTGGGAGGGGGTTGGGGTGTAGGAGGGGGATGGGCCAGGGGGTTGGGATGCAGGAGAGGGGATTCTGACTGGGGGTTGGGCTTTAGGAAGGGGTGTGAGGTGCTGGCTCCGGCCAGGAGGTGCTTACTGCAAGCGGCTCCTGGCCGGCGGTACAGCAGGGCTCATGCAGGCTGCCTGCTTGCCATAGCCCCATGCTACTCCCAGAAGCAGCTGGCTCCTAGCACATCTCTGCGGCCCCTGTGGGGAGGGGGACAGCATGTCTCCACGCGCTGCCTGTGCCCACAAGCATCACCCCCCATAGTTCCCATTGGCCAGTTTCCAGTCAATGGGAGCTGTGAGGATGGTGCTGGGGGTGGGGTCAGCAAGCAGAGCTGCCTCCCGCCCCCCTCCTGCCAGGGGCCACAGAGACATGCTAGCAGCAGCCAGCCGCTTCCGGAAGCGGCATGGGGCTATGGCAGGCAGGCAACCTGCCTGAGCCCTGCTGCACTGCAGGACTTTTAGCGGCCCGGAGTTGGAGATCGCTGCCTGTGATTTATTTTTGTGGGCCCCCCTCAAGCTGGGGCCCTGGGCTGCAGCCCCTAAAGCCCCTGCCTTAATCTGGCCTCTTCCTGATAATTAAGGCTAAGATTTTGTCATGGATATTTTTAGTAAAAGTCATGGACAGGTTATGGGCAATAAAGAAAAATTCACAGAAGCCCGTGACCTGTCCCTGACTTTTACTAAAATTATCCATGATAAAATGGGAAGGGACTGAGCAGCTGCAGGGTGGCTGGGAGCTCTGGGGCACCCACCACCCATGGGGACTCAGAGCTCCAGGGTCCAACTGCCCCCAGCGGTGGATAGGAGCTGCAGGGTCCCCCTTCCCCCTCCCCAGTGGTGGTGAGCTGTGGGAATCCCCCCTGCCACCACTGCAGTGGGGAGCTGCGGGGGTCCCCCTGCCCCCCATGGGGGCCAGGGGCTGTGAAGGTCCCCCTGCTCCCCCCCCTGCAGCAGAGGTGAACTTTGGGTCCCCCAGCCCCATGGCGGCAATGAGGAGCTTCCTGAGTCCTCCTGCCCCCCAGCGGGGAGCAGCCAGGTTCCCCCTGCCCAGCCATGGGGAGCAGCTGGGGTCCCCTTGTCTGGCAGCGATGGCGGGGGGGTGGGAAGGATCAGCCAGGGTCCCCTTGCCCCGTGGCAGCGACAGGGGAACTGCCAGAATCCCCCTGCCCCATGGCTGCAGTAGGGAACTGTCAGGGTCCCCCTGCCCCATGGCAGCGGGCAGCAGCCAGGGTCCCCCTGCCTGGTGACAGGGAGCTGTCAGGGTTCCCCTGTTCCCCACAGAGGCCGGGAGCTGTGGGGTACCCCAACTGCCTATGGTGTCTGGGAGCTTTGGGGCCTGCTGCCTCAGGCAGTGGGGGTACCTTATAGCTCCCTGCCACTGTGGGAGGCGGCAGGACCCTGCAGCTCCCAGCCTCCAGGGCTGAAGTCACAGAGGTCTGCAGAAGTCACGGAATCCGTGACCTCCATGACAAAATCATAGCCTTACTGATCATCAAAAAGCTCTTATTTTAGAAGTAACTGGATGAATTAAATGGGTGTTCATTCTAAACACTCCCCTTCTGGCTCTGTTGGTTTCACCTCTGCTCTAAGAACACTGCCTCTAGCATACATATTCTTTAATTCTCTACTTTTTTGTCTATTCACTTTCTAATTTATTTCTTTTAGCATTAAGGGTGGACTCAAGATAACCCAACTATCTTCATGCTGATGATACTGAAATGTACCAAACACATCTGACACCTTAACGACTCCTTCACGTCCATTTTCTTTGCTGGCCATGACCCAATAAATGTGGATCCATCTCAGTTACTTGGGTGCTATGCTGATGGGGATCAAATAAATACCTAGATCTAGCAGAAGGAAGCTTGATGATTCTAGAACACTAGTTTTTGTGGTCAAAAGGAATATAGAGCTGTCACTTCTAGCTCCCTTCTGAACTCAGATTATCTGCCTCCTTAACATCCTCCCACTGAACTCTCTCCCTTTCCCTTAGGGCGACCAGACAGCAAGTGTAAAAAATCAGGACAGGGTGGGGGGTAATAGGTGCCTATATAAGAAAAAGCCCCCCAAATCGGCACTGTCCCTATAAAATCGGGACATCCGGTCACCCTACTTTCCCTTGTTGGTAAGTTTGCTTTATCACCAAATTCTTGACTCCAAAACATGGAGAATGCAATTGTCTGACTTATGAGTACAAAGTATTCCACATCATTCTCATTCTCAGACTCCACTGGCTCCTCCGTTCAGTTCAGGTTCCATTTCAAAACTACCCTCTTGCTTTCAAAGCTATCTATCCGTCGCCTCGCCTCAGCCTCCCTTAGACCTTACTTTGCTCTACTCCCCACTTCCTCCTCTTCTCTAATAGTGGTTTCCTGTATCTTTCTATATAATCTTATCACACTGGGTACAATAGCTTCGTCCTTTGCCTCTCAATATCTAGAACAGCTTTTCCTGTGTCTCTGCCTCCTTGACTCTCATGATTAAACTGGTGTCTGAAATATGAAACTTAAGGCTTTTGTTATAATCTTCAAAGGAATTAATGGGTCAAGTCCAAGCTGCAGTAAAGGCTTAAATTTGATCTATGAACTGCCATGACATCTGAGCTCCCCTGGGACAATGCAAATCACAAAGCTAAGGGGGAAATGCATGAGAACTGGGGACAAAGCATTATCACTTAAGTGGAGTCTGGCTATGGATCAAACATCCAGAGGAGATTAGATATATCAGGAGTTCAACAATCTTTAGGAAAATCACAACTTTCCTCTGTGTAAAAGGCTTTTCACCATAAGACAACACTTAATATTGATGGATCTTTCTACACTAATCCCCCTGCCACCATACACATTTTCTAAAAACACAAACTCTGCCCCAATCTGAATTTTTACTCCAGAAAGGGAGATTTACCAGAGACTCCAAGAAATTTTTGCTTTTGCTGTTAATTTAATATGGAAGGTGCTCAGATCTGATGGTAATGGGTGGCAACATAAAATCCTTGGATAGAACATCTCTTCTCTGTTGTTTTTACTTGCTAATTTCTCTCTCCCTCTCTGACTGGCTCTCTCACTGTATTTACAGTAATTCCAGTATTCTGAGATGTAGTTGTTATGAAATATGCCAAACACAATAAAATCAGTATGAAAAGTTCAAGAGGAGGTGAGTAGTTTCTTCTGAAGATGGGAATATGTGTGAAGTTGCTAATGAATGTAACACAATTTACTTTTCAAGTTAAGTTTTCAAATTCACACATCTCTAAGCTTATTTAATATATTTCAGATTTAAGCCTTGTCTAAATGCAAAAACTGCATTTAAATTTAAATGGGTTTTGAACTGGTTAAATTTAAATGGGTTTTGAAAACTATGTTATTAAACCAGTACAAAAGCCCTTTTGACTTACTCTAAGTCAATCTGGAATCTATTTAAAATGAACAAATGAACAACAATAAGCCATTTTTAAACTAAGAGTGTCCATATAGTATTTTGCACTGGTTTTAAATAAGTTGATTTAAAATAGCACCTTAAATTGAACTTGTGCAACTTTTTCCTGGCCTGTAGACAAAGCCCTAAGTAGCTGATTTCATTCTACCTCATGCCATTTGCTCCCTCTTGTGGTTGATACACAGATTCAGTTTAGATTTTTTTTTTAATAAAATAGTCAAGCTAAGCTTGGGTTACAAGTTAGACTGCCCTTAACAATGACTTGGTAAGGTGTCCAGAAAGACAGCAGCTAGTAGCTTATCCTAATTACAGTTCTAGAAAATGATCTCATTTTTTTTAAATAGGTGGAACATTGAAGTTGGATACTCATGTGCTACTAACTGCAATCTAATTATTTAGAAGACTTTCAGAATAAAATACCTAGCTGTGAAATAAGTTATATCAAGAAGTATTTTCCATTCAAATATTAATGATGCTAACACAGCCTGTACTAAGATGGGTAACATGAGGACAAATAACTTTGCCAGCTGGACATATTTACTATATTCTAGGCTACTGAATGCCAGTGATATACACAGAGATGGTGTGGGTCTGATACTATCAAGGAGGGCAGCCAAAATCTGATAGAATAGACACCAGTTTTGGAGAGGATTATAATAGTACAACTTATATCAAAGTTCCAGAAAGTGTTTTGTATTTAATGTGCTGCTCCAACTAATGACGCAAGCCAAGACAAAAAAGAACTTCCATGAGCAGCTACAGAACATAACAGATAAGGTCCTCGAAAGAGATGCCCTCCTTGTAACGGGAGATATGAATACTAAAGTAGGAAGCAACAAAACTGGCAGGGAAGAAATAAGGCCTTGGTGAAATGAATGAAAATGGTGAAACGTTTGCTGATTTGTGTGGAATGAATCACCTGGTCATTGGAGGTACTATCTTCCCTCACCAGACAGTTCATAATATAACTTGGAGGTCACCAGATCACAGAACAAGGAACCATATTGATCACATTACAGTTTGGTGTAAATGGAGACGAACTTTAAAAGCAGAAATGGAGCAGATGTAGAAATGGACCATGCTTTAGTAGTAACTAAACTGAGAATAAAAATAAGAACAAAAAAGAGATCTGAGCATTTTATAACATCACTAAATAGATACCAGTTGCTTGAGGATGAGGATGATGGAACAGTATGTATTTTCATTTGCCTTTTAAAGGAAACTTTAGTGAAAGTTTGTAAAGTACTGGGCTTCAGGAAGAAACACCACAAAGAATAGTTAGCTGAGGATACATGGCAGAAAATAGAGACTGAAATTTAAACTAAATCAGTCAAGTACACGGACTCCATGACTCTAGGAGGAATATGCTATGCAGAACAAAGATGCCAAAAAGAGTGCTAGGAAAGACAAGCAAGATTTTATAGATAGACAAAATGGCAACAGATACACAGACTGATGCAGCACAAAGTGACATGAAGACACGGTACAATATCATTATACAGATGAACTTTAGTCAACTATTGAATGGTGAGCCAGTGACCAACCCTCCAGGCAGAGAAGATCTGTACATCTAACTAAGGCCTATCACCATAGTAGGAGTAGAGAGGGCAATCAACTGGTTAAAAAGTGGAAAGGCACCAGGTCCCAGTGGAGGTTCTTAAGGCAGACTTGAAGAACACAGACATTTTGATAGGCCTGTTACAAAAGATATGGGAAGAAAAAAAATAACAAACAGGCGGAGAAAGTGTCATATGATGAAGCTATCAAAAAAATAGAGGCGCATTCAGTTATTGTCAGGTATTTACACATATTATTCTAGACAGAATAAAGAACACAGTAGATTCAAGTTTGATGGGAAGATCCCAAGATGATGGGAAGAACAGGCAGGGTTCAGACAGGAGAAATCGTGTATAGATCAAATGGATCAATTTTGTGGAACTATGGAATCCCCACATCATTCAGAGCTGCTGTGAAAATATGACATGCTAAATAATACAGAACAGTGAACTGACTAAGCCATTAGAGGTTACTACCAGCATCAGATAAGGATGCCTTATATGACCCATGATCTCTTTACTAGTAGTGGATTGGGAAACGAGTTAGAAGATCTTGACTATGTAGATGATCTCAGCTTGCTATCCTATGCCCATAGAGACATACAAGGCAAAACAAATGATCTCCAGTCCTATTCACAATTAGTAGGGTTGCCAACGAACAGTGAAAAAACTAAAACTTGGGAATCAACACGCAACAAGAAACATCCATAACCTTTTCTGGAGCTGATGTAGAAGAACTCTGACATTTCACATATCTTAGCAGCATTGTAAGTGGAACAGAGGATCATGAAAGCCAGACATGCCTTCATAACAATCTGAAGAAACAGAACTCTTGCCCTACAAGCTAAACTTAGAATATTTAACACCATTATAGTTTCTTTACTGTATAGTGCTGAAACTTGGAGACTTAAGATCTGACTGTCTAAACTCCAAACTTTCATAAACTGCCTTAGACAAATCTTCAGTATCAGATTACCAGAAAAAAGTTATAAACAAAGAACTCTGGAGGAGGACAAAACAGAAACTGATAAGATAGGAAATTACAGGATGAAAATGCGATGGATAGGACACACATGGAGGAAAGATACAAATAGCATAAGACAGGCGTTAGACAGGAACCCCCAGGTAAAAGGTGATGAGGTAGACCAATGACAACACAGAACCGCACAATAGAAGCAACACTGAAAGCTCTCAAAATGACATAGGAAGAAGCTAAGGCTGCAGCAAGAGACCGTCACAGATGGAAGGCAGTAGTGAAGGCCTTGTGTTCTGTATGGAATAAAGAGGTATAAGTCAAGTCACTACAGCCTGTTGAGTCACGCACTGGAAGGGTACTAGAAAGAGGAAGGGGAAGTTGGGGAGGAGATGGCAAGGACAGACAAAGGAGTGGAGTAGGGCTGCAGAGGAGATAACAGAGCAGGAGGAAGGAAGCCTATTTGGAGTTGAGAGATTGCAGATAGGGAGTGCCTGTGGGGGGGGCTGTATTTCAGAGCTGGGAACCACATCACCTACTGGAGAGCCAAGAAACTATTGAAGGATTGGCATGGGGAAGGGTTAAGTTCACCTTTTGGCTTTCAGAGGAAGGGGAGCCGCAAGAACCTTTTTTGGGGGGGCGGGGAGGGGCGGAAAAAGGAGACTGGTGGGGGGGGGGCATGGCTGGAGCCCAGGGTCTCAGTGAGAGAGAGAGGAGCCCCTTAAGAAAAACATTTTCTAACCTGAAAAAACATGGGTTCAGTGAGTTGCCAGGCAGTAAGGAGAAGGTTTGGTTCTTGTTGTAATTGAACCAGTTTTTCTCATATCTTTATCATTCTCCTCCTAATGAGCAGCTTAGCAGTGAAATACACTGAATCAATAGTGTTTAAATCTGACTAAAGCTACCGAATTTCACTTGGTGCCAGGGCTGGCCTTGGCTGCCAAGGATGCTGAATAGCAGGCCCAAAGGTCCCAAACCATGAGTTGGTCTGTTCCTAGTGCTCTGCTGTCATCATGGTTCTGAAGCTCCTTGGTGGCATATAGTCTAGACTCAGTGCTTCAGTTTCCCCTACTGGTGATGCTGTTTCGGGGGGGACACTTTACTGTTGCATCATTGGACATCAGAGGAGAGAGAGTCCTGGAGAAGAAGAGTTGAGAAACAGTGAGAGATGCAGAGGACTGGCAGCTGTAGAAGAGCAGGGAGGTGGCACAGCAGAAGAGAAAACACAGGATTAGGGGAATGGAGGAAAGAGAGCACAGAAATGTACAGTTGCCACCTTGTTAACTCTGTCTTAGTCATTCTTTCATAATGACACAATATGGAGTTGTGATTCTCTGATGTGTTGCTACCCCATGACACCAGTAACACCATGTGATGTGGAATCAGCCCCTGAGACTCAGGATTTGAAATAAATAAAATAATCAGAAATCTAAACACTTTGCACTTCCATAGTAGCTACCACCCTAAAACTTTACAGATGTTAATGAATTCAACCCCATAACACTGCTGTAAAGCAGGCGTTTCCCTCACTTCACAGATGGGGAAACTGAGGCACACAGCTTAAACAACTTTCTTATGGTCATACCAAGACCGGGGTGGTCCCAAGAATAGAGTCCAGGTCTGATACCCTGCTCTGCAACTTGTGCGCAAGACCGCTCTTCCAATTTCTTGTAATGACATTGGACAGCCCAATTGTGAAGAAGGTTATCTTGTGCAAACTGAGACGTGGCAACTCTATGACAGAGAAAGATGATATTGGTGCTTTAAAGGATTTTTATGGCCGTGAGTCTGGAAAAACCATCTCTGCTGCATTGGCTAGGCTACATGAATAACATGGCTGCCCCAAAAGCGCAATAAAAACACTAAGCATGCCTTTTTTGCTTTTTATTTGTTTACACTTTTCTCTGCTCCGCACCCCTCCCACTTAGTTTCTATGGTAGTAATGATAGTGTTGGTTTAGGGTGGAGCTTAATGATGCTTTCAAGAGAAGGAGGGGCTTTTTTTATACAAAGATTGGAAAATTACACCATGGCTTCTAAACTGTAGTACAGAGTTTGTAACCACCCTGAGTAGTATAATAATGAAAACCATCACAGCCATAGACTGATGGCTTTCATTATATTTACATCGCTCAGGTGGTCATGAGCGCCATCAGTTATAAATCGCAAAAACTGTCTGCTGGAGCAGAATATTTGGACAGAATATGCACTACTTTAGAGAAAGTAGTGTTGGATGTTTATAATAGTCCATTTGAAAACAGGCCTATTAACTTTAATACCATTTTTTCTCCCTTCCGTTTCTCCCCCACCCCCACCCCGTAAAGCTGGTAATGGGATGGCTATGTTGATGGTAACTTTTTTACTCTCCCTCTTGGATCTTTCTCCTCACTTTGTGGTCTCCCTCACATCCATCAACCCCTCCCTAGGCCAGAAAGACTGATATGCTGCTCTCTAGCTCAAGGATGCAAATTTTCACACTGATGCACCTAGCGTACAGGTGCTTCTTGAGGTTTGTGTTGAACAAACACAACCTATACCGGATTCTGCCTTTGGATTCTGCCTAGCACGCCTTGTATTTATCACCTGCCTTGCAGGAAGATGGGCATCCAGCTGTTCCTGTACTTTGGCCGTTCAGGTGTGGGCCAGCATCATGTCCATCTTCCAGCTGTTTGCACATTTGAGTCTACTGGTGAATGAGAAGAAATCTGCATTAAAGCCTATGAAGTTGGCCATACAGGAGGCAGATAGAGGAGCCAATTGGTTAGTGTGAGTGTGTGTGCACTCCCTCCCCCCTGAAACTTAAAACCTGCTGCGGCTTGCAGGCCCTATGTCATTTTGCCTTTATGGAGTTGAGACATACTGGCAAAGCTGCTCTCAGTGATGTAGCTAATACAGATTTCAATTGTCAGCTGTCTATGCTGCAGCTTTCAGCTGTGCAAAGGAAAATATATGGAAGTTAACCTACTGTGTAAGCCACACTATGTGGATCCTGAAAGCTTGGACTGCATTCCAGAGTAGATGCATGGAGGTTTTAGCTGCTCAGCTCCTATTGAAGCTGGAGTTTCATGATCAAAAACCTGTTCATCAGGTCTGTATGCTGCCTAACTCATGCACTCATTACACTGTCAATTTAAGTCACTGTCTGAACACTTTGTACCAATAGTAGGTGCAAGTAACACCTAAGGTTATTTTCATTGTAAGATAAGCAAAAGTTTTGGTTTGCCTGGTGTTGGATAGCACTTAGCTTTCCTCCTCTCACAGTAAAACTGACCATACAGAGAGAGCTGTTTCAAGGAAAAGTGACTTCTGAATAACATTTCTAGAATCATTGCCCTGTAGGCTCGAGTATTTCAGCATAATTTCAGCAGTTTAAAAGACAGCATACAGTGGCTTTTCTGAAAGGATACTTGGCTTCCATTTTTTACTACAGCTATCAATGAATTTTATTCATCCTTCAGTTTTGAGTCGTACCCTAGCATATCTTTGTGTGAAGGTAAGACAAGTCAGGTACCTTCACCCTCCACACTCTGTTAGTCAGTAACATTGTGCCTCTTTCCAAAAAGGGCCGGTGAAATGTACTCTTGTGGAATTACACATTTGCATGGTTAAAATCTTGTACTAGAAAACGTATTTGTTTTTGACCAACATATTTGTACTTAGTATCAAAGTGTTAGTCTGGATCTGTAAAAAGCTGACATGCATCTGCCGAAGTGGGTATTCACCCACAAAAGCTTATGCTCCAATACGTCTGTTAGTCTATAAGGTGCCACAGGACTCTTCGTTGATATTTGTACTTGTAAAGTATACCTAGACTCTCACAGTTCAGTGAACTGAAGATAAAAGGAGAATTTATTTTTGAATAAACCATTAACCAAGAACTATAAAGGAAGGTGCTATTACTGATTATTTGGGGCTAAGTTAGCCCCAAATAAATTAGATTTTTTTTTCTCCTTATAGTTAACTTCTGTTGTAATAAGACCTTGTGAAGTCAGAATTTAGTCAGGAAACAGATGCTCTTGGGCAAAGAGGAAATGCCATTCTGTTCTAGAATAATGAATGCCATAGATGGATGCTGTTCCAACAGTATCTTTGCAGGTAACTCTTTCCCACCGTACCTCTAAGCTTACTTAAGAAACAATCTTAAGCATAAGATATGTTTTGTACTGCTAGTCTGAAATCAAAGATCTCCGGAAGGCAAGAGCTGCATGTGTAATATACCTTAACTGTTAAGTCTGTGTGCAGCTGTAGCTCCTTTATCTCTTTATTGGATAGATCAGTGACCTTGTCTTTTGTTCATATGGATCCCCTTCTTGAGATATGAATAATCACCATCTTCTTGCCTTCATCGGTACCTGACATTAAATACAATTAAAGAACTTTGCTGTGAGCTTTTTTGAAAATCAAATTATATATGACCCTGTATTGCCAATTTTTTCCCCTAAAAAGGATCACAATATAAAATATTGGTCAAAACAAATTACAGAAGCTTTTAAGCAGATGCCATTTCCTACCTGAGAGGTATTTGTACTTCAGTGGTGGATTCTATTTATCTTGCACTTCCATCACAGGGGGGCTGAAATGCCTTGCTAACGTTTGTGGAACACAGAGATCCTTGAAGATAGATGCCGTAGAAGTGTGAAGTATTAGGTTATGTCTACACTAGCACTTCTTTCGGTATAACTTGTTTCACACCCCTGAATGCAGGGGCGGCTCTAGGCACCAGCAAAACAAGCTGGTGCCTAGGGCGGCAAAATGTAGGGGGCGTCCCCTGCCGCCGGGGAGGGCGGGAGTCTGGGCCGGCGGACCTGCCACCGTCATGACTGCGGCAGGTCAACCGGAGCCGCGGGACCACGGCACCCGCCGCAGTCATGCCTGCGTCAGGTCCACTCGTCCCGGGCTCCGGTCGACCTGCTGCAGCGGGAGCTCAACCGGAGCCGCGGGAAGAAGGGACCCGCCGCAGGACCGGGGAAAGGCGGCGCAGCGCACCGCGCTGCTTGGGGCAGCGTGATTTCTAGAGCCGCCTCTGCCTGAATGATATAAGTTACATTGACAGAAGTGCCGGTGTGGATGCTATGTCAGTGGGAGACTGTCTTGCTGACATAGCTACCGCCACTTGTTGGGGTGGGTTTAATTATGTCGACAGGAGAGCTCTCTCCTGTTGGCATGGTGCAGCTGCATGGGAGATCTTACACCCCTCTGAGCTATAGTTCCATGCTCTCTGCAGAGTCTGCATGTTCATACTCTCGTCATATCTTCAAGGTTATCTCTACAACCAGATCTTACATTGATGCAGCGGCATCAGTACAGCTGTGCCACTGTAAGCTCTCTAGTGTAGACATGGCCTTATTGCTGTTGTGCTGAGTCTTATACATACACAGGATTTTTTCAAATGTTTTGAAATACTTAAGTTTGAACCATTAGATAAATCTCTTCCATTTCAAAACCAAGACTTGTAAATGTTTTTTTTAATTGTTTAGGTAATGGAATAAACTAGTAATCATGTAACCTACCACTTCAAAGGCAGAGGCTTGCCTCATCCCTGCTTTGCACCTTGGGTAGTCACTTAATTACTCCTGTGCAAAGGAGGTATAGAATGCTAACTTTCTGATTGTGTAATATTTTACACTTGCTTCACAGGCAGAAGTGACTACACCAGACAGGCCCAATGGACTGATCACATGAGTACGACTGAACATTTTGACAATCAGAAGAACAGAGATTGAGTGAAAGAGAAGACATATGCTGAGATTATCAAAGCAGTTTAGGAGATTTATTTTAGACACACTTTCCATTTAAATTTAGTGAGAGAGGCATTTAAATCCCCTACGCGGCTTTGAGAATCTCAGCCAGGTTTCTTATGTATGGAATTTGTTTTGAGTGCAGTAAATATCTTTTTATGGACTAAAGTATTACTCTACAAGGCCAATCCCATAAATCCTCTTCATTCATTTAAAAAATACTCTCAAAGTACTTTTGATTTTTTTTAAACCCAGTGTTGCAAGTAACAGCTAAAGACCCCCATTTCCCCCCAGTTTGTTTACTTTGAAGATTTGTCATCCATTTTACTGTTATTCCCCTTATAGCTTCTCTTGATATATGTGTGGGTCTTGCACACAGCAGCAAATGGACAGAAAAACATTTTAACATTATTGTAAGTCCCTGCAAAAACTGCTAGATCGAAGGGCAGGTTTGGTACCTAAAAGTACTTTTAACTCACTTCTTAATTTGACTAGATTTTGAGTTTGTCCCTTTTAACAAAATACTGTATTACAGTGTTTCTCAAACTGGGGTTGTCTCTTGTGTAGGGAAAGCCCCTGGTGGGCCGGGCCAGTTTGTTTACCTGCCCCATCCGCGGGTCTGGCTGATCGGGCTCCCACTGGTTGCGGTTCGCTGCTCCAGGCCAGTGGGAGCTGCTGGAAGCGGTGCAGGCCGAGGGACTTACTGGTCGCCACTTCCAGCAGCCCCATTGGCTTGCAGCGGCAAACCATGGCCAGTGGGAGCCGTGATCAGCTGGACCTGTGGACAGGGGCTTTCCCTACACAAGTGGCGACCCCAATTTGAGAAACACTGCTGTATTAAGTTCATTCACTTTCACAACTGCTATTATAGTCATTTCTGTTAGTGGAGCAAGAGAAAACATGTGGGCTTCTAAACCACGATGAAAGTATGTGGATGTCACAATACCGGTGGCCATGAACGTTTAGGTCAAGGATGTACTATCCTTTAACTTACATAATTAGTATTTAAAAACCAAGCTGCGCAATCAGAGCAAGGTAAATGCCATTTGAAACCAAACTTCTGTTGTAAATGTGAAATAATCACAAAGGACTAGTCTAAGTAACAGTGCCTTTTCTCCCAATCTGAGAACCTAATTCCTTGATAATTCCTGCCCATCTCCTCACCTCAGAGTTTGATTTTGCAAAGTGCTCTATGTGGTGACTCCTTCAGTCTACCTGAAAACTGAAGTGGATGAAGAATGTGGCAGGGTGCTTAACTAGTGGATTCTCACCTAGGAGAATGTTACTAGTGCTCCATGATCTGTTTTGGCAGCTTACTGGTTTGGGGAGAAGATAGACATAAGCAGGCCCCTTTTATACTCCATTGCAACAAACCATAAATTCCACAGCAACATTTATTCTATTGCCGTGAAATACTCTCTATTCCCATTCCTCTTCTCCACTACAAACCCACACAGCTATCACTCATAGTTGAAAATAAGGTAATTAATGTAAGATTAATTGGTTTCTTTCAGCAGTGGCCAGTTTTAAGGAGGGATTTCTTGTTGTGCTCACCAAGAAGCCTGGCTCCTATTCCCTGGTGCCCAGCTCCCAGGATGTTATCCAGGCAGCCCAGTCCCATGCCTCCTTCCTCAGGGTGGAGGGAGCTTTGTAGTCAGCTTCAGCAGCTCATTTCCCTTGGCCTCTTCTGCTGTACTATTCATCCAGCAGTTGAGCAGGCCAGCCTACATTTCTGACTTCATTGGCTCCATCAGGAGCAGAAAGGTTTGGTCACAAGCTGGGCTCTAACTGTGGGTCCTTGACCAGCTGTAACACTGTAAGCAGCATGCCCTGTTCTCCGTTAGTGCACCAGTGGGAAGAGGTGGAGAGCAAGAAGCCACTGCAGGTAAGTCGTAGCAGGGAAACCAAGGAAAGTGGGATGTGTACCTAACTGCAGCAAAATGGGAAACTTTCTGGAAAAGATGCTGATTTGAAAAAAGACTCTTGGGAAAAGGCCAGATTCCATTATCACTGCTCAGCAGAGTCCATGAAGGGGGAGTTCACCCCTCTGAGCTATAGTTCCATGCTCTCTGCAGAGTCTGCATGTTCGTACTCTCGTCACATCTTCAAAGTTATCTCTACAACCAGAGTGGCTAGAAACATGCTTAAAAATGAAAGCTGAGATTCTGGAGCATAGTTCTGAGGGAATAGGTAAATTCCACCATTCACGCAGTCTACAAGGTCCTAAATGGTTTAGGGCCTGCCAGCCTGAGGCTGCCTTCCCTCGTGTTTTATCACCACAGCTGAAGTCAGCAAAGATGTTGCAGAGTCCTCCATGTAGAAGAGGAATTCTAACAGAAACCCCTCCAGGAAGGGACCCCCTGTATTAGAACATATACATAGCTCAGAATGGTTGACTTTCAGGGCACCATGCTAGCCTTGTTTACCCCAAACTTGTGAAGAAAGAAAGGCATGATGTCTCCATGTGCAGTAGTATTTGGGTTTCCATTGCCAGTTGGTCAGTTATAGGTTTGCTAGGGATGGTGTCACCTTTTTTTGTGATTTTATTTTTAATTATGTAAAAGCACCACCTGCTTGATCATTCCCCTTTGGGAGAACTTCCACCTGCTTTGAGGATCAGTTGGGTGGGAAGCTTTGTAGACACAAGTGTTTCTGTTCATCCACATATTCTGATCATTAGCTGAAGAAAGCCACACTCTAAAGAAGAGAAGCTATTCACTCCTACTGTACCTTTCCATCCAAAGATCATTATGAAGAATAAGTGGCTAACAAAATGGCAACTTTAAAATAAAAAACGTATCAGTTAGGAAACTATCTTTTCAACAGTGACAGAATTCAGTGTGTGGGATGCCTGAATACATGAGAAATTGGAGAGCTGAGGCCTGGAATACCCTTAACACTTAGGCTATGTCTACACTACGCACCTTTTAGCAACACAGCTTTCCTGTACAGCCATGCCGCTAAAACGTGCGCAGTGTAGCCACTGTTTGGTGACAGAAGAGAGCTCTCCTGCCGACAAAAAACTACCACTCCCAATGAGTGGTGGCAGCTTTGTCGGCAGGAGAGCACTCCTGCCAACAAAGCGCTGTTCACACTGGTGCTTTTCATCGACAAAAGTTTTGTCTTTCAGGGTGTGTGGTTTTTTAACACCTCTGAACAACAACAGTTTTGTCGTTCAGTTGCCAGTGTAGACAAAGCCTATGATTGACATATCTGCAGTGCTCAGGGATGTGAAAAATCCCACTGAGCACCACAGCTATGCCAGCCTCTCTGCTGGTGTAAATGCAAGTAGGTCAATAGAAGAATTAGGGCATAGCTACACTTGCAGATGTAGAGCGCTGTGAGTTAAAGCAGCTCTCGGAGACCACAGCACGGAAAGTGTTGCAGAGTGTTCACACTGTCAGCTGCAAGCGCAGTGGCGTGACCACATTTGCGGCACTTGCAGTGGCATTCGGAGCGCTGCATTATGGGCAGCTATCCCACAGAGCACCTCTTCCCATTCTGGTGTTGTGGCTTGTGGGAAGAGGGCAGGGAGGTGCGGGGCATTCTGTGTACAGTCCCATTGCCCCATGAAGCATCATTTTGCATCCCAGCAATCCCTGTGCTTCCGTCCGCATTTGGCGCCATCTTTCAACGTTTTTTGTACTGTGCACTCTGTCTTCCCTTTCGGTCTGCAGGAATGGATCCTGAACTTGTGAGGAATATGCTGATGGGTCTCGCCAGCACATCACGAATTGCAGTTGAGTTACTCCTTAAGTTACAAAGTGACAGTGAGGAGTCCAACAATGATGTTGACTCGCATAAAGCAGAAGACACAAGATTGCTTGTGGCATTCACAGGCATGCTCACCACAGTGGAACGCTGCTTTTGGGCTCGGGAAACAAGCACTAAGTGGTGGGATCACATCATCATGCAAGTCTGGGATGACGAGCAGTGGCTGCAGAACTTTCGGATGAGGAAAGCCACTTTCATGGGACTGTGCTGAGCTCGCCCCCACCCTGCGGCGCAAGGACCCGAGATTGAGAGCTGCCCTGCTGGTGGAGAAGCGGGTGGCTCTTGCAATCTGGAAGCTGGCAACTCCAGATAGCTACCAATAGGTCGCTAACCAGTTTGGAGTGGGAAAGTCGACCGTTGGAATCGTGTTGATGCAAGTTTGCAGGGCCATTAACCACATCCTGCTTAGAAGAACCTTGACTCTGGGTAACGCACATGATATTGTGGCTGGCTTTGCACAAATGGGTTTCCCTAACTGTGGAGGGGCGATAGATGGGATGCATGTTCCAATTCTGGCACCAGACCACCTAGCCTCCGAATACATAAATTGGAAGGGGTATTTCCCTATGGTTCTCCAGGTGCTTGTGGATCACTGTGGGTGTTTCATGGACATTAACACAGGCTGGTCTGGAAAGATGCATGATACACACATCTTACAGAACACAGGCCTGTTCAGGAAGCTGCAAGCCGGGACTTTCCTCCCAGACCAGAAGATCACAGTAGAGGAAGTCGAAATGCTCATTGTGATCCTTGGAGACTCCGCTTACCCTTTAATGCCGTGGCTCATGAAACCCTACACAGGGAGCCTTGACAGCAGCAAGGAGCAGTTCAACAACAGGCTGAGTCGGTGCAGAATGACTATTTGAGTGTGCTTTTGGCCATTTAAAGGGCCGCTGGTGCTGTCTGTATGGGAAGCTGGACCTGGCTGATGACAACATCCCCACTGTTATATCCACGTGCTGTACCCTCCATAACATTTGTGAAGGGAAGGGTGAAAGCTTCACTCAGGCGTGGACCTTGGAGGTTCAACACCTGGGGGCTGAATTTGAACAGCCAGAGAGCAGGGCTATTAGAAGGCCCCAGCACGGGGCTGCAAGGGCTAGGGATGCCTTGAAGGAGCAATTTGAGCCTGAAAGCCACCAGTAATGTTTGGTGCCCTGCACGGGAGTGAAGTGCAGTGGTTCCAATGTTAGTAGGAATCTGTGTTTGCTACATATGATACACTGACTTGCAGTGCCTGTTGCTTTCCTGGGCTAAGATATCTTTTATCCCCAAGCACCGTCCGCTGTGACTATCTACCTTCCTCCTGGCTTGAAAACAGCTCCTGGCTGCACGCATCTAGGGATGCCGGACTGTCTCCCTCCTCCTCAGCACCCTCGCTCCCGCTTTCCTCCTCCTCCTGCCTGGTTGAACTGGGCTCTGAAGTGTACATGGTGGTCTTCAGAGTGGAGGTGGGGTCTCCCCCAAGTATTGCGACCAGGTTGGCAGGTTGTGGGGGCAGCACCGGAGCAGCGGTTTGCCTCGCGAGCTTTGTGGTAGGCATTCCGCAGCTCCTTCACTTTAACCCTGCACTGCAGTGCGTCCCGGTCATGGTCCCTTTCCATCATGTCCCTTGATATCTGCCCGAAGGTATCCTAATTCCTATGGCTGGAGTGCAGCTGGGACTGGACAGCTTCCTTCCCCCAAACACTGATGAGGTCCATCACCTTGCCATTGCTCCATACTGAGGATCACCTGGTGTGTGGAGGCATGGTCACCTGGAAAGATTCACTGAGAGCACTCCATGCCTTGCTGAGCAAACAGGAAGGGGATTTTCAAAATTCCCAGAGAATTTAAAGGGCGGGACTGATGGTTGGTCACCTGAGGGCAGGGCAGTAGAGTTCAAAATGATAGCCAGAATGACTAGAACAGGCATTGTGGGACCTTTCTGGAGGCCAATCAGAGTGCATTCATAGATCAGGGCATCCACATTGGTGTCGCGGCGCTCCAGCGGGGGTGCAGCAAGCATTATGCTTCTCATCGAGGTGGATTACTAGGAGAGCTCCAGGTGCAGAGTCCGGGCGCTCTACGTGCCTTGCCAGTGTGGATGTGTCATGAGTTAGGGGGTCAGGGCTGCTTTCATGCGCTCTAACTCGCAAGTGTAGCCAAGCCCCCAGGGCTGGTCTGAAGCATCGCACACCAGAAACTCTAACAAGATAATAGGCCTGTTTCTCCTCTGCCTTATGGTTGTATTACAGACAAACTATGTTAAAAGAACATTAAGGTTCAAGTGCTCAAAAGTTAAGAACAGTTGCCCATGCAACCTTAATTTGTCCCTCGTGCAAATGCATAATGATACAGTTTTTAATGTTACATACTATTTTTCCACTCTGCCTTATTCAGCACATGGAATCAGGGCCGCCCAGAGGGGGGGCATGTGGGGCAATTTGCCCCAGGCCCTGGGCCCTGCAGGGGCCCCCACGAGAATTTTTCGGGGTCCTTCACTCGCTCCGGGAGCCCTGGAAAATTCTCACGGGGACCGGGCCCCCGGAGCTTCTTCCGCTCCGGGTCTGCAGCGGCGGGGGGGTCCTTCCGCTCTGGGACCCACCGCCGAAGTGCCCCAAAGACCTGCGGCAGGGACCCCCTGCCGCCAAATTACCGCTGAAGCGGGACCCACTGCCGAAGTACTGGGTCCCGCTTCGGCGGTAATTCGGCGGCGGGTCCTCGGGGCACTTCGGCGGCGGGTCTTGGAGTGGAAGGACCCCCCGCCGCCAAATTACCACCGAAGCAGGAGCCCCCCACTGCCGAAGACCCCAGGTCCCCGGAATCCTCTGGGCGGCCCTGCATGGAATAGACAGTGCTCACTGAATAAACAGCTATTCAATGTTTCGTTTTATCCTCATTGTTCAGTGGGTGGCCCCCTGTCTTATTTACTGCATGCTAATTAAACTCTGTTGTGAAGATAGTATTATTTTTCTCATGACTATCCTATGACACTCATCACTATAGCATCTGAGTGGTTCACAAACATGAATTTATGTTACACCACCTCTGGGAGATGAAGGGGTCTTGTTATTCCCATTTTAGATGGCTAACAGGCTCCAAAAGAGTAGTGTCAGAAGTATCCATCATTATTATTATTTATATTATCATAGCACCTAGAAGTCCCAGTCATGGACCAGAACTCTATTGTGCTAGGTGCTATACAAACACAGAACAAAAAGACAGTCCCTGTTACAAAGAGCTTACAATCTAGGTATAAGACAACAGAAAGGAAGGGAAAGAGGGTAGGGGGAGGCAAGGTAGGATAGGGTAGGAGGGGCAGGTGTGAAGCTGAGGAGAAAAAAACTGTGTGGCTTGGTTTACTTTATAAAGTTAGGTTAACACAAGACACCTTCCATTGACCTACTTATGCATCTGTCTATCCTCAAATTTGTCTCCTGCTGATGTAAGCGCCATTATGGCAACACAGTAAAACCACCTCCCCAAATGACCTTAAGTCATGGTTGATGTACTGTGGTTGGCACAGGTCATGTAGTGCTTTCATTTGCACTATGTCACCAACAGCCCTCCAGCAGCTATCCCACAATGCCCAACAGCCAAACAAGGATGAGCCCAATACAGGAGAGGGAACATTGGGTAACTGTGTGCATGCATTTTTCCTAACAGTGTTTAGATGTAAAGATGGCACCCATCCTGTCCTGAAGTTACCAAGACACAGGTATCAACTCTTCTTCTTCTTTTTTTTTTACTCAT
The DNA here is from genome assembly GCF_016161935.1 of Mauremys reevesii. Lineage (NCBI taxonomy): Eukaryota > Metazoa > Chordata > Testudines > Geoemydidae > Mauremys > Mauremys reevesii. Next base: position 89,506,202 of record NC_052629.1, read on the forward strand.
ATGAGAAGAGGTAGTGGTACAATAAACAGAAGTAGAGTTATCTGTTTTTCATTCCCTTGGAGGATTGGGGTGGCGGGGACTGTCCCCTGAATACTCTTAAGAGATCTCTATGAAATTGTCATGGACATACTCTGTAATCTTCTTCTGAGGGTTTCTAGGGTTGATTGCCTTATTTCTTCCTCTGCTGTAGGACACTTTCCCACACCACTTCCCAGTGAGTTCAGCTGGCACCATTGCAGTAAAGAGGCTAGTGGCATACGGGCCACGGCAGCTTCAGGACACCAGCTGCAGCTGTGCTCTCTGTGCCTTTGTTACTGTCAGAAGTGAGATACCAGATAAAATCATCACTGCCTATGGAAAATAGTGCCAATTTTCAGTGCCATGGCTCTCTATTTGTACCCATGGAACTAGGGACCAAAATGTTACTACTTTATGCAACTGAAAATGTTAATTCCCTCCTCTTTCCCTGTCCCCAACCTCCAGCTGGGCCATGCTCACCATGACTGAGACTGGAGGGAGGTGCTGTGACAAGACGCTCCACAGCTGAAATGTCAATAATCATGCCTTGTTTAAAACTTTTGGGGAGCAAGGGAAGGGAGTTCCGGAACTTAACATTTGCTTTCTGATGGGACTATAAATACGATGACACCTCTGTGTGTGTTATCTGTAGCTGCCTTGAGCGGTTCTACCCCACGCCACATCTGTAGAACAGCTGACCATGAGGAGAAGAAATAAGAGAACACAGGAGGATATGTTCAGTGAGATACTGCAAGTCATTGCTGCACCATACTGTGAACAGACTCCCTGGATGGTGAATATTACAGCTGGTATGTAGAGGGAAAGGTTCATGAGTTAGAGAGGGAGTTGCACCAGGGTTTAATGGGGCTTCTCCATTAGGAAACATAAATGCTGCAAACTCTTGTTGACCTACAGGCTATCAACAGTCATGGGCTTGCCTCCCACTACAGCCAATGGAGAACTACACTTCAACACCTCCTTACACACCCGCAACATTCCATATGTCGTCGGGGTCTCATCCCTACCCCTGCCCGTCCTTCCTGTCCCCAGCTGTGGACAACCACAGCTTCACAAACTAACTATGCCTCTCACAAGTCAATGTCTGTGTAATCAAAATGGACTACATTAGTGCACTGAAATGCTGCCTTTCTAAATTTAAAGTTTCATTTGGTTCATTTATGTTTGAAATTTGCATTGCCCTTTTTTATTTGCATATTTTTTCACTCCTTTTGTCAGTCAAACTATTTTTTAAAATAAATAAACATTAATTAGTTCACCACACCTACTGCGGTACTCAAAGCAGCCAGTGCTTGTAAGTGTACATCACCACAGACAGGACTTGTAGGGTCAAGAAAACAACCAGTCATACGTGTAAATGTACTGCAAGCGCCACATTATTCATAGTTTCAGTGAAAGACAATGTAATAGTTATAAATGTACAGCAAAACACAATAATTAATAGGTTCATTGTAAGACACTGTATTATATGTACACTAAAGCACTACACAATTCCTAACCGCCCAAAAACTTTCAAGGCCAGGGTGCAGTCAAGCACAGCACGTTAATGTGGCTGACCATTAAAGTGCTCTTTCAAAGCCTCCCACAACCGCATTGCTCCATGTTTGGTTCTTGTAATTGCCCTTGTGTCTGGCTGTTCAAACTCAGCAGACATCTGCTCAGCCTCTACCTCTACCCTCCATACCAGCAGCAGCATTTCTCCCTTTGCCTCACATATATTATGCAGCATGCAACAGGCAGCTATAGCTATCGGGATATTTGTTCTCACTTAGATCAAATCTTATGAGTAAACTCCACCCATGTCGCTTCAATCTACCAAAAGCCTATTCAACTGTCATTCTGAACCTGAGCAAGTAGCTGAATCTTTCCTTGGTGCTGTCAAGGTGGCCAATGTATGACTTCGTGAGCCAGAATCACTATTGGCATTTCACCATTGGCGATGATGACAATCCTCTGGTCTGGAAAGAATGTTGCCATTTGCTGCTTTCTGAACAGTCCTGTGTTCTTAAAGATGCGAGTGTCATGCACCTTCCCTGACCAGCCCACACTGATATTGGTGAAGCTTCCCCAAGTGCTTGCATAACCATGAAAATGTAGCCCTTTCTACTGAAGTACTCTGTAGCAAGGTGGACAGGTGCCAAAACAGAGATATGTGCCATCTATTGCCCCATGGCAGTTCAGGAGCCCCATTGCTTCTATGTCCTCACATTGATGAGAGGCATAGTCGTGCATCACAGGACATGATTAATGGCTCTGCACACTTGCATGACAAATGGCCCCCAATGTGGATTTTCCAACTCCAAAATGTTTTTCCACTGATCAGTAGTAATCGTGCACTCCCGAGCGCAATCACCACTGTCTTCTCCTTTGTCAATGCAACTCTCATTCTGGTGTCCCTCCACTGAAGTGTTGGGACAAACTCAGCACACAGATCCAGGAATAGGGCCTTTTCACGTCTGAAGGCTCTGTAGCTACTGCTTGTCGTCCCAAACCTGCATTACAATGTGATCCAACCAGTCAGTTCTTGTTCCTCAGGTCCAGAAGTAGCACTCTACCATCTGCATCTGCTTTGTGAACTCCATCAACAAACTTGAATTGTTGTTTTTTTTTACTATGTCCCTCAGCAAACTGTCCTCAAAGAAATCATTTCCCCCATTGCTGTGGGTCTTCCTCAGGCTCTGATAATACCAGATAATTTTGTCTATTTGCAACATACATAACACTAGTGCATAGCTGTGTAGGCTCCATATTTCTGTCAGAGATGTTGGACACTGAACGGTGCTGGGTGACTTTGTGGGATTAAAAAGAAGTGTGAAAGTTATGGGATATGAATGGTAATATGAGATGGAGAAAGTTGAATGCTGGGGACTTGATCCCTAGTTCCCAGAGTTCCTTGGATGAGTTATTTCCATCCCACAACACATTGCAAAAACTTCCCAGAAGGCATTGCACCAGATGGGAGTGTGTGGCACAGTGGAATACCTACCTGTGGTGCACTGCACTTTACATTGATGCAAGCACTCCTGGTGAGTATGCTCAGCACCAACCCTGCAAGCCAAGAACATAAACTTGCACAAGCGATACACTAACTTTGGCATCTGTGCATCAATGTAACTTGTGTTGACCAAAGTTTATGGCGTAGACATGGCCTGTAATTTTGGATACCCAATTTGGGATGTCTAGAGCCTGATTTTGGACACCTGGGTAACAAGGAACACATAACATGGGCATGTCAGCAAGTGTGAAGTGAAATTTTTCAAAGACTTATAGCTTGGCCAAACTTGTGTCATTTTTTACAGGAACACAAAAGGCACATCCCTGACAGCAGGCCTCCTCGACCAGATTTCAAGCACTTGCTCAAAAGGCAAGGGGTACTAGAGTTTGTCAGTTAAATGGTTCATAAGTGCTGGAACTAAGGGTGCGGGGGACGTTGCTGCCCCTGGCTTGAAGTGATTTCCATCATATACAAGGTTTACAGTTTGGTTTAATGGCTCTGAGCACCCCCCTATACAAGTTGTCCCAGCACCCTTGAAATGATTGTAAGAGTTTTTAACATGGGCCAAAAAACATATTTTCCTGTATTGGAAACAGCAGAACTATTTTTGCTGAAACTTAACCAACAACAACAACAAATCTGAGGCAGACACCCGTCATGGAAAATTTTAGTCTGAACTGTTAATGGTTGGCAAAGTAGTGAGCAACTGAAAACAGTGTCTTATAATGGGAAGTGTCAAGCAGTCTTAATAATAGGCAGGGCTACCAGCTTTGGCTATACTAAATCAGGAGTACCTCCACTAAATGCAGTACACTTGTATATGTCAGAGCTGAATGAAACCCAGTGTTTCTACTGTAGCAATAACAGTAGCAGGCAACAAATCACTTTCTGCTAATTCTCCACATTCCCGAGACTGTAAAACAGAAACTATAGAGAATGAAATCACTGATATGAATGCAGATTGTGAGAGATACCTATACCTTGTGATACTGAAATGTAATGGTAGAAATCTCAAAATGGAACTAGATCCAGGGACAGCAATAAGAGCTAGATTTGGAAAAAAAAACCATTCAGGAATAAATTCTGAAATGTATAGGCTGGTAATTTGTTCTAGCAGCAGTTAGAAATTAAATGCCAGTAACTGGAATGTTTCTAGATGAGGTAGTAAATTTCACAGTTTTAATGTGTGTAGAGCAAAGGTATTTTGAAAAGTGTTTATACAGACAAGAAAAATATGAATTGTCAAGAATGAATCAGAAGCTGTACCTGCATTTAAAGCCAGGAATGGATTTACTTAGAAGAACTGAGATAAAACTGTGTTGTTTCAGATAAAACCATTCCAAAATTTTATAAAGTGCCTTATGCATCATGGCATTGTGAATCAGCAATTCAAAGAGCAGGAAAATGAGAGAGCAATCTCCCCTGCTTCTCATAGAGAGTGGATACCTCAAAATGATGCAGAAACATGAATTTGTGGAGACTATAGAGTGACAATACTGGCTAAGATGTAGATCACTTATGTGTTCAGTGTTAGCAGGAGAAAAGAAGTTCACCATGTTGGATTTGATACAAGCTAACCAGTAAATGGCCCAGGATAGTAAATCTAAATAGTGCCTTGCTGTGGATGGCTGGTATGTGAGTTATTTTTAAATCACTGATGTGCACTCATGTTAACTGGAAGCAGCAGTAAGCAGAGTGCAAGACTATGGACCAGATTCCTGAACTAAACTTTAAGCTTTAAGCCAACTTTATACTTCTCTGATCCTGGGGCTACTGACCTGGCTGCCCAGCAACTGGAACTACTAGGACATTCCTGTACCCTGGTAATGCCCATTTACTGTGCCTGTGTCCTTTAAGCTGGGAGGGGATAGGGCATAGGACCCAACTGTGACAGCCCTATGCAATTGGAGGATTCTTCAATAGAGGAATACTGGAGTGTGGTGCTGTGTGTTGAGAGCACAGAAAACAAACTGGGGTGGGCTTTTTTTAGGATAATATAACTTATTAAAAACAGAATTGACACTGAAGGAATTCCTCCAGTTATAGCAATAAACTGAATGTATAAAGTTAGCCTCGTTACCAGTGTTACTGAACTAGGGAATTCCTTGCCATTGGTAAATTATTCAGAGAATCATAGAATATTAGGGTTGGAAGATACCTCAAGAGGTCATCTTGTTGAATCCCCTGCTCAAAGCAGGACCAACACCAACTAAATCAGGGGTTCTCAAACTGGGGGTCAGGACCCCTCAGGGGTCATGAGGTTATTACATGGGGAGGTCGCAAGCTGTCAGCCTCCACTCCAAACCCCACTTTGCCTCCAGCATTTATAATGGTGTTAAATATATAAAAAAGTGTTTTTAATGTATAAGGGAGGTCACACTTAGAGGCTTGCTGTGTGAAAGGGGTCACCAGTACAAAAGTCTGAGAATCCCTGAACTAAATCATCCCAGACAAGGCTTTGTCAAGCTGGACCTTAAAAACCTCTAAGGATGGAGATTCTACCATCTCCCTAGGTAACCCATTCCAGTGCTTCACCACGCTCCTAGTGAAATAGTGTTTCCTAATATCCAACCTAGACCTCCCCCACTGCAATTTGAGACCATTGCTTCTTGTTCTGTCATCTGCCACCACTTAGAACAGCCGAGCTCCATCCTCTTTGGAACCCTCCTTCAGGTAGTTGAAGGCTGCTATCAAATTCCCCCCTCACTCTTCTCTTCCGCAGACTAAATAACCCCAGTTCCCTCAGGCTCTCCTCGTAAGTCATGTGCCCCAGCCCCCGAAATCATTTTCGTTGCCCTCTGCTGGACTCTCTCCAATTTGTCCACATCCCTTCTGTAGTGGGGAGACCAAAACTGGGTGCAATACTCCAGGTGTGGCCTCGTCAGTGTCGAACAGAGGGGAATAATCACTTCCCTCGATCTGCTGGCAGTGCTCCTACTAATACAGCCCAATATGCTGTTGGCCTTCTTGGCAAAGAGGTCTCACTGCTGACTCATATCCAGCTTCTCGTCCACTGTAATCCCCAGGTCCTTTTCTGCAGAACTGCTGTTTAGCCAGTCGGTCCCCAGCCTGTAATGGTGCATGGGATTCTTTCTTCCTAAGTGCAGGACTCTGTACTTGTCCTTATTGAACCGCATCTGATTTCTTTTGGCCCAATCCTCCAATTTGTCTAGGTCACTTTGGACCCTATTCCTACCCTCCAGCATATCTACCTCTCCCCACATCTTAGTGTCATTTGAAAACTTGCTGGGGGTGCAATTAATCCCATCTTCCAGATCATTAATAAAGATGTTGAACAAAACCGGCCCCAGGACCAACCCCTGGGGCAATCCGCTTGATACCGTCTGCCAACTAGATATCAAGCCATTGATCACTACCTGTTGAGCCCGACAATCTAGCCAGCTTTCTATCCATTTTATAGTCCATTTATCCAATCCATACTTTTTTAACTTGCTGGAAAGAATACTGTGGGAGACGGTATCAAAAGTTTTGTATTACTAAAGGAAATACGTTTCATCCTTCTACAAACTAGATGGAATTGTTACACCAGAACTAGAAAGTGGGATTATTCACAGGCGTCTTCCTAATTCCTCTGTACACTTTTAAATATTATTACTCCAAACACACCACCTCTGGTTTCCTGGTGAGCCATACCTTCTTTTTTTCTTGAGCTTTAATGGCTGCCTCACCTATGTCATAGCTCTGTCTAGTTCAGAGGTGGACAAACTTTTTGGCCTGAGGGCCACATTGGGTTTCCAAAATTGTATGGAGAACTGGTTAGTGGAGGCTGTGCCTCCCCAAACAGCCAGGTGTGGCCTGGCCCCACCCCCTATCCAACCCCTCCTGCTTCTCGCCCCTGACGGCCCCCCCGGGACTCCTGCCCCATCCAACCACCCCTTCTCCCTGTCCCCTGACCACCCCCGGAACCCCTGCCCCTGACTGCCCCCCACCACCCCCTCCAACCCCCCCTCCTTCCTGACTGCTCCCTGGGAACCCCTGCCCCCATTCAACCCCCCTGTTCCCTGCCCTCTGACCACCCTGACCCCTATCCACACCCCCGCCCCCTGACCACCACCCTGAACTCCCCTGCCCTCTATCAACACCCACCCCCTCCCGCTCCCTGCCCCCGTACCGCACTGCCTGGAGAACTGGTGGCTGGCAGCACTACAGCTGCGCCGCCCAGAGCACCAAGACAGGCAGCCTCACCACCCAGCTGGAGCCAGACATGCCACCGTGCAGCACAGAGCACCGGGTCAGGCCCCAGCTCTGCAGCTGCGCTGCCCCAGGAGCTTGCAGCCCCGCTGCCCAGAGCATCGCGCCAGTGGCAGGGCAAGCTGAGGCCGCAGGGGAGGGGGAACAGCAGGGGCAGGGCCGGTGGCTAGCCTCCCGGGCCAGAAGCACAGGGGCCAGGCAGGAGGGTTACGTGGGCCATAGTTTGCTCACCTCTGGTCTAGTTTATAAGCATTTTGCTGTGGCGATGAAGCAACTCCATTAACTCAATCATGCAGAATATCTGACTTGCCCATCTCCCTCCTAACTTTTCATGTCTGCTCTGTTGCTGTTTTGACCTCTTAATCATGCACTTTTTTATGGTCCTTTGCTAACCCTCAGCTTGAGGTTTCTCATGGTACTAAAATGAGAACATGGCTATTTTTAGCATACAAAATATGCAAGAACTACAAAACTCTTCCTCATCTGTGTTGGTAGAGCCTAATAGTCTTCATTTTTGGTTGAAATGAACATGGAAGTATTCTAACAAAATCGGGGGGGGGGGGTTGTTATATATATTAAGATTTATATTTTTAAATAAATGTCAACCTTGCCTGGAAGTTACCCACACTGCTTACTCACTGAAAGCATACCACCCTGGTATAGGATGAGACAGATAACTATAAATACTTTACACATGCTTACTTTTTTAACCATTTCTAATTTAAAAAATATTCTAACCTTTTGGTACCAATTGAGACTTTGTATTAGTGAGGGCTTAAAAAAAATTCATTTGTGGTAGTCACAGGGACATACAATTTCATACCCACAACAATGTAAGAGCTTTGTGTAACTTTATTGAACTGTATCTATGAATGTTGTTCTGTGCTGCCTAAATTATTACACTCTTTAGAGTAGATCAGGGGTAGGCCACCTATGGCACGAGTGCCGAAGGCGGCACACGAGCTGATTTTCAGTGGCACTCACACTGCCTGGGTCCTGGCCACTGGTCCGAGGGGCTCTGCATTTTAATTCAATTTTAAATGAAGCTTCTTAAACATTTTTTAAACTTTATTTACTTTACATACAACAATAGTTTAGTTATATATTATAGACTTATAGAAAGAGACATTCTACAAACATTAAAATGTATTGCTGGCACGCAAAACCTTAAATTAGAGTGAATAAATGAAGACTCGGCACACCACTTCTGAAAGGTTGCTGACCCCTGGAGTATATATAAGTAAAACAACAAACTTGAAAAGATTAAAGCCAACAAGTCAGATTAATCTTTGCACAACACGTTTTAACAGTTGTCACAACAGATGAATACCAGAAACATACTTCCTCTTACCAATTAAATGAACATCTTGTTTGTAGAGTGTGTATTTGATAGGAAGGTATCTATAATGTTTTTCATTACATTATCATGCTGATCAACTTTTCTTAGAGAAGCAATGTCTTCATCATAATATCAGTAGGTAAAATGGTTTCCTGGTGGGTTATTTCACCAGTTTGAGATGTAGTAATAAATAGCCGCCTTTCATTTCAATTTAGCAGACTATAAACAAGAAAGATAATGGGATATATTGAGTAAACAAGTATTGCTAAAAGTTTCTGGTACAACTAGGGCCAAGTTCTTACCCAGCCTTCCTCCCACTGAAATCAACTGAAGTCTAGTCAATAGTGAAGACCCAACTTATTGTTGCAACCAAACTGAGTTGGAGGGCTGGAGAAGGAGGGCTGGGGACAGGAAAGGCAAAGGGAACTTGACCTCACTTTCATGTCTCTTCTGGGGTTGGCTGGAGACATCTCACCCACCAGCAGCAGAGGTAGAGCAGAACTCAGCGTCTTCTCTACCTTGCACTAAGCCACCTGTAGTCCCAAGGGGCTGTCTAGCAGTTGGGAATATCTAGATTGCAGCAGCACTCAGACCATGATATTTCCCCTCCAGGAACTCCCTTTTACCACAGTAGCCATCTGAAGAGTCCCTCTATACCAGGAAAATTCTCCAGTGCCCAGGTACAATGGCTATACAGCAGCTTTAGGCTGGCAGAGCTGGGATAGCAACCATGAATTGGACCCTGGGAAAGGACTCCAGGATTATGTCTATACAGGTTAGCATAGCTGCCCAGTAAAGGCAAGATTTAGCTATAGGGTCTGAGTCTCCTCTCCTGATGGTCTAAATCAGGAGTAACTTCACTGAAGTAAATGAAGTTGCACTTGTGTTAAACGGATATGTACATGAGAGGAGAATCAGGCTCTTAGAGTGAGGGCATCTTAATTAACAGTCAAAGATCAAAAACATTCACAATTGCTTTGAGTCAGATAGTTTCAGAAAAAAAAATTGAATATTGATCTGCTGCTTCTGGTTCAGCAAAATTTTGAGCTCTGGAATCACTTGTATTAATCACTGGGTTAGGAGAGAAAAGTATTTGAAAGCAGCCAAGGCTACAGATTGACTGCAGCAGATGCTTTAGCGTCTGACAGCTGATAATATACTTCCATCTGCTTCAATGCATTCATCTGTAAAATCAAGACTACCTCATGACCTTGGTTCTGCACTGTAATGTTTTAACATTAGAACATTACATTGAGATAGCTGCCACAACAGCATTACAAAATCTGACTTTCTCGTCGAAGATCCTCTTTAAGTGTTGGGGGTGTCAGAGTTCTATGAAGAAATCATATGTCTTGAATTAATAAATGAACATACTTTGTGTCTTATTATTATCATGGAATGGCCTCCATGTTATATTACACTTCAGATTATCTAGGCTAGTCTACAGTCCTTATTTATGTGCGTGGTCCCAAGGAGTTCAACGGGACTATTCTGGTGAATAAGAGCTGCAGGATCATGCTCTGAATGATTATTTTTAATGGTGGTCATACCGTCAAACCAAACACCAATGTATTTTTAAATGTATCATTTGGGCTAGGAGTAATATAACTATTTGAATAAATGCAGGCTGACTGACCTACACATATCAATGGCCATGAGAACATGGTGCAACTGCTCCTGCTTCTAAATGCCATTGTGAGAAAGTATAGGAATAGGGTGAGAGATTAAAATGTCTTGATTAGTGAGGAGTGAAAAGGTGCACCCCTCTCCCCCATGAATTCTTTAAGAATGGGACAAGAGGAGCAGCAAAAGACTTCGGGTTTTTCAGGCCAGTAGAGGCTCCTTAAGGTAGACTTTACCCAACATGTTTTAAAGCCAGATACAGTGATCACTATGCTAGGCATTAGCTCTAAATATACTGATATATGTCAGTTATGCTTTCCACTTTCATATGCCACCAGCATCCACTGGTCTAGGCTTATACTTTGGACTGAGTTCTGAGAACCTCTATCTATGCTGCATATTATTTAAACTCTCTGTGTAAGGGTCACTGATGCAGCTATATCCTGAAGCTACTTGGCCTCCCAGGACCAAATGATGCCAGTTCTTCCTAAGTGAGCTATGTGCGTGTTGCTGAACCACACATATGAGAATTTGGAACAATATGTGCTAGCCTGTAGACTATGATTTAAGACCAAGTGTGTTACAAAGACTCTGAGGAGCATAACGACAGCTAGATAATGTCACTGGTCAATATTTGGACACAAATCCTTTCCCCTTTATTATATTTTTTTTCTTTAAAATGGGGATTAAAATTAGCAATATTTCAATTACATAAAAGCAGTAGGGTTTTATAATTTTCTGAAGGTCAGCTATAATCCATACTGAATGTTTTTAGGTTCTGCTTGGTTTATTGTATTTGGCAAAAATGTTACTTGCAAGATGGAATAAGATTTATTTTACCATTAACAAAAACATGTTGTATTGAGAAGAAATGTTCTCTAATAGTTAGAGTGCAGGGACTGGGAGTCAAGTCTTCTGGGTTTTGAAAGGCAGTGTGGCCTAGTGGATAGACCACTGGGCCTGAGTTCTATTCCTGCCTTGGATACTGGACTGCTAGGTGACTTTGGGCAAGTAACTTCATTGCTCTGTGACTCAGTTCCTCACCTGTAAAATGGGGTTAATGATACTTTCCTTCTTTATAAAGCACTTTGAGATGGCCTGATTAAAAGTACTGTATAAGACCCAGGTATTATTTTTATTTTATTTATCGATCACAGCTTTGCCACTCTACAAGTCAATGAATCTCTATGCAGCTCAGTCTACCTGTCTGAAAAAGGAGTATATAATTTAGAGTACCTAATTCCTAATGGTGTCATGAGATTATAATTATTGTTTGTAAAAGCATTTTAAGATCTTTGAATTAAAAGCTTTATACGATTATTACTTATTCAGATATCTACATTTTTTATTTCTTATGGCCTCTGCCCCTGAGAAATTGAAGTGTGAATAGTAGGGTGTGTGACAGAATGGGTATATATCTGTGTCAAATTATGAACTCCATTTTGTTTTGTGAATGCCAGATTTAGTTGTTGTATTGCAGTGTTGTAGTAGCTATGTTGGTGCCAGGATGCTAGAGAGACTGGTAACCTGAAGAAGAGCTCTGTATAAGCACGGAAGCTTGTCTCTCTCACCAACAGAATTTGGTCCAGTAAAAGATATGTCACCCACCTTGTCTCTCTAAATTTGATGGTAACCTTCATTGTGACCGCCACTTTGTTAGGGGTTTGACACCTGGTGGAATGACTATGTGCTGATCTACACTAGAAAGGTAGGTTGACCCAGCTCTCAGCTCACACCCCTGAGAGATGTAGTTAAGCCCACCTAAGCCCCAGTGTAGTCAGTGCAAGGTCAATAGAAAAATACTTCCATTGATCTAACTGCCTCCTCTCAGAGAGGTGGATTTACTAGAGTGATGGAAGAACCCTTTCTGTCACTGTAATAAGTGAAGCCCTACAGCAATGTAGCTACAGTGGTGCAGCTGTGCCTCTGTACTGTTTCTAGTGTAGACATACCCTATGTCTGAGAAACTATGACAGAGCAATCTGCCATGAACTCTGATTAATAAATTCCTTTGCGAAGCCTTTATTCCTTGCTAGTTTACCACATTGTCCCTGAGAAGGTTAATTGAGAAGTTCAGTGCCCACAATAAGATGGGACTCTGAGGGAACGTGTATAAGCAACTGGGGGCTCAGGAAGGCAGAGGCACTGGTTCTGGGATTTAAGGTGGTTGGGGCCCACATCCCAAGGAAGGGATGCAGACATAAGGTCTGCAGCTGGGAATGTGACTTACAAACCCAGAGCTAGGAATAGTGACATAGTTCTTCCAGGATCCGTTTGGCTTAGATTCAAGCCACTGGGATCCAGTAGCTGGGTTCACTCACAACAGACTGGCATGCTTACAGAGGGAGATTTGGCTAGGTTGTGACAGGGTGCATCTGCAGTAAGGGAGGAAACCACTGTAGGGACACTGATGGCATGAACTGTTTTGTTGAACTGCTTGTCCGTGAAATGGTTTCATTCATCTGCACACCAATGCTTTTAGCCCTGTCTGCATTTGGAAACAGAGCTGCTACTATCTTGAGGACAAAACTACTTTCAGCACCATTGCATAAAATGTTCTTGAGACTTGGCAGAGATGGAATTTTATTAGAACTAGACCTAAACTGGAGCTGAAACAAAACTGTGGTTTAGGGCCATCTCTACTCCCTACTTATAAATAATGAAAATATTTTGTACTTCTACTGTGCTTCCTATCTAAAGATTTAAGACCTCTATACAGAAAAGAATTAAAGTTTGCAACACTCCTAAGCATTATTATGCCCATTTGCAAACCTGGAAATGTAGACACAAAGAAATTAACTAATTCACTGCAAGGCACACAGGAAACCACTAGCAGAGCCAGGAAGAGATGTCATGCTTTATGACTTCCAATTTTGTGCTTTAGCTGTAAGACTGTCCTTCCCTAAATGTCATGGAGGAACCAGTGAAACAGGAACTGCAAGCTCTGTTTAGCTGAGCCTGTAACAGGCCAAATTCATCCTTCATGCACAACTCCAGTGTAGTCAATGGGGTCATGCATAATCTGTCAGGGATTAATTTGGTCTGTTAAGTATAATATAAAAATAATATATAGAGATGCTGAAAGGTCATTAAGTTCAGTCTCCTGCCTTTACTAGCAGGACCAAGTACTGATTTGGCCCCAGATCCCTAAGTGGCTCCCTTGAGGGCTGAACTCATAAGCCTGGGTTTAAGCAGGCTAATGCTTAAACCACTGAGCTATCCCTCCCCTCAAAATAAGTAGCGCTTAAAATTCCTACATTCTAAATTTGGTCCATGGGTTCACAGGGGATGACCAACACCTTTTCCCACCAATAATTAAAACTTTCTGGGTGACCATATTTGTTTCTCTATTTCTAGTTAAACTAATTGAAAACCTTGTATGACTCCTTTAAACAATTTGAGATTTCCTTCAATAATGCAAACAGTGCTTTTGCACAGGTGATTCACACAGGCTGTGAGGAAGGGTGTTGATTGCATCAGTCACAATGCTTCCAGGGCCAACTCATCCACGGAACAGCCCCAGAATTAGGTTTGGGAATGTTAAGCACCTCCACCCTAGCCTAAGGAAAAATATCACAAGTACAACTAAGAAGATAGGACAGAGAATTAGGGAAGAAAAGTTGAACTTATTATAGGGGTCACCTTAAATCTCTGACTACAAGCTGGCAGTGTAAGACAGGAGTGGATCACTCCATAATTGCTCTTTTCTGTACACTCCCCCTAAAACTCTGGTATGGGGTAGTGTCAGAGGCAGGATACTGGGCAAGATGGACCATGGTCTGACCCACTATCACAGTTCTTTTGTTCTTATACTGTATAACCCCAACGTTCCAGAGACCTATTATATAGACTCATATGGTCCTTCAGGTTTCAGAAGTCCCTCCAGTTCTCTAAGCATAACCTAACTGATCCCCCTAGAATGGACCATTATCCATTGCTGGTAGACTGCAATTATAATGATTCTAGGGCAGTCAAATACATGTTCTAAAAGATTTGAAGACAAATGAGTGTCTCTCTTTTATATTACTCCTCCAGTCTTTGAGGCATGGGACAGTTTTATTTTTTAATATGTATCTGTAGACCAATCAGAACAGTGAAAGTCACAATCCTGACTGAAGCCTCTGAGTGCTTCTGTAAAATAAATAACAGCAATTAATTTTCTTGTCTTCTTTATTGCCCAAACTCAGCAGGAGATAAAACTAAAAGTACAAATATTGGTGAATGTTACCAATCATGGCACCTCTTACATGTTTTAATTTTGCAGTGTATCTGAGGCAGCCAAACCAAGGGCATAGAAAATTTTGTTTAAGTCTTAGCACAAAACTAAAGATAAAAGAGAAGTTTGTTATTGGGAGCGCAAAGACATAATAGTTTATACAAAGTCTGTTGTCACTGTTGACATTTTTTACATTGCTGGAACAATAGCTAGTGATCCTAAGGCAATAATGTCACATTTTGAATATCGAGTGGAGCAGGAGTATGGAGTGAAAGATCCTTTCACTAGCAGAGCTTGATGCTCTGAGACTGAGTTCCAACCATTTTAATTTGGTAGGCGGTATGACGCATAGAATTATAAAAATATAAACAAAGGATAATATTGACAACCAATTTGAAAGAGATCACAATTGTCAATATAAGAATTGGGTTTTTTTATGTTTATGTAAATCATATGTTCTAATAAACACACCATACCATACTGATATAACATGAAGTAGATTCATTTCTAGAGGAAAGGTAAATCAGAAGCTGTCTCTCTTTTTAACAGTGAGGGTAAAATCATAGAACTGGAAGGGACCAAAAGAGGTCATCTAGTCCCCTGCACTCAAGGCATGACTAAGTATTATCTAGACCATCCAGTTCCAGTGGTAATTAATCACAGGAACAATTTATCAAGGGTTGTAGTGGATTTACCATCACTGGACATTTTAAATCAAGATTTGATACTTTTCTAATAGATACGCTGTAGTTCAAAGAGAAATTATCTCAGAAAAATCCCTTGTTCTGTGTTATACAAGGTCAGACTAAATAATCACAGTGATCTCTTCTGGCCTTATAAACTATTAATCTCCAAAATCAACTTTGCACTGTCATTTTATTGACTCATGTTTATAAATTTTAAAGCCTGATGGCAGCTTTCTCATTCATGCAACAAACCTATTGCTAGGGAATCACATTGCAATATAGGTTTGAGATGCTGGAATTTTCAGGGTGTTGGTGATGACCAAAGAAAAGGAATAGTTAGGGATGTTATGGGTTCTTTTACACTCCCTGGGGACATCTAAATCCAAAAAGCACTTGTGTATAATATTTAACCAGTGATTCATTTGTGAAGTACCTAGAAGAAGGGGGATGAGAAGTCACATAAGAGGGTCTTTGCAGCTGAAGATTGAGGTAGACAGTAATTTATGTATGAGATTATGCAAAATACCAAAAAAAATATAAATAAGGAGACAAATATATTTTGGGAATCTAATGACCCATAGCACTAAATAAATAAATTTGCCCTCCTACAATATTACCTGACCAGTGATCGATAATTTGGTTGATGATGGGGGTGATAAGAACCACTGTTGCCAACTCTCATGATTTTATGGTGACTCTGGTGATATTTATTAAGTTTCCCATTACTAGCATTAAACTTAAGAATCTTCACTTATTCACAATGCCCACCATCACCTATTACTGCTAACAGCACTGAAGCCAGGTTGCCTGTAGTCAAGATGGCCACCATTTCCTGAGACTATTTGCATGTGGAGGTGAATCTGCCCCTAGTACAGTACAGAGGAAATATGGTCCACAGGATAGAGCTAACCTGGGACTCAGGATCAAGTCCCTGCTCCACCACATACTTCCTGTATGACAGGGGTGTCCAAAGTTTTTTGGGGGAGGGCCAAATATAGAAAAATAAGCAAAGGCCCGGGCCACACACAAGAGGTGTACCGGAGCCCGGGGCGAGCGGACCTGCCGCAGGCATGACTGCGGCGGGTCCCGTCTTCCCGCGGCTCCGGTTGAGCTCCCGCCGGCATGCCTGCGGCAGGTCCACCGGAGCCGGGGCGGCGAACCTGCGCAGTCATGCCGGCGGGAGCTCAACGAGCGGGAAGACGGGACCCGCGCAGTCATGCCTGCGGCAGGTCCCCGTCTTCCCAGCGGCTCGGTTGAGCTCCGCAGGCATGACTGCGGCAGGTTCGCTCGTCCCGGGCTCCGGTGGACCTGCCGCAGGCATGCCGGCGGGAGCTCAACCGGAGCCGCTGCGGGCCAATAAAAACTGACCCGCGGGCCGCAGTTGGCCCGCGGGCCGTAGTTTGGACACCCCTGCTGTATGACCTTGGATAAGTAACTTAGGCCTAGTTCCTCAAAGGTAGTTAAGCACTTAAATCCCACAGCAATCAGTTGTATCTCTGTGCCTCAGTTCCCTATTTGTAAAATGGGGATAATAGCACTTCCCTACCTCCCAGCATTGTAAGGATAAATTCATTAAAGATTGTGAAGTGCTCAGATACCGCACTGATGGGGGCTATACAAACACTTCAGATAAAAGCAGCAAAGAATCCTGTGGCACCTTATAGACTAACAGATGTTTTGCAGCATGAGCTTTCGTGGGTGAATACCCACTTCTTCGGATTCACCCACGAAAGCTCATGCTGCAAAACATCTGTTAGTCTATAAGGTGCCACAGGATTCTTTGCTGCTTCTACAGAACCAGACTAACACGGCTACCCCTCTGACACTTCAGATAAAGTTGACCACTAACTCCTGTTTCTAATGAGACTGGAGGCAGGATGCCTTCAAGGTTAAGAGGCTGGTCAGGAATCCACAAGGAGGCAGGGAAATGGGGAGCAGGAAGGAGTCGGAGCAAGGAAACTGAGAGGTGCTGTAGAAATGATGTGCAGGGAATATGGGGGAAGATTGCCACGCTGATGCAAAAACACAGGCCCTCCAGGATGATCTTGAGTCCATAAAGCTGGACAGCTGGCAGTGTGTGCTGGGCACCCTTCCAGACTTCCTAGGATAGCTAGAAGCCTGGACAGGTGGAGCCCCCGAAGTGAGGTGTTGGAGGAGACAGAGTCGTGTGCAGAGGAATCACTGCAGGGAAGGATGCTGAGGGGGTGCAGAGGAACAGGGGTTCAGTGGAGAGACTGAGGGGGCAGGGGAATGAGAGGTGGAGGGGTATCTGGGGAAAGTGCCCATTGAAGGGGATGAGAATGTGGGTAGCAGAAGGGAACCAGGAGAGGTGTAGTGAACGGAGGGGTGGCAGAAGGAAAACATGAGGCGTAGCAGACTGTACATGAGACAAACAGTGGGGCAAGGCGGGGAGCGGAGCCTGTAGCAGTGGGGGGAAAGGGAGGGAACAGGGATAAAAGGTGGAATGGCAGCTCCCCGCAGCCCAGGGCCTAGGCGCTCGGGGACGGGGTCCTGCTGGCCTGAGCCACGTTTCGGGTCGAATCGCGGCTGCCGCGCGTGTCGGGCGGGAAATAACCATCACAGGGGCCGCCAAGTGACTGGCTTTCCTGGCGCACCGTGCGAGTCTCAAGCCCCGTTCAGGATTTGGCGGGAGGCGGGCGCTGACTCCCCTGTTCTGCCGCATCACCTCGCAAGGGCGGCCGAGCCTGTACCCCACCCCGCGTGACGTGAGCCCAACAGGCCGGGCGGGGACCGAGCACTGCGTCGGGGCTGCCTGCGGGATGGGGGAGGGGAGCCGCAACTTCCTCGCTTGTGAGTCACAACAGAGGAGGGGCAGGGAGGCGCTGCGGGAACCCAGGGGAACCTCGCGCACTGCAGCACCCTCGGAGTCGTCAATCGCCCCGTGACCTTAGAGCGGCGGTGGCGACATCCCTACCCCCCACCAACCGCCCCTTCTCCCTCACAGGGCAGTAAGGCAAGAAAGAGTCGAGACAAGCCTGACCCGGTAGGCGGGCACCTCCCCCTTTTCGACGGCGCTGATTGGTCCTCCCATTCCCAGCGCTGATTGGCTGCACGGAGGCAGCGGCGGGTTCCCATTGGTTGTGCGAAGGGGGATAATGAGCCGTGCGCAGAGTAATAGGGAAGGGCGGAGGGAGAGTGAGTAAGTAAGTGCGTGTGTGGGGCCGTGTGCAAACCGCGTGTGGCGCAGGCAGCGGGGCTCTGGTATCAAGCGGGGGAGATCGCAGGAGAACCGGGCCCGTCGTCGCCCGGACGCGCTACCTATCGCAGGAGGGTCAGGAGCCTGCAGGTAACCGTCAAGGCGGCTCGCGGAGCAAGCGGGGCGCGGCCTGGCCCCGGCCCGCGCGGGGAAGCTGCGGGTGGTGGCGGTGGCGCACTCCGGCCTAGCGCGCGGGAAACCACCCGAGCCTCGGCCGCGCTTGCCTGCAGCCCTGGAGGGGGAGGTGGCGGCAGTTTGACTGGGAGCGGGGCGCGAGTGAGGGGGCCCTGCGGGTGGGCTGGGCGCGTTGGCCGGGCTGAGTCACGCTGTGGGCGGCGGTGAGCGGAAGCCATCGCTGCTCAGGCGCCCGGAGAGGGCTGGGGACGGAGCGGCCTCTCTCCCCTCCCCCCGGTCCGAGGCGCGGGTGAACCGCTCCGCGGGGGGCTGCCTGGGGCACCTCATCCCGGTGCGTGGGGATGGAGGAGGCTGGTGGCTGGGCCGCATGAACACACTCGTCCGGCTGGGCTTGGGGCGGAGGGTCAGGCGGCTGCGTCGGGCCTGTTGCCCCTGGGGGCAGTAGCGGGTCTGGGCTGCGTGGTCCGGGTGGGAAGTCAGTTTGGGGCTGAACTCGTGCTCTGTGTTCAAGCTGCCGTCTGCTCTGCCGCGCTCCCGTTTCTTGCGACCTCGTGCGGGTTGGGAAGGCGGTAATGGCCAGGACGGCGGGCCGTGCTGTGATTGCACCATGTGGCCTCTCCATGTGCTCGGTTCGGGAGGGTTGGGATGTTCAATCTAGTTACATCTGACTGGAGATCTAGGAGGTGTCCCACTCTGTGAGCCCTGCAACTTAATAGAGTAACTTCGTGATCATGGTTGCACTTCTGATTTACAATCGCTTTATTTGAATGCCTGTTAAACTTAGTTTTAAATCATCTCAGACTAATATCTTTGCTTGGGATAGTTCTAGTTGTTTTATATAACTTGAACTTAAAAAAAAAAACACAAGACTATCCCAAATTATTTATTAGGGGGTGTTAATGTAAGTAGTAACTCTTTCAACCTAGACTCTTGAACTGTGGCTTTTGTTTTGAGGGGTTGGTTTGTTCTTGGTGAGGAGGTGGGGGCTAGAGTGAAATTTATAGCTTCTTACAGGGGCGATCCTCATCTGCTGTTTGAATTCACTTTAGATGCTCTTGGATCAGGAAGCCTAGATTTCCCATGTGGATGAGGTTTCATCCAAGCAAGTGATTTGCAGTCTGTCTTTCTCAGAGTACCCTCTCATTGACTTTTTGTCTCAGTCCCCTGCTTTCCCATGTTTCATGTAGTAGGCTATGAGAAGGCCTTAGTAAATTACTGGTGATCTGTGGACCACAATTTGAGAACCCCATTGTTAAGGCTATGCTAGCAATAGCCAATAACTCACTGGCTCTAAGATCCTCTTCCAGTATCATACTTACTGGTCACATGATATACAGATTTATTGGGGACCCATTAGGGTTCCAGTGACAGTCATTGTATCAGCCTGATTGGTATTAAAGAATTATTTTAATTCTTGTGGTGGAAGTAAATAGTTTCTTTGTAGAAGGCACCTTTCCTCAAATAAGTGGTGTATAGGCCATGTTCTAGAACAGGAGTAGTCTTGTCTGTGGTCTCCAAATTTCCAGAGAAGAAAATAAAAAAAAAAACAAAAAAAGATGTCAGGGTTTGTTCAAAAGCATCTGGTGGTACAGACCTGTAGAGTGAATCTGGATATTGACTACCCTGCTAGAACTATGTTAATGCTGGCATATTTTGCCAGTGATGCTGATGTCCCTACCCTCCTTTCTGGAAGCTCATGGGAGGAAAGGTAACTGCAGAGCATGTTGGCTGGTATCTGACAACCTTTGTCCCTTGATTAGGTTGTGGCATATAGATGCTAGGCCATGAAGGTTGATATAACAATATAATGTGAAGTATTGTTACTAATTCTCAAGTTTTGCTGCTTTTGTTAGCGTTGACTTGTGTCTGGACCCTGCTTGAGTAGATTACTGTTTCGTGAGTCACTTCTGATACTGAAGATGGCTTTGGGAACAGTAATTTTGCCTTGGAATTCCACTGCATTTTAAATCTATACTGTGTGTACTGATTATGTTTGGGAAGAATAGACTTGGACTTTGTGACCAGTATTCTGGTCTACATCTTTCATTGTAGCTGGGTGTTGCTGTCTCCTGGCTGCTGCAGTGAGTGCCTGGTTAGAAGCTGAACGCTTTCTAGTATAAGATGCTAGTAAATATTTCCCTCAATTTATTAGTATTACCAAGTATGCTGAAGATAAATTTCCCCCCCACCTTTGGCAAGTACAAACCTCCTTTTGTCCACAACAAAGATCTCTATGGGGCCCTTCTGGATTCCAAGGTGGTGCTAACATCTCTCTGTGGACCTCCCAGCAGTTCTGTTATTATGACCTGAACAGATATCCTGACTCTACTATGGTACAGAATGTATGCCCAAATAAATCTCTTAGTCTTTCAGGTGCCACCAGACTCCTTGTTAACTTCATTCTATACTAAAAACAACAATCTACTTAGTGAAGTTAGCCCCAGAGACAGTAACACATAGGAGGGAAAGAAGGGTGGGGCATTGTGTTGGCTCTTGAATATAGCTAGCTTGTCCTTGTATTAAGGCTGATTGACATTAGTCAGCATTTTAGGTGTAATGTATCTAGGAAATGTTTGAGTACTTGTTATAATAAAGCAAACTGCGGGGATGAAAGTCCCTATGAATTGAAGCTGGGGAGGGGAGCATGGAGTAAGACGTCTCCCCCCCCCGCCCCCCAAATCTCCCCCTGTGCATGGAGTCTGGATTTTTTTCCCCTCCCCTAGACAGACCTGTGTCTTAACTCCTTGAAACTGCTGCTCTGCTCACAAGTAATTCAGCAAGGTTGCTTGTCTTCACTTACATGATCTTTGCTCTTGGGGTGTGTATGTTGTGTGTGGGTTTTTATGTATTTGCTGTTGTAAATATCCAGTGAAGGTAGTGGTGCAGATCAAATTCC
The DNA here is from genome assembly GCF_016161935.1 of Mauremys reevesii. Taxonomy (NCBI): domain Eukaryota; kingdom Metazoa; phylum Chordata; order Testudines; family Geoemydidae; genus Mauremys; species Mauremys reevesii. The sequence goes on from NC_052629.1 coordinate 89,527,557, forward strand.
ACAATTGAGGATTAGATTTATAACTCATAATGAACTGAAGGTACTAAAACATTAGTTGCTTTTTCAGTTATGGTCTAGAAAATACCTTCTAGCTCCATTTTACTCAGACATAACTTAGAATGTATTTGTCAAGCTATTGTATCTACTCTTCTCCCCTTCTCCCCCCCCCCCCATGCTTAAGCTTCCCATTATGAGCTATCTGTGTTCCTTTTTTTGATCTATCTCTGCTTATGACAGAAGTATTCATTTATCTATTACAAAGAATAGTAAAAGCTTGTTAATGTTAAAGGTGAGAGCAGGTGCATTCAGTTTTATGACCAAAACACTGGTTTAAGAAACTTGACTTCTAACAAGCAATAGAGATGCACTGGACTAACAGTTCATAAGGATTTAAGCAGCCTAACTGTAAAACCTGTCTAATGCATTTTAAAAAAACTGAGCTTTATAGCTCTTCAAACCCATACATTACTCCTTTTTAAGTCTTGAAAACAAGCAAGCATAAGTAACTAGTGGGTTATCAGTAGCTTCTTTCTGTAACTTAACAATTTGACTTCCAGATATTCTAAAGGAAAACCTTTTTGGCCATAGTGCTAGAAGGAAGACAACTTACTCTTATTCTGTACTCCAAAACTTTTTAAGTTTTGAAAGTCTGTTTACGGAAGAGTCTAGAACTATGACAAACCAATAGCTAACACAATACTGAAAGTAAACTTATTGCTAATTTGACCAACTCCTTGTTGCCCCTGGTTAGTTCTTTTTTATGAACTGTCTAACCTTTGATATTAACAACAAAGTTGTAGCTTTGTATATCAGACAACAAACTCTAGAAGATGTAAGGTACTGCAGTACTATATTGTGATGTGAAAGCTTAAATATACCCATATTCAAAGATAGGGAAATGGAGATATTCAGATCTTCACAGTT